>NC_046338.1:1860000-2170000 GCF_000738735.6 Corvus cornix cornix
GGGACCCACCTGTGGAAGGTGTTTGGGGTGGGTGGGGCCCTAAAATCCTAATTCAGGGTGCCCTATGGGGTATCAGTAAATTGTTGCTGTCAGGAGAACAGGGAATTATTCTCAGGAAAACAAAATAAAACCTCAAACTGCTTCCCTGTCATGCCCCAAAATCTGGGGTGTTATACGATGCCCCGTGGAGCATCTAAGGAGAATTCCTGGTTATCTCAGAGCCATAGGAGATCCCAAACTCCCTGACAGTGCTCCAACTTCACATGGTGGTGCTGGCAGAGCCCCCACAGCCCCTCCGGGCTCCACTTCCAGGCAAACCTTCCAACATTTAGGGCTGTTCACGCCAGCAAAACAAGGGAGCTGACCTCGGGATTTCGAGATCGTTCCTTGTTTTATTTTTCATTTAAATTTTTAAAAAATTAAAAAAAAAAAAAAGGAAGAGAAAAAAAAGAAAGCCAAACACAAAAGAGCCAGAGAATGCACTTTGCCTCGGGCATCGATCTCATTAAGAATTGCCTCACACCTCTTTCTCATGCTCAGAGTCAAATGAAAGATTTGTTTGATTTCCTCGCTCTGCAAACAGCCCTCATAAAACTCGTGCCGTTCTCTCACCTCCCTTTCAAGTGCTGTCTTTTTGTCCTTGGATGCTCTAAATTATTAACATATTTTACAGCGTGCCCGAGATAAAAGAGATCTTCCAGCCTGAGTTCTCTCACCCCTGGTGGAGGTTATTGCTCGCTGGGTACCTTTGATCACCCTCCTTGTTGGATGTGGAGCCACAGGACACCCCTGGTGAGAAAAGGAGCAGGAGGAAGGAGCCTTGCAGCCACCCCTGGCCACCAGCATTTTCAGGCAGCGCTTTGAAGTCACCTAAGTGGCCAGGCTCTGGGAGAGGTCATCCTCAGTGCTGGGAAAAGCAGGATTATGGAAAGGAGTGAACAGCTCCTGAGTGAGTTACGAGGGCAGTGCAGCACCTGTGTTACAGATACTCTGCAGTGGAAGCCGCTCCCAGGAGTAACAAACCTTTTATTGCCTTGTTTCACCGTGAATGAGGTCTTCTCTGCTTCATTAACTCCTCTAAACTGTTTTAAACCTGGCTTTAATAGGAAATGTCGCTGGTTTTTGATTTGGCTTCTTCTCAGGTGACACTATACCTGGTAACAAGCTGAGGAGATGTCTTAGGGGGAGGTTTAGGCGGGGCTTAAACTGGATTGTAGGGGAAATCTCGTCCTGGAAAGGGCTCTCCAGCCCTGGCACAGCTGCCCAGGGCAGAGGTGCAGTCCCCATCCCTGGAGGGTTTTAAAATCCATGTGGATGTGGCACTTGGGAACATGGGCAGTGGTGGCCTTGGCAGTGCTGGAGGACTCGATGGTCCTAAAGATCTTTTCCCACCGAAACAATTCCGTGATTTTGTCATCCCACAGACTGCTAAAAGCTGAACTAAACCCTTTTGGCAGCTGACACTCCAAGAAGGAGCGGGGAGCATCCATCCCTCCTTCCCTCCCTCCTGCCGGGAGCAGCGGCGTCTCCCAGGCAGGGCCACAGGGCCATCTAGAGGAGAGAGAAGAGGAACAGGAGGAGGAGAAGAGGAGAAAAGGAGGAGGAGCTGGAGTTTCCCCAGCAGCCATCCTCGGGCAGCCCCGGTGGCACCCGCAGCACCTGGAGAGGTTCCAGCCCTCTCCTGGAATCGCAGCGACTAAACCAGAGCCAGGTCCAGAGGGAAGCTGCGGCTGGGAGGCTTTTCCACAGGTGTTGGATAATCTCCCTGGATGCCACCCCGCGGGACACAGGCTGCCCCTCCCGGAGCAGGGACAGGTTCCACAGATCGAAGGGCACAGATAACAGCTCATAAAGAGCTGTGGAATTTGAAGTTCAGTTCCGTGTCCCATCTCCCTGTGCAGGCGAAAATCCGGAGCTGGATTTTCCCTGGAAAAGGTGCGGGGCGTTGGCAGCCGGGGGTGGTTTCCATCGGTGAATGGGATCTCAGCTGCCCCCGGCTTCCCTCGGCCCGGGACTGTTCGCATTCCTGGCTGGGAGCTGTTCCTGAAGAGCTCCATCCGAGGTGTCCTTCCCTCCTGCAGAGCTCCGACCTGCTCAGAGCTGGCTCCTGCTCTGTTTATTCCTTTCTCCAGATGCACGGGCCCAGCTCAGGATGCAGCTCATCCCCTGCACCTCGCCCAACCCACGGTGTCACAGCCCGGCAGAGATGAGAAAACACACAAAACGTAACGACTCCTCAGGTATTCCTCATCCTAACGTGGGAATTTTCTTAGGAAAGTGAATTCATTGGTAAATTCCGAGGCTCCTGCCTTGCCTCAGAAACAGTGCAACATTTCTATAGCACGATCCTCATCAGATCTTTGCCTTCCCAAGAGGATCTCAGGCATATCCCACTGGTTGAAACCAGGAAGATCAACAGTGACTGAAGGAAACCAGGAAAAAGGAGAAAGGACCACCCTAAACCGAGCCAAATCACCTTCCTCATTTTAAATGCAGCCCCAAATTTGTCCTGATCTGTGAAACTGCATCTGCTGGGAGCACCCAGGGAACATCAGCTTCACAGGGCTATAAACAGGGAATTATTCGTGCCACAAGTTGCAGAATAATGTCATAAAGTCCATTTTTCATCTACCTGACAGCTCTGCCTCAAGTCTGCCCATGAATCTGAACTCTTTTCCCAAACTCCTCTGGACAGCTGCTTTTGAACCTGTCCCAAATCGAGCTCTGGCCGGCGCTGCTGTGCTCCAGGAGGATGGAATGTCCCTCCCAGCCCTGCCGGCGTTATCAGCATTAACAATTCTGTCAGCAGCATCCCCGTTTGCTCCTTTCCAGCTGCAGGGCTCCGCTGTGTGAGCAGGGCTGCCTTTTGCTTTTGTTGGCTAAGCCAGCCCAGATGCTCCAATGCAAACAAGGCCCAGATCTATTGAGAAAAGGGGGCTATTTTTAAATGGGGTTTCTGACTAATTTGCAGCCAGTCAGTGATGTCACGGGCCTCGGATGGCAGAAGATCCCAGTGCTCCAAACCACTAAACTCTTGTTTTGTGTACCAAAGTGGGGAAAAAGAAGGGCCTTAGAAAATTTGGATTTTTCACGTGTGGCTGAAATGGTTCAGGTTATGAAACAACAGCCCAAGGAGTTATGGGGAACTCTGTAGGTTTGGGTTGGAAGGGATTTCAAAGATCATTTAGTTCCAACCTCCTCCTTCAGGTACTGACAAAATCATTCTCATTGTCACCTATTTTCTGACAAAACCAGGATTTTAAGGGAAAAAGCAGTGGTGGGACAGTGGAACCAAGTGTGGGGTGCTCTCCGTGAACAGCCCCCCTCTCCTGGCCTGCCAACCCCAAATCCTGCTCCTGTTCCAGAGCATGAATGGATTTTCTGGGCAGGATTTTTCACTTTTCAGTCTTTTCAGCCCATTTTTTTCAGGAGACCACTCAAGTGGCTGCAGGTCCCTGAAGCTGCAGCTCGGTGGTGGCTCCTGGGCTCCTCCAGTTACCCCCGTCCCACCTCAGCTCTGCTGGGTTGGGATCTCCCTCAGAGCCACAGATATCCCACATTCCTGATGATTGCTTGGATTTGGCAGCAAAAAGGGGAAGATTTTCCCCTCACTGTGCTGAGGTTCAAGTTCTCCTCCAGGTCTAACTCTTGAGAAGAAAATCTGCCCCCAATAGTCTCCTTTTAAAATCTTTCCCCTCCCTGATTTAGACATCAAGCCATTTGAAACAAACCAACACGAAGCTATTTGGGTTTATATTTGATCCATTGAGGAAGGGTTGGTTTGGGTCAAAGTAAATTCCATCAGGAATACCAGGAGAATTCCCCTCTCCGGAGACAAGGATGAACTTTGGGGAGCCATTAACAGAGTTCCCATGAGGAAATAAATATTTAAAATCAATGTGTAACAGCGATATTCAAACAGTTTCTCTACATAACTTTATATCTGTTATTTCTTCTACTTCGAAAAAAATGAAATAAAATTTCAAAGTAAATGATAAAAGTGTGTCAATCACCTCCTGAATTATATAGAACCCAATTCTCCTCCCATTTAAATAACTTCTATGTAGGTAGAGCTTCTACATTTTTGAGCTGATCCCAATTTCTTTCGTTATTAGGGAACAATCCAACCTACAAACCCCGGCCAAATCAAGGTGTAGTGCCTGGGTTGGAGCAGGCCAATTCTCACTGCAGAAAAGGTAATAAATGGTTCACATTTACCCTTCTGAACAGGTCAAAAATAACCTGGGACCCTCAGGATTATCCTGGGGAGCTGCACATGGATTTGTAACAACGTTGAGCTTCCTTCCACAGCATCTGGTTCTGCCCATAATTTCCAAGAGGATTTTTTCCCTGGGTGCAGCACATTAAAATCCACAAATGACAACATTGAAACAGTTGGTTCGAGCCTCCCAACAGCATGAAAAGACAATGAGGTTGTGGCAGATTTACAGTGCTGAAAGAAAGAGGAGGGAATCATGATATGCATATTCATGGAAGAGATTAATTGATGCAGCACTGGCTCTGCCCGGGGATGGGTGCTTTTCCAGCCCTGTTCTCCTCATTTCCCAATCCTGGCAGTGCTGTTTTCCTGGAAAATGGGAGCAGCTGTAAGTAAAACCACGGCTTGATGGGCAAAATCCATTTAGCAGACACTGCTTTCAGGGAATTCTATGTAATGCCCACTCCAGGTGCTGCTGGAAATTCAAAGCCAGGTTGGAATTGAAGCAGCCTGGGACAGTGGGAGGTGTCCCTGCCCATGGCAGGGGTGGCACTGGATGGGTTTAAGGTCCCTCCCAACCCAAACCCTTCTGGGATTCAAGAGCTGTCACTGCCTGGGCTTTAAGAGGGCATTTTCCTGCTTCCTGGGATATTAATTTTTCCAGCGGAGGAAACACTTCCTAAACTTCCCGTTGTTAATGAGATGTTTAATTTACACCTCCCGAAGGAAATCGGGGAATCCTCGGGACAGAGCAGCCGCTCCCTCCCTTCCCTCGGCAGCCACGAGATGGCAAAAGAGCTTCGAACATGTGATAAAACACCACAGCTCCGGGGTTTTTCAGCAAAACCCACGGCAAATCCTACCTGGCTGTGTTTCCCAAACTTCTGTGGGGTCAGGGAGCACAGGGAGGTGCCCCAGCTGCTGAGAGGGGCTGTTGCATACAAGAGGGAAAAGGGAAAATCCAGCCTAGCCTTGGGCACTGCCAGGGATCCAGGGGCAGCCCCAGCTGCTCTGGGCACCCTGTGCCAGGGCCTGCCCACCCTCCCAGGGAAAAATTCCTGCCCAAGATCCCATCCATCCCTGCCCTCTGGCAATGGGAAGCCATTCCCTGTGTCCTGTCCCTCCAGGCTCTCCCATGTGCTCAAGGAGCTCTCTGGAAATGTGGTTTTCAGTCCCATTTCTGTCCCTCACCATCAAGCCCCAAATTCCCAGTCCATGCTGTAACAGCCTCAGTGCCACTTCCAGACCCACCCCGCTCACATCCCGTGGTTCTGGGAGCTTACTGAGGGATCATTCCTGGCACCCCCCCAGTTCCCTGTGCTTCACCGTCATTTCTTTCACAATTCCCAAGGAAGATGTGCAGCAAACTGCTCCTCACACCAGGACAAATCCCTTGTCCCTGGAGGCTGGCACTAATTAAAAACTGAGTTGGTGCCACTGTAATTAGTGAAGATGTGTGAACTCCACAGGGCCCAGCGCTCTCAGTAAGGTGAGCAGTGTTTTACACCAAGCCGAGCTGGATTTCAAACCTCCTTCACAGAAATTATTGAACTTAGAGACTTCATTTCCCGAGGAAAACGCTCTGGGGTACAAACATTTGCCTTCCTGCACTCCTGAAATGAGGATTGCTGCTGCTGCTGCCCTTCTGTCAGCACATTTTTGGCCTCTCTGCCCTCTCATCCCCTGCCAGGCGTTAAGAGCAGCCTGTGAGCTTTGACCAGCCCGGCGCATTTCGTGAGCTGCTTGTGATGGAGGAAACAAAACCAACACAAAAACACGAGGCCCCCCCATGTTTGAACCTGCAGCCAGTGCCTGTGATGCCTTAGGTTTTAACTTTTCTATTTTCAAATCCTGCACTGCCCAGTGTGTAACTCTGGAGTTTCTTGTGCCTGTTCATTTCTGCTCTCTGTGCCGGGCAGACATAACAAAGCCTCTCCGGGCCTGCTCTCCAAGGACACCCAGACCATCCTAGGCCCAAAATTATAAACCAAAAGCCTCTAAAGGGGGGGCAAGCTGAGGGGAAATTACATCATTAACTGAAGCTTTAATTGGAGAATTAACCCTGCTATGCAAATGAACCAAACCTATAAAAGTGTGAAGAACTCGTGACCTGTTGTCCATCTTAGGGCCCATCCTGGCTCCCCAGGGGTACCTTTGAAGGCCTTTCAGATAAACACCTGCCTTATTCCCTCACTCCCGTCCAGTCTCTGCTTTTAGGTGGCCTCTTAAGGCATCACCTGGACTTGCCCTTCATCCCGCAGTGATTCAAAGGCGAGGAGGAATCTCCCCAAATCCCGGGATCTGCTGCCGCCAGGTGGCACCGGGATGTTCCCATTCCCCAGCGCCAGGGAACAGCCTCGCCCCCCTCTCCCCAAATTCAGAAATTCCCAATTTCCTCTCTGGTTCTTATGAATTGAGTGCGGGGAAAGAAAGTAATCCCTGCCAGGGGAGCGGGCCCAGGCTTCCCGAGCTGCTGGGCACAAAAAGGGACATCCCAGAGGATTTGGGCCACTGCATCATGAAACAATTACCAAAGACATCAAACAAAGCGGTTCTGTTAAAGGACACGAGCCCATGGCAAAGGAAAATTAACCCTCTGTTCTGGGGGCTTTTGGGGGAGGGAAAAAATACCCTGAATTTCAACTCAGGGATGCTGCCCTTCAACTCCAATGAAATGGTCCCTTCCTTCCTAATTGATGTTGAAAACAAATGGGATTCCAAGGGAAAAGAGACTTTTTAAACTGATACAGAGTTACCACATTAGAAATAAGGAGGAGGGAAACTCCCCTCCGAGACAGGAGGCGGCCTCCTGGCTTTGCAAATTCCCTGATTTTTTTCCCACTTGCTAAGCTACGGGAGAATCCAGGAGTAAAATGTCAAAGCCTTTATCACGTCCTCAGCTGGAGGGAGGAGTTTCTGGCCCAGAATAAAGAGAATTTATTAGTTAACACAGGCTCTGGTGTAATTTTCGCTAAAGATAATAATCAGTGAAGGTGATGCAAACCCCTGAATAGTTTAAATATTAACATTATTAAGAGTTGGGAAGTGGCAGAAAGAAAAGGGAGCACAAAGCTCCCCAAGCCCGAGGGGAAGGACTTCCACAAGGACGTGATCTGTCTGTTCATTACCGCTGTGAAAAGCACAAGCAAAGATTATTTTAATATTCTGCCCTTCCCTCCTCCTCCAAGGAAAATAAAATTCTGTTTAAAATCATTCACAAAGCCAAGCAGAGCCAGGGGAAGACATATTTTAGCCATGAGGTCGAGGTTTGTGAGATCCATTTGGTCCTTTTGCAGGAGCTTGCTGCCTGGGTTTGGAAGTGACTGCACAAACATGGGAAATGAATGAAGAAAAGCGCCTGTCCCACCTTGATTCCTTTGTGGTTCATCCCATCCCACCTGGATCCTGCCTTGGATATGCTCCACCCCTGTGTTGTCTTGTACTAAACCAGGAGAGAGGAAGCACAGCCTGAGTGAGGTAAAGCAATTCCCAGTTCCCTGACAGCCTGAAATAGCCCAACTGGAGCTGCTGTGACCCCACATCCCTCCTGCTTTTATCCACATATTCCTTTCCCTCCCCAGGCTCCACCTGATCCTGCTGGGAACCAAGGGAAGCCATCAGCAAAACCAAAAAATGAAATTTAAAAAGGAGGCCTCCTTGGGCTGCTGTTGGGCTCTTCTCCAGGCTGGAAAACCCTGGGGAAGAGAAGGTTCCAGGGACACATTAGGGCTCTTTCCAGTCTTTGAAGGGGAATTTAAAAAGGGGGAGAACTTTTTACACAGGCAGAGAGTGACAGGAAAAGGGGGAATGGATTTAAACTGAAAGAGGTGGGATTGAGATGGGATATTGGGAAGGAATTGTTCCTTGGGAGGGAGGGGAGGCCCTGGCACAGGGTGCCCAGAGCAGCTGGGGCTGCCCCTGGATCCCTGGCAGTGCCCAAGGCCAGGCTGGACATTGGGGCTGGAGCAGCCTGGGACAGTGGGAGGTGTCCCTGCCATGGCAGGGGTGAGGCTGAGTGGGATTTAAGATCCCTCCCAACCCAAACCAGTCTGGGATTCCAGGATTCTCCTTTCTGACAGGAGCCACGCTGGCTCATCTCATCCCACCTGGGAGCTCCGACCACCTTCCTCAATCCCACCTGAGAACACTTCTGAACAGAATCCAGAACATTTCTTTAGCAGGATGTTTTTATGGGAAGGAGGAAAATTAAAGATTTTCCCTTTGCCAGCCCCCCCCCCCCCCCCCAAACCTGGCAAACTCCCACAGGATTCATCTCCACAGGGACAACCGGGACCATCCAACCCAGAGCTCTGCCTCCATAAAAATCTTGGGCTGGGGGGGCAGATTGAAGAGAAAACAAAACATTTGGGGCCAACACAATTTTATAGATAACAAAGCCTTGAATCACCCCCTGGCTGAGTTCTGACATCCCTGTGATCCCTCTGCTGTCTCATCCTTCGGGAAGTCCCAATGGAAGGCAGAGGGAGACTCCAGGTATGGACAAACGTGGTCTCCTGAGCTCACTGATCAACGCTGTGGTCTCTCTGATATCCTTCCACCCTGCCTTGTCATCCCTGTCCTGTGAAACGTCAAAAGCTCTTTGCCAGAGGCCTTTTGCTTTTAGCAAAATTGAAATCTGTGCCCATAAAAGGAAACAATTCCATCACAGACCTCAATTTCCTTCCATTCCACACTTGGAACTTGTGGTGAAACCGCTGGAAGTTGTACCTGGGCATCAAAAACACACGAGGCCAACCAGGCTTCGAAGACAAACTGGAGATGTTTGGGGTTTGCAATGGATCTGATTCTCTACCTGAGCAAAAGTCCTGCACTGAAATCCTCATTCCACCAGTGGGAATCAGAATTGAACTCCAGCAGGGCCAAGGTTTTATCCTCAATGTCCCAGCCACATCCTCTTTTCTGAGTCTGGAAATAGCCTGGGTTAGGAACCCACTGCACTTGGATTACCAGGGCTGAGAACTTCTTGTCCTTAGGAAAACTGTCAGCAGGCCAAGGACTGCCAAATTCCAGAGGGAAGCAAAGGCAGCTGAACCAGGACGAGGAATCTGACTCCAGTCACTGATCTGAAAGTTAATTTCGAGAATATTTCACCAGTGATGCCACACACACAAAGAAATGCACCAGAGAAATGGCCCAGGGTTTTGTTTTCCTTCGAGAGAATTCCCTGCTTTCCCCAGGCTCTTTATTAAGCTGACAAATGCCCTTGGAATATGGATTGCCTGAAATAAATGTCATTGATTAGGGCAAATGAAAGTATCACTTGGCCCAACGCTGACAAATTTGGTGGCTGTGCTCCCTCCAGGCCAAGAACTTGTTTCATTTAGGAACAAGAGCTGCTGGCAGGGGCTGGGGAGGGAGCTGCTTGCCAAATGTCTCCGTAGGAAATGAAATAATTGGGAATATTCACTACCAGGGAAAAGAAAATAATTGCTCTCTTCGGTCCATAGACCCAAAGCTCCTGGAGTTAGGCTGGGTTTTCTGAGATGGCGGCAGTGGAAGCAGGAATTTTGTTGGGATTTGTCCCCTGGCACAGCCAAGAGGACTTTTTAAGTGGCTGGTGATGCTTCAGTGGAGAAACACAGTCCTTCCCAATCCCAGGAAGTTCTGCAGTGGAAAACAGGGTCTTTTATAGGATTTCTCATCCAGATCCTACTGGCATGAACAAATTCTGCTCAGTGGAGCTGCACTGGCTCTGTCACACCGGAGGAACTTCCTAGGATCCTTCCTGTCAGAGGATGCTACAAAATTCAGGGACTGTTTTCCCCCACTAAAAAATAAAAGTTGCAGGAAACAGGAACATAAAAAATATCCTCTGCAGGCCAAGAGTGACAGCTTTGGGCTGCCTCATGAATCATAAAATCCTGGGCTGGGAGGGACCTCAAAGCCCATCCAGTGCCACCCCTGCCATGGGCAGGGACACCTTCCACTGTCCCAGGCTGCTCCAAGCCCCAATGTCCAGCCTGGCCTTGGGCAGTCCCAGGGATCCAGGGGCAGCCCCAGCTGCTCTGGGAATTCCATTCCACGGCCTCCCCACCCTCACAACATCACCAGACTCTGGACATTTTGTGCCACTGTAACAAAAACTGGGATCCATCCTTGCTTTCTCCCTCTTCCTGTTGGCACCTGCTGAGCAAACTGGGAAGTTCTGTCACCAGGTTTTCCCTCCAGGACATCCATTCTGGCAGCTGATCCCTGTAAAACAGAAGCTCTGGGATCCCTCAGCCCACACACATCCTTTAAAATGCCTGGAGAAGAGAAGGATTCACTGCTGGGAATCCCATGGAGGAACATTCCTGGCTGAAGGACTTCAGGGCTGGCCAGGAAGGAATGGCAGAAATGGGCTTCTCTGGAGGTGGGGGATTTTTAGGGACCTCCCTTTGGGAAAAAAAGGTTTTTTTTTCCTCCATTCCAGAAATACCTGAGCAGGAGGAGACTCTTGGATGAGGGGTTTTGAACTGGCAGAGTTTTGTTTTCTCTTTATTCCCTTAAAATCCAGCTGGTATTTTTGGATTTGTGCTGGGCTGGGACTGGAGAAAGCAGCTGGGGTGTCAGGGAGAAAACACCAGCACTTCCCAAATCCCTGTTTTATCCCAGCTGTGCCCTCCAGCACGCTGGCTCTCATTCCCCACTACAGCTTTCGCTTCTAAAACTCAACTTCTTGTTCATTACAATTAACTCAACATTCAAATTTACAGCCTCAGCAGGCTTTAGAATGGTTTGGGAAGTCTGAATAATTCTTGACATTGATTTAAAAATAATGAATGTGTTGATTTTGGTTCTTATAATATTTAAAATAATATTTAAATATTAATATTTATTAATAAAGAATAATTTTAAAAAGAGACAGTGTTACCTTCTGGGTACAGACTCTTTCAAACCCACTGTAAAACTATTTCCTAGATCAAGTTATGTCGTTTTTTCCCCCCCATTTCTGCTCTGTCTGTTCCCTGTATTTTCTGCCAATGGATTTGAAACCATCCCCTAAAGAAACCAGAACACCCAAGGCTCTATAAACTCTCAAAGCCCTGATTTCTTTCTTAATTAGTACAATTACACAACTCTATCTGTTACACTGGCTGCTTTCTGCCCACAATAATCACAGTGGGCTCTTCATTTGGGCATGGCCACGATCTTCTCCCTCCTTTAATTTCCCCCTCATTCTGTTCTAATTCCCAGCAAAGAGCCAGGAGTGACACACAACTCCACAATTTGTTTCCCTCGTCATTAAAATGAAAAATCCTGCAGACACGGAGGGAAATCCTCAGGAGCGGAGAGGATCATTTCATGTGGTGGAAATGAGGACAGAAGGAAAGGCCAAGAGTGCTCCGAGAAAAAAATCTGGATTCCTTTGTCCTAGAAACCCCCAAACCCAACAAAACCAGAGGGCAGTAAAGAACAGAGACCCACGTGGCAAAATAAAACTTTATCACCGATCTTAGAACTCATCCCCACACGCCTGATCAAGACTGGCAATAGGAGAGCCCAGAAAACTTAAAAGTGAAATTATCAGCTGCCTTAAAGCCCTTTTTGAAGTGCAGAGAGCTGGTGGGGCCTTGCCTCTGGAGCAGCTGACTCCCAGGAGATAATGGAGTGTAAATCCCGAGGATCAAAGGAAGCCCTTCCCTGGTGTATCTGGAAATTAGCCCCGGTCACAGCTCCAGCCCAGCCATTCCTGTCATCATCTGTTCTCTGGGATGGAGGGAGCTGCCAGGGGTGCAGGAGGGAACGGGAGTGCTTCCTGTTTGCAAAGGGGAACAGCCACAGGCCCTGCTCATCCCAGCTCGGGAATTTGGATTTTAACACCCACAGCCATCACAGAAAGGAAATCAGTATTTTCTGGCAGAGAAGACACGGAAATCTCCATTTCCTCACCTGATCACAAGTGAAATGTTCATTTTCTTCCTGCTTCTCAGAGTCACTGAGGAAGTCAATCCATGGCTTCCCAAACTGATCCATGGCATGAGAGGGAAACATCCAGATGCTGTGTAACTCCAAGATAAAACAGCTTTGTCACCAGGCACTAAAGGGACCAGAGGCTGTTTGCCCTGCATCTCTTGTATTTTTAAACAACTCAAACTTTCTATCTCTGGGGTGTTTGCTTGGTTTCCCAGATAAATCCCAATTTTTCTGCCCAGAATAAATCTCTCCTGGCAGAAACTGTTAAAATGTCTCACTTTATCCAAGACTTTTGGACATTTGATGGCCAGGTTGGAACAACAGCTCCACAGTTCCCCCCAGCCTGTTGTACTTCAGCCAACGCTGATGACAAATTCCCTGATAAAATGAACAGCAACATGGAGCAAATCCTACCTGGAAGGTGCCCCTGGATTCTTATCCTGGAGGGAGACACGGCAGCGCCACCCAGATGACCCAGGGCTTGTTATTCCCAGGGCTTGTTATTCCCCTGCTCTCCTCTGCTCTGATTCTTCAAGAATTCACAAATTCCTCCCTGAGGTTCCAGCTCAGCCCGGAGCAAAGGAGGCTCAGGGGGGACCTTGTGGCTCTGCACAAGTCCCTGACAGGAGGGGGCAGCTGGGGGGGTCGGGCTCTGCTGGCAGGGAACAGGGACAGGAGGAGAGGGAATGGCCTCAGGCTGGATATTGGGAAAATTTCCTCATGGAAAGGGCTGTTGCTCGGGGCAGTGGTGGAGTCCCCATCCCTGGGGGGACTTAAAATCCCTCTGGATGTGGCACTTGGGGACATGGGGCAGTGCTGGGGAACAGCTGTGTTTGATGATCCTGGAGGGCTTTTCCAGCCCCAGTGGTTCCCTGATTCTCTCTGGCCTTCGCCGAGGCAATTTGCCAAGTCTGGCCTCTCCTCCCTGCTGAGGAGCTTCCACCTCATGTTAACATCAACCAAAGCGCTCAGAATCCCTGCAGGATCAGTCCAACACCTGGATACTCCCAATGTCTGCATTCCTGTCACCCTCCACAGGCTGCTTGCAAAAGTTTTAGGAGCTGCACAAACCCAGCAGGGAATAAACCCCAGAGCCTTCATCAGCAGGAGGGAAAACAGTGGGAGCAAAGCTGGCTCACTCCAAATCCCTGCCAGCTGCTGCAGCAGCAGAACGTGGGAGAAGCAGGACATGACCCATCCTTGAGCACCAGCCTGGGATGATCCAGCATTGCCCCAGAGCAGCTTTTGTAGGATCAGAGCAATCCCAGTGCTGATCCTCCTCTGCAACTTCTCAGGGCTGAGAGGAACCTCAAGATAAGGAAATCAAGACATAAATTACATCCCAAAGGACTTGCCCACACGGCGCTGCTGGAAAGGAGCAGCATTTCTGGGGCAGTGCTGAGCTCAGGAATTGGGACAGGCCGGATTTATGGCTCCTTGTGCAATCCCATGGCTTGGCTGCTGAGGAGGGCGTTTCCTTAGGACCAGAGATTTTGTCAGCAGAACCTAACTCTGCCCAACACAAGCTAAAATTAACTTTTATCCAGTATCTCATCCATTTTATACCAACTACATTTGGGGAAAATATCCCCAATATCTTTCAGGTTTTGACTTATGCGAAGCTATTTTGGAATAATTATTCCATTTCTGCCACTGGTTCCTGCTATGCCATAATTTAGTGTCCAGACCATTTGAATTTTTATTTATCCTGCACTTCCAAGCTGCTTTTCCCTGGATCTGACCCCCAAAACTCCAGCACACAGGACACAGAGTTTTCCAGCTGGGATGAGGGTGGTTCCACACAGTCAGCATCCCACAGCCCACGGGGCTTTTCCTGCTCCCGCTGGGACCTGCTGCCCTCTGAGCAGCCTGAACTCCTCCTGGGAGTTCCTGGAATGATCCAGCTCCACAAGCAGCTCCCAGTGCCGTGGGAGAAGAGGGAATGACCCATTTCACAGGGACAGGGCAGCATCACTGTGTGAAGTCATGGTAAAAATCCAGTTACTCCATTTCCTTCTCCTCCTTGTCCAGCAATGTCCTTAATGCCTTGGCACAGGTATTTTCCAAGGCTGAACAGCTGCCCAAAGGTGTGGAAAAGCAGATTGAGAGCAGAGGTGGAGCAGCAAAGGTTTAGATACGGATCTGTGGGATGGTCATTCTAGCAGCAACCTGGAGCTCAGCATTAAAGCCATTCCCTGTGTCCTGTCCCTCCATGCCTTGTCCCCAGTCCCTCTGCAGCTCTCCTGGAGCCCCTTCAGGCCCTGCCAGGGGCTCTGAGCTCCCCTGGAGCCTTCTCCTCTCCAGGCTGAGCAATCCCAGCTCTCCCAGCCTGGCTCCAGAGCAGAGGAGCTCCAGGGCTTCCTCTGGACTGGCTTCAGCAACTCCAACTCCTCTCTGCCCTTTGTTCTGGGATTGCCCCATCCCAGGTGCAGGAATTTGTGAGCAAAGGCAGCTGAGCTCCCATTAAAGGGTATTTTTTCCATGGATGGGATGTTTTGCCCATTCCCCAATGGCTGCAGCCACCTGGAGCCAGGGACTGACCTTCCCTCAGCTGTGCTGGGAGTGGCATCCAAATCCCAGCACTGCTCCTTCTATGGGGACCCATCCCATGGCTCTGCCTTCCACAGCTCAGGATGGACCCATCACTCCTTGAGGGGGATTGGGAATCGTTGTTATCCTTGCTCCTGTTAGTGACTGCTCCCAAATGTTATTGGAGTTTTAATAAACTCTGGGAATACCCCACAAACCCACTGGATTTACACAGCTATTCCCACAGCTCCAACAGATGCAGATCCTACTCCCAGCACCACTCGTGGTTTACAAACCCACGTGTTCCTTATAAACCTAACAGAGATTTCTGCTTTTAAGCTCCTCAGAAGAGCATAAAAATAACCCAAATTCTCCACACAGCTGAAGGTTGCAGCACTGGAGAATCTTCCTTTGTGTCTCAAGGTCAAAATTCATTTCCCAAGAGTTGCTGTTCCCTCTGCAGGAGCAGATAAACCACAGGTTTTAGGGTAAAACTCAGCAAATTAAGGCCCAGAACCAGCCCGACACCATTCCCAAACGTGCTGCGCTGTTAAATGGGAAATAAAGGACACCACAGATGCTTCCAATAATTCCAGTTTCGAGTCAATTTTCCTTCCTTTGTCTTAAGGAGCTTTTGATGTGCAGGCCCAATATTGTGTCTCTCTCTGGTTTTAATAATTTTCTATTACCTCAGCCACAGAAACTGCCCTGCAAAGGGCTGGACTTGAATCTGGGGGAGATCAAACAGGCAAAAGTATGAGGGGCTGGAGAGTGACCGACTCAGGGGCAATATTCTCTCTCCTCCTATCAAAGATAGCCCACAGCAAGATAAAAATTGCTGCTTGGATTCCACAGCCATCACATTTCTGAGAGGCTCCAGGCCCATGGATGGAGTTTTTCCATGGACGTTCTGCAGCAGAACCAGCTGCTCATTCCAGCTCCTGACCACAGAACCACGAACTCATAAAGAAACACTGGAATATTGTAACACACAAGAGAGATGCTGCCATATTTTTTCTGCAAATGAAAAAATCGACCTTTTTTTTTTTTTTTTTTTTTTTGTCCAGTGGAGTGGTTTTGGGAAAATATTGGGGTTTTTTGTGCAAAAATGTTCTTTAGAGCAACTGTGTTCAAATGTCTCTTTTTGCAGGACTGTGCTTTCTAAGTCCTGCGCTCACACCAGAACCACCTGGGAGCTTGGGCTGCACCATCAAATGGGATATTGGGAAGGAATTGCTCCCTGTGAGGGTGGGAAGGCCCTGGAACAGAATTCCCAGAGCAGCTGTGGCTGCCCCTGGATCCCTAGCAGTGTCCAAAGCCAGGCTGGATGGGGCTTGGAGTAGCCTGGGACAGTGGGAGGTGTCCCTGCCCGTGGAATGGGACGGGATTTAAGGTCCCTCCCAACTCAAACCATCTCCTTTGGATGCTCAACCTCCTTGGGAGGAGGCAAAGCCAAGGCTCAGACACCCTGAGGAGGCTGAATCCTGCCAAAAAAAGCCAAATTCCTCCTGAAGAATGTGCAGGAACAAGAGCCAGTGGATGTGGAAGGTAAACACACATTCCAGAGCTTTGGATCCAGCACGGGTTTGTCCTTGGAGAGTTCTCCTGCTGTCAGGAGTGGTTGGAGCTGGGTGGGTGTTTCAGAGCTCTCCTGGTGAGCTCATGGGACAAGGAAATGGAATCGAGTATTTCCCAGCCTTCCTGGAAATCCTTGTTCCTGCAAAGCAAGGCACACATTCCCTTCTGACCATTCCTGAATAAACACAACCTGGTGAGTTCTGAGCTTTCCAGCCCCCATTTCTGCACAGGCAGCTCTGGCCTTTACCTCTCGATCCAGCCCAGTCACCCCTCGGTGGGAACAAAGGATCCAAATCCCCACTTCAGGCCCTGCATCGTGCTCTTTAAACCAGCAAATATTTATTCTCTTTCCCAGCAACACAACCAACCTGGAGGAGATGAGATGGTCCAGACTGAAGGCTCAGTTGTCGGGGTCTCCTCCACCCGCCATGAAGCCCTGGCAGCGCGGCCCTGAGGGGACGCACGGGGTTTCCCAGCCCCTGCTCAGCCTCGCTCCCCTTGGCTGTTCCGTGCTCCCTGCGCGGGAAGGAGCCTGAGCCCGGGCTGTGAGGGCTCCTCGGCCCGGGCTGTGAGGGCTCCCCGGCCCGGGCTGTGAGGAACCCTCGGCCCGGACTGTGAGGGCTCCCCGGCCCGGGCTGTGAGGGACCCGCGGCCCGGGCTGTGAGGGCTCCTCGGCCCGGACTGTGAGGGACCCTCGGCCCGAGCTGTGAGGGACCCTCGGCCCGGGCTGTGAGGGACCCTCGGCCCGGGCTGTGAGGGACCCTCGGCCGGGCTGTGAGGGCTCCCCGGCCCCTCCCCGGCCCGGACTGTGAGGGACCCTCGGCAGAGCCCCGGCCATGGCTGGGGAAATAAACATCTCTGAAACATCCACCAACAATCCGTCCATATATACTTCTTTCTACGGGCCTCCTGGTTTGATACACGTTGCAGTATCCCCGCTGTAACACTCAGTAAACAGTGTTTGATATCCAGAGTTTTATCCCAATCCTCCAGAGCTTCTCAATCCAGCCAAGACTGCTACATTTCCAACAGCCTTGGCAGTGCTCTCTCCTTGAAGAAAGAAGGGATCATGATTTAGCATCTGGAATATTCCCTCTCCCTTTGTTTGCCACAAAAGCAGCTTTCATCCTGTGCCTGCATCCCCACCTGAGGAGTGATTCCGTAATTTCTGGCAACATTTATTTTCCACATTACCTCATCAGTTTCTTTAGATTTTGCTCTCTCATCTCTCTCTGAGGAGTTCCTGCCTCTCTGTGTTACCTCCCTGTGCATCAGGTGTGAGGCCAGACTGTGATTTCAGCCTCAGAATTCCCAGGTTTTCCCTGCTGAGAGGCAGGGCAGGGAGAGGTCCTTCCAAAGCTTTCCAGGTGTGTCGTTCAGAGCTGGTTCACATCTAAAAATACTTTAACCTTAAGGACCCAGCTTTGAAATAAAGGAAAAACCTCAAACTGAGCCGTGAGTGGTTTGAACATAAAACCACAAAGTGTGTGAGGGAATATTTTATGATCCCACTGCTGCTCCTTAAGGATTAGGTTATTCCTAATTCCTGATTAAAGCCAAGGATGCTTGGCTGATACCAACTCAGCTTCCCTGGTAACTGGGAGCCAGGGGAGGGAGATCATTCCATGTCCTTCAGCCATTTCAGGATGGAGGAAATGCCGGCGTGTTTATGGTAAAACAATGTTTTAATAAACAGCAGCATAAAATAATCAGTGTTTAATATCATCTCTGGCACGTGAAATACAAAAATGCACGTATCTCAATTATAAAATAGCCTTTGTTATTACATTTTTTTCATGCTTGCCTAATTGAAATGCCCATAATTAATAACTCAATCATCAAGTAATACAGTGATTAAACGCATGCAGTGAAAACAAAGAAAGGTATTTGTATAAGGTAGTGGCTGAGTATCACCATAATATATTTCAGGAACATCTACATCAGGGTAAAAATCAAAAGAAACAGCCCAAGATATAAAATGCAGAGATGTATTTTCACTTCTGCTGTACAAAAAACATCATCACACTTTTGTGCAAAAAGATAAAAATAAAGTCCTATTATACAACATTGTCAACTGAGCACAAGATTGGTTTTTGTGGACAATAAAAATATTATTCAGTACAAAAAAAGAGTCTGTGGAAAATGTACCGTACACAGCACGTGTGTAGCTCATTAAAGTGGTTTCAAATGAAGAATCTCAATTGGTTCTACCTGAATGGGTATTTTAATGACACAAATGGTGCATTTCTAAGTGGAAAATCAGCACTAATTCACATTATTAGACACAATTGCTATCGATGGATTTGCTGCCTGATGGAATGTGAGTCTCCCTTTTTCCAGGGTTACTGGAGTCAGAGTCACTGAAATGACACAATAAATATTCCTGGGAAAACTGATTGTCATATACAAAACTGTGGTTTGGCGCTTTTCCATTACACAGTTGCATAGCAACAAAAGGATATAAAATTCCTGCTTGAGCGACTAGATCATGAAATGTTAGCTCTGAAGAAGTTGATTCAGGTTCTGAAATTAAAGCTCTTTAATTTCATTTCCTTTAAGGCAATTCCTTAAGAACTCCAGCTGTCCTTAGCAGCCAGCAGCAGATTGAGGTTTGTAGACTGCAAGCTGATAACTCGAGCATTTGTGCTGTCTCATAAATGACATTTTTTGGTCTGAATCTGAGCTCAGACTCCTGACTAAACCAGAGACCAAAATCCCACCTGAAGTAATTTATTCAGCTCTCAGATCACATATTTGACACACAACCCTCGACTGCAAAATTTACAGATATTTTCCCTATTGGCACTGAAATTGCACGCCCAGATCTCCGAATCTTTGCATCTCCTAAAAAAAGAGACAAATATTAAAATATGGTTTTCAGTATTAAAAAAAAGTTCCTGTGATTTAAACCACGCCGGAGGTTTAAAAAGCTGTGAAAAAGTGTTGGATAAAATGTTTTTATTTTAAAAAAACCCCTCAAATTCCCTCTTTGAATTGTTGGTGGCACTTGGAGAAACGTGGCCAAGGCTGAGGATTCCCACCACGAGGATCTGTCTGGTTGTGCCTGCCCATCCTGGCGAGCAGTGCAACTTCACAGAAGACACTTTGCTGCAATGTCTGTCCAACAACCAGAAGGATCTTTAATAAAATATTTGAATAGAAAAAAAATCTTTCCTACCACTTCCGAGTCTGCGTCGCCAAGAGCGCTATTTACAAAGGCCTCGCCTATTTACAATTCCGCCGAAATCATGGAGTCGCTGGGTCCGTGGATGCTGGAGTCTCCCAACAGGGAGGACTGCTTGGAGTCAATTTTGTAGGGTTTTTGAGTTTTATTGCCAAACACTGTCATACCCATCCCCGCCGGGTGGCTGGGAATGGCCATGTGGGATAGCAAGGGAATATTGGCTTCCTGGTTGGATCCCGACGACGGCAAGCTGGTGACGTGGCCCGTGCTGGTGGAGCCGCTGGCGCTGCTGGGGGAGCGGCTCTTGGGAGGGGGACAGTGCTGGATCACGCGGGGAGGCCCTGCGGGGGGTAGTGGGCGGCGGGGAAGGCGGCGTATCCCGGCGGGATGGGGTATCCGTTAATGGGGATGTAGCGCTGGTTCTGAGGTAAGGGCGGCCCCATGAACCCCGCCATCTGGCCCTGGGGGATTCCCTGCGCCGGGAACATGTAGTTGGGATACCTGGGGTTGCTGAGGTTGCTGACGGGGCTGGCGCTCAGGGAGGTGGTCTGGGTGGTGGCATTGCCGCCCGAGGGGGTTGTGGAGCTGGTGTGGCTGGAGAGGCCCTCCCAGGAGCGCAGCCGCGCGTGGATCTCCTTGAAGCGCGGCCTGCGGGAGGGCAGGTCGTGCCAGCACTCCGTCATCAGGCTGTACATCCTGGGGGGACAGTCCTCGGAGCACGGCAGCAGCTGGCGCTTCCGGATCATCTCGATCACCTCCTGGTTGCTGAATCCGTAATACGGCTGGAGGCCGAAGCTGAATATTTCCCACAAAACCACTCCGAAGGACCAAATGTCCGAGTCGGAGGAGAACTT
Organism: Corvus cornix cornix; assembly: GCF_000738735.6. Taxonomy (NCBI): domain Eukaryota; kingdom Metazoa; phylum Chordata; class Aves; order Passeriformes; family Corvidae; genus Corvus; species Corvus cornix. Next base: position 1,880,282 of record NC_046338.1, read on the forward strand.
GCCGTACATGATGGCCTCGGGGGGCATCCAGCGGATGGGCAGCAGGGACTTGTTCTGCACCCTGTAATAATCGGCCGAGTAGATCTCCCGGGACAGCCCCAGGTCGGAGATCTTCACGTGGAGCTGCTCCCCGATCAGGATGTTGCGGGCAGCGAGGTCCTTGTGGACGAAGAAGTGTCCGGCCAGGTACTCCATGCCAGCCGCAATCTGCACCGCGATGTGCAGGAAGTCGCCGTGGTCCAGGCTGGACTTGACGGTGCCGTCCTCGTCGCTGCTGCAGCCGACGTCGGAGTGCGGCGAGCGCATGACCAGGAACTCGTGCAGGTCGCCCTGGTTCATGTACTCGAACAGGAGGCACACGGGCTGCTCCTGCGTCACCACGCCCAGCAGGCACACGATGTTGGGGTGGTGCAGCTCGGCCATGAGGGACGCTTCCTGCTGGAATTCCGCCCACTGCTGGGGGTTGTTAAAGTCCTTCAGGGTCTTGATGGCCACGAGCTGGGCGTGGTCCATGCCCGGCAGGTAGAGGTGGCCCTTGTAGATCTTGCCAAAAGCGCATTCCCCCAGCTCCTCCATGAAGCGAACGGCAGAGAGGGGCAGCTCCTTGGCTTTACTCTGTGAGAGAAACACCAGTAACACATCAGGACCGAAACCAGCCTTTTTTAAGTGAAATCTCTTGGTGCAGGATGTGTGGGAGCCAAGGAGACGGGCACAGGAGCAATGATCCCACCCGAGGGACACCAGGACCCAAACGGGATCACCATGCTCCAAAAAGTAACAAAAAGAATTCCTTTCCATCCTCTCCACAAGGTCAGATACAACAAGAACTGGACCCAAATATACACAGGAGCCATCAGCATCTCGGCATTTGGCCTTGGGCATTTCTGTACTTCCAATTGAATGTGACTAATTTCAGGAATTGAGGCAATTCCCATGCTCTAAGAGGTCCATGCTGAAGTGTTTTATGGGCCAGGGCCTGGAATTTTAGCAGGAAAAAAATTATTTTGTTTTAAAGCCACGGCCTTGTAGCCAATTCTGCCTTCACTTTGCTATTAACCCTTCCAGGTACAGCAGAGCCCGTTTCTGTTCCCACTATTTCTGTTCCATCCTAAAACCCCGAGAGTGGCCAAAGGAGAAAAGCAAACCTTTTAAACATTTATTGCCCTTCAGAGTGCAGATATTCACTCCTGGGCCATAAAGAACCCATATTATTCCCAGCTTCCACTTGTGCTTGTAACACCCAAACCCACTCATTTAGGGCCCTCAGTAAAGCCACAGGTAGTAATTTAAGGTTAATGAGTTTGGGATCTAGGTTCTGTAAATGAGTGTAAACATTGGCATTGGCATTCCTGAAATCATGCGAGGGCAGCTTTCCAGTGGCAATGTGGGAAAAGAACTGACATTTCAAATAATCACGGAAAAAAGCCCTTTTAGCATGAATTAATTCTAACTGTATTGATCACTTCTGACTTTCAGACAAACACTGCATTAATAATCATAATAATGATTATGATAATAATAATAATAATACAGCCATTTAAGCAGGCAGCCCAGTAGACTGCCCAGTGATGGCAGGAAATTAGCTATATTGTTGAGGAACAGATGGTTTATATTACCCAAATCCTTTAGGCTAAAACTTGTTTAGGTCTGGCATATTGTAAATTATATTTTAGTAATGAAAGTGAAATGACCTCTGTCTGACCTGAGCCTGGGTCCGTCTGTTTGAATCAACAGAGTGGAAAACTGGGGAAGAAAATGAAGTCATAAAGTTTTGGCAGGAAGGGCTCGTTTGGAGTGAAGCAGTTGTAAATCTGCTCGGCTTTTGTTTGACAAGTATTTGTCACACATGGGTGTCCGAAAGGTAGGGAAGTGTAAAATACACAAGAGGCAGCAGGTCAGGGGAAAGGGAGAGGGAAACCCACCCCTTCCACCTCTTCTTCAGCTCCATGACAAGACATCCTTAATTTATTATATTTCTGAAGGCAATTAAAACCCCTTAAAACTGGAGGAAATGCTAACATTCCTGTTTATCCAAGCAAACAACTGCCTCAGTGGGAGCTTGAAGCTTAAATTTGTTTTCACCCAAAGCTGACATCATAACTGGCTACGTGATTTAAAAATAGGATTCCACTTCCTTTCCTTGAAAATATTGTTTGAAAGGCCATCAAAACACTGGGGACGGGGAGAACTGGCTTTCCCAGTGGGAAAATCCCGAATTAGCAGAAATAAAATGAAAATATTCTTGCAGCACATGACTTTCAAATTGAAAGGAAGGAGAATGGTCAATATTTGCAACAATTTCCAGGCATTTCTGCTTCCCTGTGCTGTGTGTGCCAGCAGGAAAGGTGGGAATTGCATCCTCAATAAAAGGATGCTGAGATTCCCATTATCTCCAGTTTAGCCAGGATTGCACCCTTAAAACTCCCAGCAGAACAGGGAGCAAGAAGCAATCCCAAATTTAACAAAATATTCCAGGAGGTTGGATGCAAGATGTGGTTTGGACACTGACTTGTTAAATGTTTTTTGCACTGCTACCAACATTTTGAGATAAAGTTACTCCAAGCTTTACAGGAAAGTTGGAATTGGGAACTTCCAAGGAAAAGGAAGGTAAAATCACCAGGCCAGTGTGTGTGGGACTGAGACAGAGATTTTCTCTCTGAAGTGCTTCAAAAGAACAAAACCCATCAAGTTCTTGAAGAGCCAGAAAATATCCTGAGCTGGAAGGGACCCATGAGGATCAAGAGCCTTGGCATGGTGTGAAACACAAGGGAAATGCTCTTCCAGGGCATTCCTGTGCCTGTGGATGGCAGGAGGAACTTCCAGCCCTGCCCTGGGTGACACAGCCAGGTCTGCACGTCCCACTCAGGAAATCAGGAGCACGAGGTTGATCATACTTAAATCTAAACTATTTTTTAAAATTCTTCCTGAATGTGGGGCTGTGGTGAAGCTAAACAGGAGCTGGGCTGGCCAGAGCTGCAGGCAGAGCTTTGGGGCTGTTTTGGTCATTTCTCCTTTTAAATGAAAGGATAAACCTGAAAAAGCAAGGAACAAATCTTTCCAGAAGTGATGTCAGCTGAGCGAAAGGTGACAGATGAACAGAGCAGAGCCATGAGAAGCTCTCCTGGGGAAATGCTGAATCACATCTTTACCTACATTACTCTTTCACTTAAATGAGATGTTCTAAGAGATGCTTCAGGAAGGGGTTCCTTGCTTTATCACACAAAAACTCCATCATTTCTCCAGGGACATGGACACACAGGGAATTACCCCCTTGGTCCAGCACACGCTGCTGCTGCTGCTGCTGCTGCTGCTGAGAAAACCCTCACAAAAATCACAGAAATCACAGGCTGGAAACCACCTGAATATTTCAGTGCTGAGTTGTTTGACACATTTCCCTCCCTGCCTGTGGAGACAGCAAGTGTGGAGGCAGAAATCTGGGATTACCTTTGGCTTGTAGGCGTTGAGCATGGACATCTCCACGTTCTGCCCCCGGACGTGCTTCGGCTGCCTCTGGACTGGAGGGGATGAGGATTTCTGGTTGTTGCGACAGATGCAGATGAAGAAGAAGAGCAAGGCTATGGCCAGGGGAATGGTAACACTTGGCACCAGGATGTACAGGATTTCCATTTTATTCTTTTCCTTGGAATCCTTGTAATCTGGTTCAGAAAGAAAAAAAACCAACCATGAATGAAGCATCCCACAGAGACAAACACATCCCTGGGCCAACTAGAAGTGTTAAAAAGAATAAAACATCCATTTTATCTTGCTGAAATCCACCTTGAATACTGATTCATTTTATTAATATTAAAAGAAAGAATTATTTAGTGGAGTAACAAACTGTCCCTGTAAGGTCAAAGGTACTGATGGGCAGGAAACAGTGGAATGATGTGAGGTGGTCTTTGCTTGGGGTGAAATGAAGTCATGGCCTAACACAGATCCACAGAAAAGTGAATTTCTAGAACACCTTATGGAAGAAGCTTGTGGGAGGTGCCCCTTCCCATGGCAGGGAGTTGGAACTAAATGATTTTGAAGGTCCCTTCCATGCCAGGCCATTCTATGTTTCCAAGAAAAGCTCTGGTGGGAACACAAACTCCTTATTTTGTGTCTTGATTTAAGACAATTTAAAGGAGAACACTCTGGGAGCTGCCTCCCTTTAAAGGTTCAACCAATCCCTTTCCAGCGAAAAGGAATGGATATGAGGAGATGGAGTGAAAAAAAGAACAGTTCCCTACAAGCAGAACAGCACCAGGGAAGCTGGAGCAGGGGTGAAAAGGAAGGATCCAGAAGAGCTGGGATGGAGGATGGTGTAACACAGTCCAAAGGCTCCCTGCAATCCTTGCTCCCTCCCAGGGCTCTTCCCAGCCATTAATTTCAGGAACATGATCCCCTCTTTGCCATTGCCTAGGATATCCAGCACTGCATCCCCCTGGCTGGCTCTGGCTTCCCAGGGAACGCTGCTCCGAGGGAAAAGCAGCAGGAGAGGGGAGAGGCTCTGGGAGGAGCTCGGGCAGAAGGACAGATCCTCCATGCTGAGTGCTCCGGGCACAGCGACACTGACGCCTGCCCTGCTCTGCCATTTCCCAGGAGCATTCCCAAGGTTTAGGCTGGAATTACACCCGGATTAACACACTCACTACAGGGGAACTTGGAGGATCCCGGGAGCCCAGGCCGCCCTGGCTGCTTCCGAGGGCATTGGCAATGCCTGAGGCAGCCTTAGGGAGTCTGGGAGGACGGGGGATGTTTTATTATCCCTGCAGGGTCACTCCAGTTTGTTTGTCTGTGTTTTCCAGGCTGGATTTGTACAAGTGCTTAGCGGCCCACACAGATCTCTTTTATGCACTTCATTAAACATGAACTTGATCTGGAGCTTGGGCTTGACTCAAATTGTGGCAGAGGCAAAGTTCAAATGGTGCTGCATGGCACTTTGCATAACCCCTCTCCTCTTTCAGGCTCACGCTGTCCTCTGCTCCCCCCACGCTCCTCTCTGATCATTCCTTTCAGATTAAGTCGTGCTATCGGGTTTTTAATTGAGAGGGGAGGTATCCCAAATATTCCTACAGCCTTTGGGAAACAGGAGACGACTAAAGCACCGTCCCCATGACATTTTCCCTGTCCCCAGAGAGGCAGGGATTCACACACTGCCCTTCCCCTGTCCTTCCAAACCGTCTTAGGCTTGGCTTTGCTAAGCCTCATGCTCGAATTACGCCGTGTTTCACATCTTCCCGAAATCAGGCTGACAAACTTTGATGAAACAAATCTCTCACAGCTTGTGAGATACAGTTGAAGAAAGGAAAAGAAAGCAGCAGCACGAGGCAGAGGGAGACCTGGGCACCAGTTCATCACCTGAGCTATTCCAGTCAAAGGCAATTATTATTCTTATTAAGTAGCAGCCCCCGCAGTGAAGCCTCATTAGGTTAATGGGCTTCTTGGGAGCCACCCTAATTAAATCCATTTCCCATCTAGGCATGTCCTGGTGAGGCAGAATGCACAATACTGATTAAACTGGGCCTCAAATGGCTCTTTCAGCCAGTGCAAAACCGGCAGAATGGGAGTCCCACACGGTATTCTGGTTTTAATATGCAGATTAGCACTTAACAATTCAATTACTGCTCACCTGATCCAGCTCTGTCTGTAGTTAGAATAATAAAGCCACGAACAACGCGTACCATTTAAGGCAGCAGTGAGAGGTTTTGGCAATTAAAACCTTTGTCAGGAATTCTCCAGGGCAGCCCGTATCTCAGTTATTACCAAGCAAAGCTTGAAAATCAGAGACTTAGGCTCCAAAAGTGTCCTGGTATCCCAGATCAGGAGCCTGAGGCCGGCTTGGCATCTCAGAGCCCATCTAGAGGGGACTGGCACAAGAATCTTCAGAATAGTTTTTGGTTACTTCTGTTGAAATAACAGCAGAAGAGATACAGGACTCAAAAAGTGTGGGGGAAATCACAGAATTGTTGAGGTTGGAAAAGCCCTCAGAGATCAGCAAGTCCAACTCTTAAACCAGCACTGCCAACACAGCTCAGGCCTTGTTTAAAAAACAGAGGTGACATTGCCAGGTGCTCTGAGCTGCAGCTGAAGTTTGTGTTTACAGAACTGCCCTGGCTGCATTTAGGGTTTGCAAAATGAACAAAAAGGGAGACTCAGCTCTCATTTGATTCTGCTTTTCAGAGACCATGGGGAAGCAAGTGGAAGACCTGAACAAATGGGTCCTGATTGTTTTATCTGCATGTAGAAATAACAATATTGATAACAGGCCAAGAAAAAATGCAGCTATTTGCGTGGACATGCCAGAAATGCACTCAGAAATGTTATGGAAATTCAAAGTTTCACACAAAATTTCATGTTGCCCTTCAAGTTGTCACAGTAACATTTACCTTTCCCCTTGGAAAGGAGATACCTTTGATGTCCCTGCTCCATAGCCAGAACCAAATTAAATTTTTTCTGGTTATGGTTATGAACATTCCTGCAGTGAGACATGTTCTGAGTCTGCTCCAAAGTCTTTTTCAATTAATGGAAAGATGGGAATCGATGCCAAAATGGGATCTAAATTATGTTCTTACTGAAAGGGTAGATGAGGGGGAAGGCAGACAGTCTGGGCTCTATCATGTGCATCTCAAACCCTCTCCCTGTTTTTGGGCCCCTCACAAGAAGAAAGCCATGGAGGGGCTGGAGTGTGTCCAGGGAAGGGAACAGAGCTGGGGAAGGGGCTGGAGCAGCTGAGGGAGCTGGGAAAGGGGCTGAGCCTGGAGCAAAGGAGGCTCAGGGGGGACCTTGTGGCTCTGCACAAGTCCCTGACAGGAGGGGGCAGCCGGGGGGGTCGGGCTCTGCTGGCAGGGAACAGGGACAGGAGGAGAGGGAACGGCCTCAGGCTGGGCCAGGGCAGGGGCAGGGTGGACATCAGGGAAAATTTCTTCACTGGAAGGGGTGTCTGGCCCTGGCACAGCTGCCCAGGGCAGTGGTGGAGTCTTAAAAAGGACTTAAAAAGGGATTTAACAGCCGTGTGGATGTGGCACTTGGGGAGGAGGGTCAGTGGTGGCCTTGGCAGTGCTGGGGGTGGTTGGACTTGATGACCTCGGAGGGCTTTTCCAACCTAAACATTTCTATGTTTCTACAATTTAATTTGGCCTAAGGAGTTGTATTGATTGGAACAACAACCTGGAAAGTCAGGAACACTTGAGCTGGCAGTGCACAGCCATTCCCCAGGAAATTATTTTCATGCCACCACTTTGTCACTGCAGGGGCAGCAAGTGCTCAAAGGTCTCCTCAGAGCAGGGCCAGCCAGCCTTTCCTGCACCTCTGTTATTAGGGATTTACAGAAGACACTTTGTGCACTTTTCTCCCACGACGTGACCAAACCCTTCCCCTTTTTGCCCCCAGCTCAAACCCAACCCGGGTCAGGCATTACCGCAGGCCGGGACATCACAGAGCTCCGACTTGAAGTTCTCATCCAAGGTGAAGCACCACGGGGCATCCTTCTGGTTTCCAGGGTTCCTGCAGTAGGAGTGGCCCCCGTTGAGCTCGGGGTACCTGGCAGCAGTGAAGGTGTGGGTGTGGGGGTACTGCGAGTTCCAGGGCTGGCACTGCCGCCCTGAGCGCGTCACGCTCACCGTGCCCCGGTAATCCACGCCCGTGCTGTTGTAGCACTTGTGATCTGCAAAGACAACCAAAAGCCAAAGCCACGGTCGGTGGTGGATGCAGCATCCACGGGGATGAGCTGTTGGCATCTCCCAGCAAACTCCTGCTGGCCCAGTTGGGGAGCGTGGGCTCCCAGTTTGCTGCGGCTGCAAGGCTGGGCCTGCTTTGCATTCGCATTCCTGGGAGGATTTAAAGCTTATGCTCCTGGAATGAAAAGAGCTTCTGCCAAGCGTTTTTAATATAGGATACACAAAGGAAGTCAGAACTCCAGTGGGAACCTGAACTGCAGCCCTTATTTTCATAGGAAGGTGGAGAACTTGTGGGAGCCATGTTTTATATTTGACTGTTCAGATGTGGAAGTGTTTGGAACAGGCTGCAGCCCAGCCTGATCAAAGAGTGGGCTTAGCCAGAGCCTAAAATTAGGCTAGCTTAGGCAGGACAGCCATGGATCCAGCCCTACAAATGTTCCTCCTGACAAGCATCCCTACACTGCAGCCGTGGTGCTGCTGGAGCATGTCAGGCTGAGGTGGGAGGAAGATGAAGGAGGCAGGAAGGATGAAGCCACCCATGTTCCTCAGCATCCAAATGCTTACACTCCATAGTTTTCTACCCCGTATTAATTAGAAAAGACCTGGAAAAATCCTTCAGAATTCCTGAAAAAATCCTTCAGAATTCCCACCCCTTCTGGACAAGCTGGGGGAAATGCTGGTGCTGGGAAATTCACCTGCGAGCTGTCAAAGCCCAGCACTGGCTCCAGCTGGGATGCACGAGCCCTTCCAGCCAATCTTGGCACAGCAGTACCTTTTCCATGGAGAAACAGACATTTTTCACTTACTTTTATTTATGGGATCAGCCATTGGAATCCCAATCCGGATACAGTTGACAGCCTCGGGGCTGTCAGGCTGGGGCAGATCTTCGCAGTTGGGCAGCTTCAACCTCATCAGGATCATGGGATTAGACCTGGCAAAAATGTACTCGGTCTGGCACAGGACGTTTTCCAGGATCTCACACTCATCCCGGCACAGATCCCGAGGTTTGGGAGCCGAGGAGGTCTCGTCACAGTAGGGGAAGGCGTAGTGGCACAGGGAAGGGATGGCAAACTGGGAGCACTTGTCCGACAAATGGCTGGAGGTGCCGATCATGGTGAAGGCAGCTGGAAAACACACACAAGGATTTGATTTGGGAATGTTATTCCCGTGCTGTTGCCTTCCCAGTGTAACCCTCACTTCCCACTGCAGCTGTTCAGGTGATGAACAGGAATGCACAGCACTAATTACACGGGAAGTCATTAACGATGCTGATTCCACTGACAAGGAAAACACATCAGGTTTTCAACATGGGATTAATGCTAAGATCATTACCCAACCCCTAAACTTAATTATTCCTTTAATTATTCCTTTTTTTCCTCCCAAATAACTTAGAATCATTTACAAATTCATGTAGTATTTGGAAGCCCAACAGGTAAACCCCAAATTCCTGCAGGGTGACAGCACCGGTTCCCTCGTGGAAGGTGACAACTTTCATACAATCCCAAATAACTTTTCTAACAAAATGCTGGAAGATTATGAACTGGTAGCTGCACATTGCCTTTGTTGGGGCAATGAAGAAGCCTTTTTTTGCAATGCTGACAGTATTTGGGGACAAAGGGAGAAGAGAAATGTGGGATATTCTGACAGCAAGGAAAAAAATCTGAATATAGAGATGCTTACCAGGGCTAGGATCAGGCAAAGTTAATTTATATAAAAACTAGAGAATATCATGATATCTACGATGTCTGTGAATTCAGCGACCCCATCAGCACATCCCTCAAAAATAATGGTAACTGGTTCTTCCCTAAATCCAAAGGAAAACCTCTACCTGCTGGATTATTTATGCAGCCTTTCCCAGCACCTAAATTATTCCAGGCACCTAAAATCAACTAAGGAGGGCCCCCCTTTGCTTTCAAAACTTGCTGGGATAACAGCAGCCCTGAGTCTCCCAGGGGCTGTAAACACACAGCCCCTTCTCCTTGAAAAATCATTTTTTTAGGTGTTCTGGGGGCAGCTGGAGCAGCAGAGACACCCGGATGAGCTCATGGCAAGAGGGAATAAAGACCAAAGAAAAATAACGTTACTGTTTATAAAACTCCAGCAGCTTTTTGGGAGCAGACAGCTCAGTGGGGAAGCAGCCAAGGTGTTTCTACCCACCTGTAATCTGATTTTCTATCTCCCCCTGCATGTGCAAGGACTCCATGTAGATGGTTCTGTTCCCAATGAAGCGGGCGCAGGCGATGCCCCTGTAAGGCTGGCAAAACCCATCCTCCTCATACTCATCCCTGAAATCAGCCAGAAACATAAAGTTGTGATTGTAGAATATTGAAAACAATCAGGATTATTTCCTTCTATTAGACAAGATCTTGAATGTTTGTTTGTTTAAATACACCCCCTTCATCTGCCTGGTAAAAAGAGGCATTTCAGCTTAGCCAAAATACACATGGATGTTGTATGAAATGAGTGCTCTCAAGGCTCTGCTCAGACCTACACCCAGCCTTGATTAGAAGAGAAATATAAACGGCCTGGAAAAACGGGATTTATGTTTATTTAAAGCAGCTAACACATAGTTTTCTATTTTTGAACCAAGCTCCTCCTTAATATTGATAAACACAGCAGGAAGAGTCATGCAAACAGAATTTGAAGTGTATATAGAAAATCCAACCTCTGCCAGCACTGATACCCTGGAAAGAGGAAATGTTTGTTCAATCTTCCATGTGTGGTAACATTTAGTGCTAAGACAGACCCAAAGCTGAGACAGGAGTTCAACAGACACATTTCTTTCATTAGGTGCTTTCTTTTAGGCAATATAGGAGATATTTAATACAGAAATCCAGATGGGAAATTATTTGCCAATGTTCTTCAAACAAAGCAAGGAAAGGAAATTACTGAAGCTCTGAAGACCAGGGCAGTCCCTGGGTATTTTGTATAATCAGCACTGAACAGGGAGTTTTTGGGGGGTTTGGAGGAGGGGTTTTAGTACATGATCCCTGAAATCCCAACTGCATGAATCAGCCCTTTAAACTCCTATATTTTGCACTGAGATTTTCGGGATGGATTTTCTGGACAGACACCTCGGCTCTGCTGAGGTCCCAGGAAAAGGAGGTGCTTAATGAAAATTTGCTGATATTTTCTTTGTTATTCATGCCCAGCCCGGACAGCTCCTTTATGGCTCTCAAATTCGGATAAATGATAGTGGAATATCCCTAGGGATGATGACAGCCGGGTAGGGAACAGGTTACTTCCTTTGTGTGTGGAATTCTCCCTCCCCCAGATGCCGAAAGCCCAACACTGGAATCACACTACGCCTTAATAAGGGAAAAATCAGAGCTTTTTTTAATCAACTCTGCCATTAAGTTTAACAAAAGCCACTTTCATCCCCTCCTGAAGACCTTGGCTGTGAGAGCTTGGAAATGCAAATTCCATGGGGGCTCTTTGAAGTCGCCCGTTCATTGTGTGCTGCCTTAAAGAGCCAGGGCCGCTCCCAGTGCCCTGTCACCGGGGCCAGCGCCAGCTAATGGGATTAGTGGGAAGAAGCGCTGGGATCGCCTTCCAGGACACCCCAGACACCTCCGGGCACTGCCGGGCTACCAGAGCAGCGTCCCGGGATTCACGCAGCGTTCACGGGGAGAAGCCAATCCCCAGGGATTAAGCGCATAATTTATGAGTGTGAAGACGAAGGGGTGGGAAAGAGGGGTGGGAGAGATGGAAACCTCCTCCATGGACATCCCACCATGGGGAAATCAGTGGGAAAGGGTCCAGGTTTCACTGGATGATGGTTCCAAGATGTTCCCAAGCACACTGGAAGCTGGGTTGCAAAAGCACGGCCTTGAACTGCCAATTAAACCCTTCATTAACAACAGCCCGAGGGAAGGTTGAGGTGCCTCAGGTGTTCAGCCGACAAAGAAACCCTGAGATGCCAGCAGGGACACTCAACCACATCCTTGGGTTCCTGCATGGAACCAGCTCTGGTGAAAATATTTTTATTCTGTTGGTTCTTGAACAGAAAAGCTGAAACCTGAGCTGAAAAAACCCAACAGCGACTGCAGGCTCTGGGGTTCAGTTCATCTCCTCATCACTAAATGCTCAGATAGGATATCATTAATTAATCATTTATAATTTTTATATAATTATAGCATCATAAAATCCTTTAAGGTTGGAAAAGCCCGCTAAGGTCGAGTCCAACCATTCCCCAGCATTGCCAAGGCCACCACTGCCCTATGTCCCCAAGAGCCACATCCACAGGGATTTTAAATCCCTTCAGGGATGGGGACTCAGCACTGTGCCAGTGTCTGAGCACCTTTTCTGTAAAGCAGATTTCCCAATATCCACCCTGAGCCTCCCCAGCCCAGCCTGAGGCCGTTCCCTCTCCTCCTGTCCCTGTTCCCTGGGAGCAGAGCCCGACCCCCCCGGCTGCCCCCTCCTGTCAGGGACTTGTGCAGAGCCACAAGGTCCCCCCTGAGCCTCCTTTGCTCCAGGCTAAATTTATTATGGAATTTCACTCTAGAAAGGCTCCCCTTTGAAGGGAAGGACGCGGAGCAAGGACTGGGAGTGAGCAGGGACACCAGCTCACCTGGCTGGGAATGCCCTGAGGAGCAGGATTGTGCAGATAATCTCAGGAGGGGAAGATTAGAGTAAAGAGGAAGGGCCAGGATGCCACCAGCTCTGCCCTGGGGCTGCATCCAGCGGAATTCACACAGGGAAAACGGGAGATTAGTAGCTCGTAAGGAGCAGGAACTACTTAGGATTGTTTTGGAAATCAGCTCCGTAATGGGGCAGATGGGTGAAACAAATGAAAGGAACAGGAGCACCAGGGTATGACAGGAGGACCCTGAGACTCCGTGGTCCCCTGGACTCTGCTCCCAGAGCTGCTCCGGGGGTCACAGGGACAAAAGAAGGGCCGGGAGGTTCCTCTCTTGACCAGCAGCTCCCTGAGCCACTGCTCCCCACAACAGAGCGGTTTTGGGGTGCAGCCACAGCTCTCCAAGACCCTTTCCCACTGAACAGATGCCTGCCGAGGTGATCACCCTCTGCTTTCCAGACATTCCAGCCAAACCCATCCAGATCCAGAGCCCTGGCCTGACACGGGACCCACGAAAGCATGAAGGGCTCCTGCATCTTAAACACATTCCCCACCTCCTGCTGCCTCCTGGCAGCGCTTTGGCTTTGAGCTCAGCTATTATCAGGTTTGGCTTCAAACACAGCGATCAGGTTTTGGTTTTAAACACACCTATCGGTTTTCGGCTTTAAACACAGCTATTATCAGTTTTTGGTTTTAAACACAGTTCCAGTTTCTTGGGATCAAGGCTGAGCCCGCATTCCTTTCCCACAGTCCATGTTTGGCATCCCTCACCTGCTCTGTGTAAGGAATCACCGCATCCCTTCTCGGATGTGTATCTGCTTCCTGATCCTGATCCCGCGAAAGGAAGGGTCCCTCTGGCTCCGGCAGGATGTAAATTAGGTCTGATCCAGCAATGAATGTGTTAACATTTACAGACCAGCTTAAATCCTAATGATTAAATCCTAACGAACTGGAAGTCGGTCCAAGCCTGGAGGCGTTTCTGATTGTGGATGGGCTTAATCCCTTGTGCAAATTCTGGCTCAAGTGGGGAGAGCAGCAGCCAGCAGGTGGAAAACAGGGATGGCAGCCTGCAGGAACAATTCCAGCCTCACCACAGCACAGGATTTGGGGTCTGGGAGCTGCCCCACAACTCAGTGCTGCTCCTTGCACTGCCTGCACCCCACAAAGCCCCGGGCAGTGTTGGGTGAAGCTGCACAAGACAAAGGGCTGGATTTGAGTGACCAACAGATGATACAGCACCGTAGGGCTTTAAGATGGTTTCTTTTCAGATTTGGTTTCCACTCTGTTTTCTGTTTCACTCTGTCAATATTTCCAGCCTGGATGTTTATCTTGGAGCTTGCCCATTGCCTTTGGATCTCACTGCAGTTCCCCCCATGACAATACCTCTGGCTTGATGTAATAATAGCACCAAGGATTAAATTTACACCATCTTCAGGTGTCTTTGAGCATCTGACTGCTCACAGTTCACAGAAAACCGAGGAACAAAGAGCTCTGAAGGGTGTCCCCAGCCCAAATCTCTTTAAGATCCCATTCTCTGATTCCATCTCTTTATCTCAGCTGCTCCTGGCGTGAGGCTCCAGTGAATCCAGAGGCTGATCCACTTCCCAGTGCAGCACCTTTCTGGAACTGGGCAGAATTTCTGCCTCTGCAGCTTTTTGGGCATCCCCACACAAAGCAGGCAGAGCAGAGAAACATTAACCATCAGCTTGCAGTATTTATTTTATTGGTTCCCACTAAGCCTGGAGGGGCTCTGTGGTACCACCTCCTCTGCAACTGGTTCCTAAACACAAACCATCTCTGCAGGGTTCTCTGTCAAACTTCCCAACATCCTGAATTTTCTTTGCCAGTCTTTTTCTAAATTACAAGAAATCGCCCCAATTTAAACAACATTTCCAGCAAATGCCAACAACGAGCCCAGGAACTCAGTTCAGCAAAGCTTTGTAACCAGGCTCTAACGTGAGTTCATTTAGAAGTATTTCCTATATTGACAGAAAAACTGAACCCATGAGATCATGCTGGATTTTTTTTTACAATCCAATATATTAAAAATGCATATTCCAGACATGGTGTCATTGTGTGGTCATTTCTACCACGCCCCATGGATCTTTCTTTCTTTTTTTTCTTTCTTGTTTTCTTTCTTTCTTTCTTTCTTTTTCTTTCTTTCTTTCCCTCCCTCCCTCCTTCCTTCCTTTCCTTCCTTCCTTTCCTTTCCTTCCTTTCCTTCCTTCCTTTCCTTCCTTCCTTCCCTTTCCTTCCTTTCCTTCCTTCCCTTTCCCTCCTTCCTTTCCTTCCTTCCCTTTCCTTCCTTCCTTTCCTTCCTTCCCTTTCCTTCCTTTCCTTTCCTTCCTTTCCTTTCCTTCCTTTCCTTCCTTTCCTTCCCTTTCCTTCCTTTCCTTCCCTTTCCTTCCTTTCCTTCCCTTTCCTTCCTTCCCTTTCCTTCCTTTCCTTCCTTCCCTTTCCTTCCTTCCCTTTCCCTCCTTCCTTTCCTTCCTTCCCTTTCCTTCCTTCCTTTCCTTCCTTCCTTTCCTTTCCTTCCTTTCCTTTCCTTCCTTTCCTTTCCTTCCTTTCCTTCCCTTTCCTTCCTTTCCTTCCCTTCCTTCCTTCCCTTCCTTTCCTTTCCTTCCTTTCCTTCCTTTCCTTCCTTCCTTCCCTTTCCTTTCCTTTCCTTCCTTTCCTTTCCTTCCCTTCCTTCCTTCCTTTCCTTCCTTCCTTCCTCTCCCTTCCTCCCTTCCTTCCTTCCTTCCTTCCTTCCTTCCTTCCTTCCTTCCTTCCTTCCTTCCTTCCTTCCTTCCTCCCTTCCTTCCTTCCTTTCTTCCTTCCTCTCTCCCTTCCTCCCTTCCTTCCTTCCCCTTTTTGCTTTCAGAAGGATTTGAATGAGTACCTTTCAAGAAAGAATCATAAATACAGGACTAATTTGGATATCTTAAGCAGAAATGGCCAAAGGAGAGAACAGAACGAGGCAAGACAAAGTCCCAAATGCTTTGAGTGTCCCAAAAGCCAGCGTGGATTAAGGTGTAAATGCAGAGGAGGTTGATTTATGGGAATTAACCAAACTGAAGAGCAAAAGCAAATAAATGCTGGATTATCTCCCAGATGTACCAAGTGGAGATGGAAGAGTTTTGGCTCTGGGTGAGGACTGTGCAGACATTTTTTTCACTGACAAAGTGAAAGGCATTTTGTCTTGCTTTAAAAAAAAACAACCTCCTTGCATAGCACTGAACCAGTCAGAGCTGTTTATCCAAATAATTTCTATCCAACAGCAGAGTCCTGATGGGAAAAAAAATGGATTGGTGGGAAAAAAAATGGATTGATGGGAAAAGGCAGTGCCTGGTTCAGACAACCAAGTGCTTTCTGCTCTTCTCTTGCAGGAAAAATCAGGAGTGCAGGACAGGAGTGGGATACCCTGGGTCTGGGGACACTCCTGTCCCTCTCCAGAGCTGCATCCAAAGGCTCCTGCTCAACACCGGAATCTCACCCCTCCAAATTTCCAGCCTAAACCCGGGGTTCTGGAAGGTGCTGCTTTAGGGGAGTTGAGTCCATAATGATGCTGAGAGAAGAAACACGCTCAGGGAAGCTTTGCCATTAATTACTAGGTGCATCAATTAATTATTTTCATGGCTATGCACACACCCAGTGCCCCCTCTCTGGGTAAATTATTTGTACATCATTCAATAAATTCTGTTTTGTTCCCACCTCGTGTTCCAGCTTCGCACGGGATGAAATGAAAGGGTTTGGACTTGGCAGGTCTCCCTTAAAACAAACAGATGAATAAAATTCTCTCATACTTTCCAAAGAGCAAAACCCTTGTGCCTTGCTTAGAAAATGGGAACACGCTGGCTCTGGTTCATGATAATATTTCAGCAACGTGAGGGCTGCATTTCACTTTGCAAAAAGAAGAGAACTGCCCAGACTTCCACATCACTGCATAATATAGGGAAAAGTTCTGGGGAATAAAAGCTACTGCTGTTTGACACCCCTTTAAAGGCACGGGGCAGCCAGGGTTGAAATGGCTCCCTAGGAAAGCAGAGGCAGAAAAGGAAAAAATTCATTATGCTGTGCTTTGACAGAATGACATTTATAGAGTCCCACAGCACCTCTGGATAATAATACTAATAATACTAATAATAATAATAATAATAATAATAATGAGAGATAGTGGAAGGTGTCCCTGCTTATGGCACGGGTTGGAATAAGATTATCTTTAATGTCCTCCCCAACCCAAACCATTCTAGGACCCTGTGATTAAAAAATACCAATAATTAAATAAGATCTGCCTAAGGAATTGCTTTTCTTAGTTCTTACCTCACTATTCAGACTGATGGCTGCTTTCAATGATGCCTCCAATCCAGATATGGATAAATAATCCAAAATTCCTGTGGGTTTGGGATGCTGGTTTGAAGGGATTAGCAATGGGATGGCATCAGGGAGCCCAGACTAGCACTGGGGCCACATTAGGGCCACGAAATGGAGCCAAATATTGATCAAAAATCAATAAATCAGCCCTGCGATTCCGATCCAGAGATGGTTTTCTCCTCCCGAACACCTGAAGCGTCCCTTTGCTAACACAACTCCTGCAAAGCCCAAGGGCATTCCCTGCAGGCTGGGGTGGCTCAGCAGCTGCAGCTGGTTAGGGAACAACCTTGGAAGCAGGGTTTGGCTCTTTCCTGGCAGATTTCTGACATCGTTATTCAGGATGAACTGCAAATCATGTGCTTGAAGTTATGGGAATGGCAGGAAACTCCTGGCACTCATGTTTTGTTTGACAGAGCTATTTTAAGGTTACGTTTGGAAGGTCGGCTCAGCCAAGTTTCGAAATGCAGAGGGGGAAAAAACGTGAAATGTTTTTGAAGAGCAGTCAAGAGGGATAAGATTACACGTGCTCAACGCTGCCTCCTCTCTCGGAGCTTTGTGCTGCCCAGAAAATCCCCTCCCTCCTGCTGGATCGCCTCCCGGAGCCGCAGGGGTCTCACACACCCTTATCCACCCCTCATCGGGAATCAAGCTCCAGATAAGGAGGTTTGGATGGAAGGATCATCAGCTCCACCCCATAAATCTGCAGCTGCTCTACCCTGAGTGATCCCAGACCCCCTGGCTGTTGGTCTGAGGGGCCTTGGGAGGGGATGGATGGGGCTGGAGCACATCCCATCCACATCCGTGTCCTACACACCGGGCACTGGGCACCAAGACAAGCAAAGGGAAGAGACTTCCTTTAAGAGCTTGGCCACATCCCTCAGTATTTTTTGCTCAAATCCCTCCTAGCTGGGAGGAAATACTCAGAATTTAGGGCTGAATTTTGCACATTTTGGTTAGACTTGAGAAGGATGCCCAGCCCCAAATTCTGAAAATCCTGCTTTGAGGTAAGAACTGTGTAAAAATGGCAGTTTTCTACTCAGAAACGGGACAAATCCCTCCTAAAACACACATTCTATGAGTGCCCTCTGAGTTTATTCCAGCCTGGCGGATGCATCTCCATCAACCCCATTCCCAGCTCTGTACAATTCCCATCCAGCCCCCAGATCCCACGGAGCTCTGGCCTCAAACATCTCATGGCTTTCACAGGCACAAAAGTGTTCAGGGACCTGTTGGACTGGGAAGCTGAAATTCCCTGGAGACTCTTCTCCATAGGGAAAAGCTCTCCACATTTGCTTGGTGCTGCATGAAGTGTTTTTCCAGTGTTTTTCCATGTAGGAATGGGAGCACAACACATCCTTCTGCCTCTCCGTGTCTGCCAGGAGATGCACAGATAAATCCCATCACTAAGGACATGCTGGAGATTGGAGTCAGTCTCTAGTCAGGGAAAAACCCCCCAAAAAGATGGAATTTTCCATTTTTTAGTCACATGAAGGTACAGAGGTTGCTCAGGTTTCTTTGAGGTATTAAATAAATTGTGGATGGCACTGTGCATCTTCACAGATTTCCTCCCCCTCATACAGGAAAGTGAATTTCTGGGACATATTTTAAAAAATAAATTCATTTATATATATGAAAGAAATGCAGCCAAGGTTGAGCCACCTTTCCAATGGCTCAATCTGCACATTAAGAGCTTTATTCCCAAATATTTTCCTGTCCTCCCAGCAGCACTGGATTGAGAAACAGCACCACGAGGGTGCTTTGTACCCCAGTGGGAAGAGGATGGGAACAACAACAAGGTTTTAAGGAACACTTTTCTGTTTGCCTCATATTAAATCTCTTTTGTCAGGAGTCCTTTTTTTTTTTTTTTGTAAGGGGAAAGGAACATTTTAAATTTTGCAGTGATTCCTGTCTCTCCCAAGTGCTTATTCCTGGCTGAGACTGGGAATGCTCAAGCAAAAGAAAGTTTTGGAATTGCTTGCTCCTTGTGACACACTCCTACCTTGGCAAGAGGATTGTCACCTCCTCTGGAATACTGAGGGAAAACCACACGTTTATACATGAGAACATCAAAAATGGAAACATTCAGTGTGAAGCAAATGGTGGTTTTTTATGGCATTAATAAAACACATGGGAAATTATTTTCAAGCTATTTTTCCATCCTAAGCTTTATTTTTTTTCTTTCTCTCCTATGGAAGAACATCCAACCTTCCCATTCTCCACCAATTACCAGGTTTATTCCCTGATAAAACTATTGCAGATTTTCTTTGCCTGGGAGGCAGTTTTTCCAGAAAGCAACATCCCACTCCTTCCTGGGTGTCAGGCCACTGCAAATACAGCTTTGAACTCTCCCAACCTGATAGAAAAACCTATAATACTGAACCCTATAAAATGAGTTTCAGGCTTTCTGCAGCTCATTTTATCTCTCCCTAACTCCTTCCTGCTTTCCCTTATTTTCTGGAGTCACAGCTTTATTTCTGCTCCTCCCTCCCCTCTCCTTCCTCCTAACATTTAATTTGTCTTATGTGCCTCAAATAGTTCTTTCTTCTGGTGACCTAATATTTTAACCTTAAGCATGATGAGAAACAGACTTCACAAAGCTGACACGTGAATTAAAAGTGAAACACATGCCTCAGCACAAGTTAATTAAAAATAATACCTATAATGTTAGCTCGTTTCAGCTATTATTCGACCACAAATTTGCACCCATCAATAAAGGGAGTCCACAATTGCTGCAAAAATAACACTAAGCTCGAACTTACCAAAATTGGCTGGTTTAATTCTCTTTTTATTTCACAGATAAAAAGATCTCCCTGACAGGAGGGGGCAGCCGGGGGGGGGGGGGTGGGGCTCTGCTCCCAGAGAACAGGATGAGAGGAAATGGCCTCAAGTTGTGCCAGCAGAGGTTTAGGTTGGATATTGGGAAGTTTTTTCATGGAAAGGGCGATCAGGCATTGGAATTGGGGCAGTGGTGGAGTCCCCATCCCGTGAGGGATTTAAAATCCCTGTGGATGCAGCTCTTGGGGACATGGGCCAGTGGTGGCCTTGGAAGTCCTGGGGATGGCTGGACTCGATCTCAGAGGGCTTTTCCAACCTAAATAATCCAATGGCTCTGTGAAATTCCAGAGTCCTTTAACAAAATGCAGCATGTTTTCCTCAAGAACCTTCCTAGGAGTTAGGCCCGGGCGGGAACACGGCGCTTTCCCCAGCAGTCTGGGATTGTCGGGTTTAGGAGCAAATTTGGGCTGGGGCTAAATCCAAACCCTTTCGAAGCAGCTGCTCTCACTGAATTAGTTGGTCAAGCCTAACAACTGTGAAAACATTGGGAGTTCACAAAAACTGCAGGTCCATCATAAATCCAGCCCCTGCCAGCCACACAGATTCCTCAGCTGGGAATTGCCAGGGCTTTAAAGGGCGTCACCACTGGTATCAGACTGGGAATGGACTGTGGAAAAGATCCTTCTGGAGATAAGAAACTCCTTCTTAAGACAACAAACACAGGGAAAAGCTGCTCCAGTGGAAATGAAGAGCTGTCCCTCCGTGCCCTCATGGAAATGGGATAAGGCACGGGGAGAGAACCTGTTTGTTTTCCTTCAAAACATTTTCCCTCTCTCCGGGGGCTGCACAGACCTGAGTGAAGCAGCCACACTCCAGAACCACCCTGGGACCAAACCACTCCTATTTCAGAAGCTAGGGCTGGAATATTCAAAATGTAGAGTCCAATTTTGCACATTTTGATCAGCCTTGAGAAGGATGCCCAGCCCTAAATTCTGGTAATCATGCTTTGAGGAAAGAACTGTGTAAAAATGGCGTTTTTCTACTCAAAAATGGGACAAATTCCTCCCAAAACTTCAGTTTTTAGGAAAAAAAGCAGGCAGTTACTGCCTTTTCCTCCTGTTAAGAGTGAATATGTTCCAACACACCTTCCTGCCTGTTTTCTGAAAGCTGCATTAAAAGAATTATTAAGTAAATTCTAACCCCTTTTTCTCTTTCTTTTCCTTTTCTCTTTTTTTTTTGTTGGAAACTTCTAATTTTTCAAGGCAAACCAGTTTGAAACTACAAATTTAAATTGTTTGTTTGCAGTTTGCAGAAAACACCTAAACCACTGTCCCTTCACAGCCTTTTTACAGCCAATAATTGGTATTCAAGGTGAAAAAAACCCACTTTTCACCCCTCATAACAAGCACATTTTAAAATTCATGTGGCTGAAAATGCACAAATTTTTCTGGACTTGTCTAAGTTTTAGGATATGGAATTTATTGGTATTTCCCAACACATAAAACGATCCCAATTGCTTTATTTAGTTGTGTTTTATTATTCCAGTGTGCCAGCAACTGAGAATAGGAATCCCCTTGAGGTTTGCATTAGAAGGAATTATGTTAATGTACCACTGGGACCAGATCACAAATTTGTAAGGCATTTTACACATGATTATTTGGGGTGCTTTGATGCAAATTATATTCAGGGTGCTGTTAACATCCAGTCTGCCAGACTTCCTACCTGTGCCACCAACATTTCAGCTGCAAATCTGAAATTAATTTGGATTGATAAGCTCCAGTGCATGGTATGTCTGATATTAATGCATTCCCCAACCAGAAAAATGTTATTTAAGATAACAGACCTGTTTCTAGAACTTTGTTTTAACAACATCTGTCCTGGCACACTCGAGCAGTTGTGCTGGATCAGTTTAAAAGCTGGGTTTTATCTCGGAGTAGGTGAGATGCTGGCTCAGATCAATACTCACTCTTATCGTGGTCTTGTAACACAAAACATGTATTTTGTAACTGCATAAAAAATTAAAGGAGGATTAAGCCAAACATCGTTTAAAAGGCAGGCCCAGCCCTCATCCATGCAGCAAAGCCATTTGGAGTTGAAAATCAAAGGCAACTCTGATATTCCTACCCCGCTGCTCCTTTGATCCAGCCAAGGAACTTTATTTTGGCAAGACCACGATTGCCTGTTTTGTCTGAAATGCCAAGGATGGAATAACAATCCATGTTATTCATGGAAAATACACAGCTGAAACCCATGGAGTTCCTCCAGTTTATCCCCACACAGCTGAGATCGGACCCTGAAACAGCTCCTGATGCCCCAAACAGCTCCCAGTGCAAAGCAAACACTCCCCAGATCCTTCCCTCACATTTAGCATTGCTGGAATAATAATTTTCTCTCATTATCTCTTGCTCCTTCCCAGTCTCCAAAAGATGGGATACTCCTGGAAGGGCAAATCCTCACTTGATACTTGTGCCTGGGCTGCTTTGTACCCATTGAGGAGGAAAAACTGACACCACCAAATTTTAAATAAATGCTGAAAAAATACCATGAGGGCCAGAAGTCAGACAAGGAGATTCCCAAAACTATCAGAGCTGCCAGCAGTGCAAAAGAGGCTTTGTGATGCTTTCAAGTCCAAGATGAAGAGTTTCTGCTGTAATTCATACTTGTTTCTCACAAGAGGGAAATGGTGGAGCTGTCACCAATAACGCAGGGTTAAAGACATTTATTTATCATTTAAATGCAATAAAATAGTTTCTGTTCCAAAAGTAGCTAAAGAAGACACTCGAGAGGAATTACTGAAGCCAAAGCTTTTAAACACAGGCAGGTTGAGGCAATTTCCATCCCAGAACTG
Source organism: Corvus cornix cornix (assembly GCF_000738735.6). Classification (NCBI taxonomy): domain Eukaryota; kingdom Metazoa; phylum Chordata; class Aves; order Passeriformes; family Corvidae; genus Corvus; species Corvus cornix. Next base: position 1,902,501 of record NC_046338.1, read on the forward strand.
TAGAAGAAACCTCTCCATGATCTCTGCAAGGTATCCTGTGCTGTCCATACTCACACACATCCTGGGAAAGCCCAAATCACTCCACTCCTGTTTGCCTTACACCATCCAAGCCAAACCAGTGGAATGGCTGGAATGAAGCCCAAACAATGCAGGATTTGAGGTGGTGACAGAGCTGGGGGCAGTTCCCAGGAGTTTATGGAAAAGAGACCTCTCAGGGTCACTGTGGCAGAGTCAAGAGCTGGGCTGTCCAGGGAACAGTGGTTGTGTGTTTAGGATCCTAAAGGGGGATTCTGACCTCACACAGCACGAGCATGATGAAATCAGATAAAATCAACATGAGACTTTTTGTTTTCCAAGGATGTGCCCCAGTTAACTGAAAATCACCAGAACTGAGCCGTAACACACCCAGAAGAAGTTCTACAGCAGTGGGGACTGCAATGGTCTCTTCTCACTTTAAGCCCTCCCAATCTCTAAACCAGCTGGGACCCTTGAAAGGGGACTGGCTTGCAAAGTGCTCTTGGTGCTAATTGCTGGGCAGAACTGTGGCAAGAGAATGTGCCCATTCATCTGGAGCAAAATCAGGATGGAGAGAAAATGATTTGTTTAAAGTAAATTCACCGCCACAAGAAATTTGGCTGGAGAACTATGGCAGGGTAACATTTGTGATTCATTTTTGCTGGGCTCAGGCACCAGTAACAGCATCCAAATACCAGCTCAGATGATAAGTGCTTTCCTTCCTCACCCAGGTAACCACACATGTTTTCCTGTTAACAAGATCAATAAACTTGACACACTCAGAAATGGATGATTAACTCCTTTTACAGTATTTGAGGTGGCCCGGGGTTATTGCTTTGAACAGCCAGAGCTGGAATGTCAGGAGTGGTTTTAATTATCAGGATAAATAATGTAACACCTTATAATCTTCTCCCTCGAACTGCAGGACTCTGTGATGGAGTTACACAGACTGGGAGTGACTAGCGACTGCACACAGGCTGGCTGAACAGCAATGTTATCCTTGTAGGAAAATTCATTCCCAAGGTTTTACACCCTGTTGAAGTCATGAAAGCCCCCTGGGTCAATACAGATTTATTCCTACTTTTAGTGGTCTTACTAGGCTGAATAAACACTTGCCCCAACACTGGTTCTCCTAAAGGCTGCAGAAGCCTGGAGTAAAACCTTAACTCAAGCTTGGGATGGGTTCAAATGGAAAAAGAACAGGTTTAGTGGGATATTGGGCAGGAATTCCTCCCTGTGAGGGTGGGGAGGCCCTGGCACAGGGTGCCCAGAGGAGCTGTGGCTGCCCCTGGATCCCTGGAAGTGCCCAAGGTCAGGCTGGAGCAGCCTGGGACAGTGGAAGGTGTCCCTGCCCATGGGATGAGCTTTAAGGTCCCTTCCAACCCAAACCATTGCATGATCCTATGAGGGAAGGAAGCTCTGCAGCTGCCCAGCTCCCAGCTGGGACAGAGATTTCCAGGAACAAGCTGAGGTCCAGCACTTGGCTCTGGATCCCAGCCTGGGATGTCTCACCAGGCAAAAAGCAAAGGCTTGACACTGAGTCTGTCTGAAAGGGGAGGAGAATCCCAAACTGCCCACGGAAAGAAAGGATTTACATCGAGAGGGAGATGACTTTTCATGTGGGTGAAAGAACGCCGAGGACAGGAAACAAATCCATCCCACAGAGCCACAGACGCTGCCTCTCCCCCTCCCAGTGCCCTGTGCTTTCAAGGCTGTAATTATTATCATTATTCCTACTTTTTGTTCTCCTGAATAACTCCTACCACAAGCAACCGGAGCTTTCACTACTGCAATGTTTGAAATGTTTCATCTTAATTCATTTTCCAGCCCACTGGTAGCAAGGCTGGCAGATAAACCAAAAACCTGCTTGAAGCTGTGCCCAGAGCTGAGCTTTGGATCTGATGAATCTCCAGCAGATCCCTCAGTGCTCCTCCTTCCCTTGGTTCCCCCTCAACACAAAATCAAAAGAGCAGAAGAGGATCTGTTTAAGGAATATCAGCAACAACTGGGCACTGAAGTAAAAGAACAAAACGAGACAGAGATTGAGATTTGCCCACTGAGGTTTTATTGCTGGCTTGTGTGAGAGATTTTACTGCGACCACAGAAACATTATAGGCCTTTAAAGAGGATTTTCCTATAATGAAAGGCCTTGTGGCACAGGGGAGCCTCGTGCACCTTGGAGATGACCTCAGATATTATAAGTGGGTTCTGAAAAGTGTGAGTAGTTCTTTACTCCACTCTTACACCCACCCACGTCCACGGCCCAGGAAGGTTCTGGAGCAGCATTCAGCCTCCAGATGCTGCAGGGTTGGAAATAAAACAAGGACTTGGAAACGTACTTGTTCCATGTGAGAGATGCCCCATTCCCTCTTTCAGAATATCATCATTAAGTCACCATTTCATTTGCCAGTGTTCTGACTCAGTTACACTGAACTCATGACAGCCAGGCACCATTTTACACCACAAGCACCCAGGTTAGAGAATCATTTCCCTTCTTTCCTCCTCCACCTACAGCCCTTCCCACCCCTTCCCAGGAGTAAAATGCAGGGCAGTAGAGGCAGTGGGGACCAGAGGAACTCTAGCCATGTGTTCTCCGGCAGCACTGAATCCTCAGAGGGACTGTGATCCCGCCACAAGCTGGTGGGCAGGGAAATCAAGGACCTTGCTTTCCAATCCTTTAGATTTTTGTTGTGCTTTGTTTTATAACTGCTTAAGGCAGGCCAGCAAACCCCCAGAACAGAATAGAAAGCTCCCAAAGCCTGGGGCTGAGGTGAATTTTCCATTAGAAAATACAATCCTTGTCCCCAAAACAACAGTCCCCACCTCTGTCTTAGCAACTCTGCAGTGAAAGGCCACTGAAGAAGGAACTGGGTTGGATTTACACACAAATAAAACAACAGATCAATAATTTTCACATCTTGTGTTGTCTGAATTACAACAAAAATCAGGTCTAATCCCATGAATTAGAAACTCTCTAAAGCATCATTTTTCATTTGTCCTCTTTGAGGACAAGACACATATTCAGGCCAAGTCCTTCCAAACCCAAGCAGCACAAAGCCAGGCTCTGCTCAGCCAGGACTGAAACCTGACCCAGGCCAGGATGACTGAAATCCATTGTTACTGTAATATTGTCAGATCTTTCCTCACAGCCTTCAGGCTCAAAGAAATCCCACTAAGACACTTAAAATGTCCTTCTGATTAGAGCTAAATGAGATTTTTTTTTTGATTAAAACTGTCTTAAAGAGCAAACCTCGCCTCCTGAACGCTGGAATGCTTCACAGAAACCCAGTGGTTTGGCCCAAAGTGCTGCTGCAAGCTTTTAGCAGCTCCATAAGGGATTTTGGGGTTGGCTTCAAAAGAGCTGTTACCTGGAATGACCACATGAAATATGGGAAAACCAGATTATGCCTCTGCTCTGAAGCAGAGCCAGCATCTTCCTCCCCTCAAGTGTTGCTGGGTTAGGGGCTGTGCAGTTTTTATTTTCTGAGACAAATGCCTGATGGCCTGAGCTTTGTTTCAACAAGGAATAAAAGCAAAGTTTGGAAGCTCAGAATGTTTAATCGAATCCAAGAGTTTGTTTCCAAGCAGACTTAGCTGCAGCCTTAACGTGGAGCTTAGGAACACAGGTCCCCCGTCCTGGGGGGGTGAACTCCTACCCAGACAACTTCTGCAGGGAGAGCAGTGGGAAAAAGGCCTCTGGGTGACATTAAGGCATTAATGGGAACAATATTTGGCAGGTTGGACTGTTTGGTTTAACTTGCAAGACTGGGTTTATTATTAGTCAGACCCCGACTGCCAACTGGGCTCGATGATATTTATTATTTTTTACAACAGTTGAAGAATATCTCCATGAACACAACGGCCTGGAGGAAATTATCAGCAGAAGTAATGCAACTTTCCAGCCTTTCCTGATTTATTTTTTGCCTTTCTGTTGTCAAAAACTTCAAAATGATCCTCATGTTGCTCCTTTTTAAATAAATCAGGAAAGTGGGCACAGAGTCTGTAACTCGGGGTCAAATTATGTCATCCCAGGATTTCTTTAGTGCTGTGGAAAGACTGATAACTGGGATATTCAATTAGAGAAAGGAAAATTTATCCTATATCTGTACTTTACTTATCAGTCCCCTTGGAGTCATAGAATTATAAAGCTTGGGAAAAATCCTTGAGTCCAATGAATAACCAGGATCCTGTGAGGGATTTGAGAGTTTCCTGGATCCAGTGTTTAAAAGGGCAATAAGGTCTTGATGGACACATAAATATGAATATAAATAAAGTCATTGATATATAAATAAAGGCAATAGAATGACAGCATAAATGCCTCTTTCAGTTTTATCCTCAGCTCTCAGCTCCCTCAGGCTCTGGGATCTGGCCACAAATCCCACGTGCCAGGCCCGGGAATACTGACAGTGCAACTGGGTGTGTGAAAGCCTGGTGGAAATAGAAGCCCCAAACTCCTCAAATACTGACTGCAGCATTGCACAGGGTCCCTTCCACACTGAACATTTATTCCCATGTGGAGCTGCTATGGGTGCTCCCGCACAGAAGGAAAACAAAGCCAGCTCTTCAACAGCACCCTGTCTTCCCTTTGTGCTGCAGAAATGCAGCAGGGAGCTCCAGCTCCCCAAGTCCAAATGCACCTCACTCCCTTCTCCCTCCCTGCTTAAAAAAATATTGACATCTCTGTAATTGATTTGTTTTCAGATAATTCAGCTCCGGCTCCGCGTTGTGCTGGGCCTTTCCCCGTGCCACGTGCGCACAGGAGGGGTTTCTGTTTGCACTGCCCGTAGATAAGGGAACGCTTCAGCTGAAATCTGCAAAAATATTTATCAGACACCCTTTTAAAAGTCAAAAGCACTTTCTGAGCTCAATCTTTCACCAAACTCCAGGCCAATTTCTTTTCTGTAGACTTGCCACAGCATAACAAAATGCAGTTCAGGCCGCTTCATGGCAAAGAACGTGGCTGTTTGCAGCACTGCTCACATGAAAACCAGTGGGTGATGCAGGGCCACAGCAGACAGGAACAGCTGGATGTTGGGAAGGAATTGCTCCCTGGGAGGGTGGGGAGGCCCTGGCACAGAGTGCCCAGAGTAGCTGGGCAAGGCCAGGTTGGACACTGGGGCTGGGAGCAGCCTGGGACAGTGGAAGGTGTCCCTGCCCGTGGCAGGGTGGGAATGGATGAACTTTAAGGTCCTTTCCAACCCACCCCACCCTGTGATTCCATCCCCTATTTTGTTTCAGGCCCCTCCTGCAATAGTTTGGGCTGATTCCCCCAGACCAGGTGTCCAGACGCCCTTCAGCTGCACCAGCTCCAGTTCAGGCCCCTCAAACACACCTTAAATCTTACTGTGCCTCAGCTTCCCACATGTCTGGGAGATAAGAGGAGGTAAAGAGGCACAGGACCCTGGGATTCCCAGATAAGGTGTATATTTAGCTACCTAAGTACCCTGAGGTCGATAAAACACCCTGGAATAGGCTCTGTAGCCAATTGATTTCATACAAGACACAACTGTGACTTCCTAAATTCTGTATTACATTTACCCAGAGGTTTTCAGTTCTTTTTGCTTGCTCAGGAAAATCCAAGAACTTGACTCCCAAAAACCTGTGAACCCTGGTCCCTCAGCAGCCCCTCAGCAATCACCTCATTGTCCCCAGTGCCAGAGCAGAACAATCCAGGGAAAAGGTGAGACAGAGGCACAAGAGATAAGTGTGCAGCAGATCAAAGACCCAGTGGAGAGGACAAGGCCAGCTCTCCCTGGAAACATTCCCATTCCAGCCCTGGCATGCTCCCAGCAGATAACCTGCCTGAGCCCCTGGCAGACTGAGGGAGTATTATTTTCCCTGGGATGAAGTCATGCAGCAGGACGTAACATGGTTTGTGTCAGCATCAGCCACTCAGGCTCCAACCTTGCACCATGTGGGGTTTCTTTTTTTCCCCCAAATATATTTATATTGGCCTCTGCACGGAATATCCCACTTCAGGCTTGTGTCTCAGATCCCACAGGCTGTAGGAACGAGCTGTTGCACCAGCACACAGCGGGACTGTAAAAGATCCCGCACCAGAACGCCTGGGAATTGTGTCCAGTCCTCATTCAATATTTCCATCATTGAACAGCAGGAGGGAGTTTCTGAGACAGCCACAAAACATGGGACAGGCTGGAATTCCAAGATTCCAGGAGTCAAACCTGGCACCCAGAGTGCAGGGACATCGCTCTCAGGATGCTGCTGGAGCAGCAAATCTGTTCTGGCCTCTTTATTGGCGTTTTTTCCTCTCTAAACTTTACCTTCTGTGGCCAAGAGAGGAAAGTCTCTGCGTTCCTCTTTGAAATCCACAATCACACACGCAGTTGGCCGAGCCTCACCTGGATGCTGGCCAGTGGTTACACATTTTCTTGTTGCAGGAACCATGCTGGCACACAGAGCCACTGCACAAAAGATCTGTTTTACTCAAAAACCCAGATGTGTTTAGCTGAAAGGAAACAAATAAATAAATAAATAAATAAAAATCTCAGTCACTGAAAAAAGAGGATGGGAGAATCCAGGGGGGAGTTGTGGTTTCACAAGCCTTGCAAGCTATTTCTGGGAATTGCAAACCCCATTTCATTTCATGAATCAGATGCTCCTTAAAGTTACAGCCCTCTCGTCTCCTCTTCCCCCTCTCCTCGTTCCCAGTGGTTAAATAAAGAACAAAACAATGCCATATTTAGGATATTTATATATAGAAGAGGCTCCACGAAGAACAAAAGGACTGTTCCAGAGGAATATTGGCACCAGGATGTTCATATTCCACTTGGGAAGTGCCAGTCCCTGCCATACACATCCAGGTTAAACCTCTTCTGAACATGCTCATGACACAATAAATTAATAATAAATACAGAGCATTTTCCTGCACTCTTCCCACTGGGTTACACTCCAGCAGGGTTTTTCCAGCTCGTTTTTACACCAGCCCACATAAACTGACATTTTCCTTTTCTTTCTCACCACAGCTCTTGTGGAAGTTCTTGCTCCACCACCTCTAATTTCAGTGATTTGTGCCCAGGATTTCTCCTGCAGTGGGCAAAATTCGGGACAAGCACAAAGCCAAGGCTCCAGGTAATGGAAACAATAGAGAATGAGACAAAAAGAACAAAAAGACTGGGGACAGAACCCTTTCCCAGGCTTCTCTCATCCCCAGTAATCCGCTGAGCTCTGACCTCATTCTGTTCTGGTTCTGATCTCTGCAGCCAGACCTGAGGTGAAGACCTTAAGGAACCAACCTTGCCAAGGATGATGGATAAAAAGTGAGTTTCAAAGGGATGTGAAGCACAGGAACTTCAAAAATCATGTTAAAAATTGGGGGTTTTGGGAAATTTTGAGAAGCAAATTCCTGGTTTAGTGGAAGGTGCCCATGGCCAGGGGTTGGAATGAGATGATCTTTGAGGTCGCTTCCAACTGAAACCCTTCTGGGACTCTGGGATGTGTGATACATTTGTGTGCACAATACACAGACACACGCAGAGCAGTGCACAAACACACTCTGCCACATGAGTTAACCACCAAAGCTCTCCCTTTGATCTTCCCAAAGTTATCCCATCCACCCAATCTGCGTTTGCATTGAGAGATCCCATGGATAAAAGATGGAGCTACATCAGCTGAGGGTGGCCTTTTCCAGCCAGAGCTCACTGACCTCCCTGCCCCTCCCAGACCCCTGCCTGCTGTGGAGGTGCCCTTGACACCATCCACGTTCTGGAAACTGTTCCAGAGCTCCAGCTGGAGAGCCTGGAGCTGGCTCCTGCGAGCACATCCGGATGTGGGACACTGGCATTCACACCCTCCCCACATTCCCTGAGCTGCCTGGAGCTGGCACTGCATCTGCAGCACCCAAAGATAAAAGAATGATTTATTTATGGAGCACGGCTTGGGGTTGTTGGGGTTTTTTTTTTCTGAAAACAAAAGAAGCTTCTCCCAGCTAGGTCAGAGCAGTAAGGCAGGATCGTGGAATGTGGTTCCAAGGGTTTTACAGCCGAGCCTTGTCCAGCACAGGAGAGTTAAAGGGAGGATGCTCAGGGCAGGCAGTGCTCCCCACCCCAGCAGTGCCTCGGGTTCCCAGTGTCCTCAGGGACAGCACTGCTGCCTTTGCTTTCCTTTGCCTCAAACTCATTTTCAAATCAGACTTTTGGCTCTAACAGAGCCTTAGGGAAAGCAGCAAGAACAACACACATGAATTGCTGTGTTATCTACCCCTGCCTGTCTCCTTTTCAAGAAATCATCGTTTCACCGTCCCATTTACACGTGGCCCATCTGTTTTGCTGCCATCACATCGGGGCAGAGCTCTGCACCTGTAAATTCTGGAAGGAAAAGTGCTGAGTGAGTGGGTATTTTTAAAAACACCATCCTCAAAGGAAATCTGTAAATGAACAGAACCTTCCACTCGTGGCTGACTGATAAAGACACGGGAAAAGCAGGCCCAGGTTCCGAATTTTATGACCCAGCTTCCAGACTATTCCCAAAGAAAGTGTTTCCCCAGAGGGAGGATGATGAGAGAGGTCAACCAGGTGCTTCATCTCTCACCCTGGAGCTTGAAACTGACACAGCTGGGCTTGGTTTTCACACAAAAAAGCAGAAAAATTAATTTCATTGCTACAAATTCATTTTTCAACTTGCACAGGGAGAAGACATGGGAGTCACACAATCCAATCCCCAGGATTTTCTTTGCATGGAAGGAGCAGCAAACACAAAGGACCAGAATTCGAGGCAATTTCCCTCCTGCATTTCACAACATTCAACTGAAGTGTGATTAAATATCTTTTTTGGTTACAAAATTATAAGGCACAGCTACAAAATCAACTACTAAAGAGGACATTTCCCTTTCTTTTCCTTCTTTTCACCTTTTCACATCCTTTCTGTGTATTTTAGCTGGTTAAGTTGTGGTCTTTTTTTTTTTTTTGAAGGGCAGCAAAAAACCACCAAAACCCTGCCAGAAAGGAAAAATGGGAAAAAAGGCTCCCAAATATATTTTGTTTTAAAAAAGTGAGGCAATCCTGAGCGCTCTAGACAGTGGAACTCCAGCCCAGCTCTCTGCTTTCTGTGCTCACACTGCTCTCACGTGGGTTCTGACCACCAAGGACGTGTTGTTTAACCCCACAAATTTCAGAAACCCCAAACTAGGTGGGAGCAGCACAAAATCCCCATTTTCTCACCTCATTCATTAAATCTCCAAACTGCTGAAGAGCCCAACAGCCCCCGAATCCCACAGCAGCAGGAAACCTCCCTCCCCAGAACACCACAACCACCAAAGAGAGCTGAAATCCCAGCAAAGAGCTCCCCTTCCAAAGCAAACTCCAGGATTCCACGGCAGGCACCTTCACAAGGGAAGATAAAACCACATTTTCGGCTGTTCCATTAGAGGGCATCCTACAACATCCTTTTGTGGTCAGAGGCTTCTCCTCATTTATATCCTCTGCAATAGCTCATGAAAGATCTTCCATAAGGAGCCAGGAAAATTCACATCCCCAGGTTTTTGCATCCTTTGTTATCACATTAATTGCATTAATAGATTAACTTTCTGCTTTAGTTGGTTCTGTGCTCCTCTCCCCTCACCAGGAGAGGTGGATTTTCAATATTCTTCCACAATGTGAGATGTGAATAAACTGGACACAGCACCACAGAACTGCTTCCAAACCTCAGGACAGCTGGAGATCACACTTGAAATAAGGATTAAGGGACTGCAACAGGTGAGCAGGTTTGATCAGGTAGTTTGAAATTAGAGATAAAAGTGAATATTCTCAAAAACTGCCCACGACAGAAGCTCCACTGCCAAAATACAACGTGGGAAGTGCTCAGACCCAGCAGCCGGGGCCAAACCTGAGCTGCAGGACACAGGGAGTTGTGGTACAAACAGCCACTGCTCCCACCCACCTACTCAATCTTTAAAACCTCAGGTTTCAGACAGTTTACTAATGCAGGTACAGAGAGATACAGACACAGTTTACGACCCTTCAAATCAGCAAGAAGCCCCTGGGTAGTAAAATCTGCTTGCAGCGATAAATATTTTCCAGCTTGGGCTATGACATGGATGAAGTACCTGTAGGTGCACTGAAATCACTTCACAGACAGAAGGCACCAGAGGATCTAAAGGTAATAATATTGGAAATTAAGAAGTCTGGGGTAAGAAATAGGAGTTGACACGATAACATGAAAATGTAACTGTGAGACAGATAACTCAGTTATAATAAATTACTGACTTAAAGCAGAATGCAAAAGTGCTCCTGTCACACCAAATGACAAATGAACTTCTGACTGCTGAAATGCAAGATTAATGAATGCACACAAGAGACATGAAAGGACTTACGAGGATCCCGGGCTTGCTGTTGGCGGGGGACCTGGAAAAGTGACAGAAGAAAAACAGCGTGATGAGTTACGGCGAGGTAGCAAGCAGGGAGCTTTTGAAAACCTTTTAAAAGATAAAAGCGCCAGCCTGTCATGCTGGCTGTGGTTTATGTAGCTGAACAGAGGAGTGGCAGCCCCTCAGTACCAAAGACAAGCCTGTGTTGGCTGCAGAACACAACACGAGGACAATAAACAGGTGAGGAACTCACCCTCCTCTTGAAACTGCCTTAGGAGAACATCTAATGATGAATTTCTTACCAGAAATCGGAAAACATGGGAGATTTATGAAAAAAGACTACGAAACTCATCACATCCATCATCCTTTGTGTGTTATTTGTCCAGTTCCAAAGAGGATTAACCAGGACTGTGTGCAAATATCTTCATCTCAGTGAATTATTTCCCCCTGACCGTGGAGGAGGAGAAGACACACAAAAGCTGTTTCTTGTTTGGAATCTTCTGAGTGGTAGGATCAGCTTTGAAGGCAGTTATCTCAATATAAACTTGCAAGAATGAGTGCTTATTTTCCCTGACAGGTATACATGTGTCTCATCACAGGCCCTCAGTCTGCAGTGCCAGCTGAAATTTCTCACTCACCAGACACAGAGGTCACTCAGGCACTCCAGAATAAAGGAGTTTTTCTCCTCTGGTCTGAATCCACCCAGGTATTAATGGGGGGCTCAGCCTGGAGCAAAGGAGGCTCAGGGGGGACCTTGTGGCTCTGCACAAGTCCCTGACAGGAAGGGGCAGCCCAGGGGAGGTCGGGCTCTGCTGGCAGGGAACAGGGACAGGAGGAGAGGAATTGGCCTCAAGTTGCACCAGGGGAGGTTAAGGTATGATATTGGGAGAATTTCTCCTCCAAAACTGTTGGAACAGCGTGCCCAAGGCAGTGGTGGAGTCACCATCCCTGCAACTGTTCAGAAAACATGGATGTGACACCCAGGACACGGTTTGATGGTGAACATGGAGGTTGTGCTGGTTGATGGTTGGACTTGATGATCTTAAAAGGTCTTTTCCAACCTGAACATCCCATGATTCTATGGAAGTACAGCTGTTCCTACACTCCCATGGATCCAATTATTTAGGAAATCTGTGGATGGGGTTAAAAGGGCAGAGATCCCAGCCCTTATAGGACAGACAACAGAGTCCAAAGTCTCTCTCAGGGGTTTCCAATGGCTCCTCAGCTCCCCAGACCACTTCTCCAAGCTCCATCCCAAGGAATGTTCCTGCCCTGCCATCCTAACACCCTCCCTGGGAAGCAGAGTTCCAGCCAGCCCACGGATTCCTGGGCTCTCTGCACAACCTGGGTTTAATAGGTTTAACAAATTTGGCTTTTCCATCCCGACCAATTCCATGATACCACTACAGCAGTGCGCTGATTTTCCCTGGACAAACTCTTTCTCCTAAGTAAGAGTTGGAACAGCTTAAGAGGAGAAAACTCACCAAACTTTACAAAGAGCACCCCGGTGGTGGAGACCGTCCTCCTGCCATTGGTGGCCACGCACTGGAAGTAGCCGGTGTCGGTGGTGTCCAGGTTGCGGATCCGCAGGCGGGATCCATAGGGGGTGGCTCGGAAGGAGATCCTGCGAGGCTCCTGCACCACGGGAGCGTCGTTCTTCAGCCACCTGACCGTGGGAGGGGGGTTCCCAGAGACTTTGCAGTGCAGCTCCGCCGTCTGGCCAAGGGTGGTGGTGATGTTGTTCATGGGTTCATCCAGCGTCAGGAAATAATCTGGGATTGGAGAGAAAAGAAGGAGAATGACGAACTCCAGAGCAGGGAATGTCAGTGTGGAGAAAGCTCCTGCTTGTCTTTGGAAGGGACACAAAGGAAGTGGATGTCAGGTTTCCCTCTGCTGTTTTAACATCTCCTATTTGGCTCCATTCAGCACAGGAAAAACACTGCTTCCCTTTTTTCTTTTCTTTTTCCCAACCAATAAACATGAAGAACATCTCAGAACTCCAGTTGTTCATTTTGATGCTGACCTGCCTCTGCTCATGCTAGAATCCACAAAATATAGGAATATATGAAAGGAATCATTCAGAAGCGAAAATCCTGTTACCCAGAGAAGCTGTGGCTGCCCCTGGATCCCTGGAAGTGTCCAAGGCCAGGCTGGATGGGGCTTGGAGCAATCTGGGATAGTGGAAGGTGTTGGGGTTGGAATGGAATGAGCTTTCAGGTCTCTTCCAACCCACACCATTCCAGGATTCTGTGATCCTGTCTCCAAGCCATTTTCAGTGGCTCACAGAGCAGAGCAGACCATGTTATCCATGATTTTGTAAGCACCAACTGCAGAGATGAGGAATAAGGATCATACTGGGAAAAGGAGACTCTGTTCTCACTCAGTATTTCCAATACTAAGAGTACTGAAGATTACCTTCAATCTGAAATAGAGCTCATGACTGAAAAATCAAATTAAATTAAAATTACGAAGATGAATCTTTCCCAGTCCATTCCTGAGCATTGCCTTCTCCTGTCAAGAGCTATTTCACCGGGCATCCTTCAGGAAGAGGCCCATTCCCAGTTAACTGTATGCACCATTTAATTAAATTCTTTAAAGGCAGGGAGGGAGATGGATTGGGAATGGAATCCTCAGGCTTTCATCTCCATGTCAGAGGTTCAAACCTAATGGTGGTCATTAGTGCCCAGAGCCATTATCAGCTGCTGGCTGTCCCAGCAGGGTGGCCAAGGAATGAGAAATCCCAACTGCATCCGGCTCCTGAACTCTCAGAGCCAAACCAGGAGGTCAAGAAAAGCCAGAACCAGTAAGTGAACTCGGAATCACAGAATTACTTGGGTTGGAAGGGACCTTGGAGCTCATCCAGTTCCACCCCCTGCCATGGGCAGGGACACCTTCCACTATCCCAGGTTGCTCCAAACCCCATCCAACCTGGCCTTGGACACTTCCAGGGATGGGGAATCCCCGAATTGGTGCTGTGCTGCTTTTGCTCCACCACTCTCAGGTCCACGTGGAGTTAACTCCAGCAAGAAGCCTTCCCAAAAGTGTGAAAAAACCCTCTAGCACGTTCCAAACCAGCTCAGCCACCCAGTCTGCCTGAGTAAGCCACTTCCCTAATTATTCCCGGTAATATCGGCTTGCCCAGCTCCTCCCTTCATTATGGTTTGTGTGGAGCAGTATCTCTTGCCTTTGTTTTCAATCTGTTTAGCACACAGCTTACCCTGTATTTGCACAGCACTTTGAACAAGGCGTCCCTGTCCTCACCTGGTCCCAGGAGCCATTTGGGACAAACATTTGGCACAGAGGCCCTCCCACAGATATTTTTTTTCCACATATATTTTTTCAATTAAGTTCGAATGTGCAGGTGTGAAACTGTGCTTCTCTCAGGGAACAAGGGGCAGGATGAGAGGGAACCACCTCAAGTTACACCAGGGGAGGTTTAGATTGGCTATCAGGGAAAAACTTTTCATGGGAAGAGTTGTAAAGCATTGGAACAGGCTGCCCAGGGCAGTGGTGGAGTCACCATCCCTGGAAAGGTTTAAAAAATGTGTGGAAGTGGCACCTGGGGACATGGTTTGATGGTGAACATGGTGGTGGTTGGACTCGATGATCTTAAAGGTCTTTTCCAACCTGAACATTCCATGATTCTATGGAAGTAGAGCTGTTCCTACACTCCCATGGATCCAATTATTTAGGAAATCTGTGGATGGGGTTAAAAGGGCAGAGGACAGACAACAGGGTCAAAAGTCTCTCTCAGGGGTTTCCAATGGCTCCTCAGCTCCCCAGACCACTTCTCCAAGCTCCATCCCAAGGAATGTTCCTGCCCTGCCATCCTAACACCCTCCCTGGGAAGCAGAGTTCCAGCCAGCTCATGGATTCCTGGGCTCTCTGCACAACCTGGGTTTAATAAAGCCCTGCTAACAGCCTGGGACTGCAGAACCACAGTTAATTACCCAATGTAACATTTCTGTACTGCAGCCGTTCATACAATTCCTGATAATGTTCTGGAGACTGCCTCCGACATCTCCAGCCTAACAGGGAGAGAAACACAGCCCTGGGATGGGTTGGCTGACAAACAGCACAGTGAGCAGAACGTTTTAAAGATCCTGAGGTATAAAGGAGAGGCAAATAAAGGAGTAAGGATGGAGGGCAGGTTTCCAAAGCCTGGATTTTGATGTATCAGTAGAAATCGTAAGTCAGTGAAAAAGTGTGGATATAACACAAGAGCTATAGGGCAACTTCTCTGTAGGGACCAAGAGAAGTGGCCTCAGCCTCAGCAGCTGCTGACTCCTCTAATTGTTCTCCACCTTCCTCCATGAGCTGCTGCAGAAACACTAAAACAAAATCATCTGCTAAACTCACCCTAGATTAGTCCTCAAATCCATAAATTTAGCATCTGAATCATAAACCAGATCAAGCAGCTCACCTGAGATGAGATTTAAACAGGGCAGGTTTGAAGCCACTGGGAGCTGTGTGAGATGTTTCTCATGGATAAAGCAGTTCTGGAATGAAAAATGAACTCCCAAGAAACCTTGGACTGCTACAGAGGCACACAAAATGATGAGCATCCCTTCCCTGGCATGCACAAAACTCATCCATCGCTGCCCTTGCCTGGCGTGGAGGGGCTGGAGAGGAGCCTGGTTGTATTTTTATTGTCTCTGGCACCTTCCAAAGCCCATCAAAGGAGAAATTCTGTGTGAATTCTGTGATTCTTCCCTGGGAGGGTGGGGAGGCCCTGGCACGGTGTTTCCAGAGCAGCTGTGGCTGCCCCATCCCTGAAGTGTCCAAGGCCAGGTTGGAGCAACCTGGGATAGTGGAAAGTGTCCCATGGCAGGGACGGAACGGGATGAGCTTTAAGGTCCCTTCCAACCCAAACCATTTCCCCATAATTAATCTGACAGTCTCCTGCCATCCAGCAGCTCTCCAGATGGAGTTGACTCCCTCTGACCTAAAGAAGAATTTCTTAGAAAAAGGACAGTCCTCGTGTACTGGGAATGAACCAGGCTGGTGGCACCGGCCTTTGGAAAGTCTGAGTTTAATCCTGGCTCTGAGCAGTCGTGGGTGAATCAGCTCAGTTGTGATTTTTAGAAGAGCCAAAGGGAAGTAGACACCCAAAGCCAATCAAAGCTCACATGGGATTTGTGCAACTAAGGCCTTTTAAAAACACCCTTAAACCTTTTGGCTCGATGTCTCCAGCCATAAAGTGAGGATAATAATCCCTCTTACATCATGGGGAGGCTGCTGTGTACATTAATGAGATAATGCTCATAAAGCACTTTGAAGGTGAAAAGTGCTATGCTGGGATAAGCACTGTTATTATATTTTAAGTTAAATCTCAGGGTTTCAAGCACAGAACAAAAGCCTGTCCATATTTTAGAGTAGCACTCTATAAAAACATTTGGGAAACATTTTAATTTACAGGAGTACGGGAGAATAGCCTGAAAGAGTTCTAAATAAAATTTAGCCCACCTATAATTTAATAATAGTCAAACTGATTTTTTTTTAATTTGTAAAAACAATTTACTGCTGGGCCTAGACCCTGAATGCCAAGTTTCAGCCCACAGAGAGGTTTTTTTTTAATGGCTGAGTTATAAACCCTTGAAAAATGCTGACAGCCCCTTTACTAGAGCAGCACTAGCGGGTGCCCTATAATGAACTTTTAAATGACTTGAGATAATATCTGGAAAGCCAAGCCTGAAATATATTTCTGGGTTTGAGCCGTTGCCAAGGCAAACACAACACATCATAAGTCATCCTCCTGATTCTGAGCGCATAAATTGGAGACACTGCATATAAAACCCAAATATTAGGTATTCTTCATGGCCAAACTTTGTGCTGGTTTGATGTTACAGAGCAGCAACAGCTGTGCAAGGACGAAATGTAGAGCGTTGCACGTCTCCAAAGAAGAAAAGTGTCTGTATTTCCACAGCTCTGCCTTGACATTGTTAAATAGGAGCCTGCCCAGTCCTAATAAATCCTCCACTATTCTACTGCTTTTAAGTGGAACCCAGGTGGCTTTCAAAATAAAAGCTCATCCTGGCCGGCCAAGGAATGTTAATCTGCTCTGTGACCACACAGTTACTCTATCCTAAATTACCACAGACACATCTTAGAGCAGTAACACCCTCTTGGCTTGCAGGAGGAGTTTGTTGGCCACAGCGAGACCTTTCCCCCCAGGACCGTGTGTGCTGCATGTTTCTGATTTCACAAGGTGTTTAAAGCACGATGGGGATGCAGGATTAGACCCTGGAAGGGTCATTTTATGAGAAGAGTTGTTGTTTCATTTATCCTTCTCTTTCTGCCCCTCTGATCTTTCGGAATATTCAAAGAAAAGCTAAAATTAAAAGTCTCTGCTCAAGCCTAAACCAGCTTTAATCCAGGTGCACCAGAGAGGCTGGTGCGCCAAGTTCCTTCCATTACAGGTGGGAAACAACACAGCTCTCTGCAAAGGAACATCTCCAGACCTTTCCTCAAGCAGCTGTAGGGACACCTTTTCCAGCTGCTGGCCTGGAGAAATCGTTTCATTCTGGATTTGAAGATTCAAACCTGCAGCAGAGAAAGCAGAACCTGACCTGGCTGGAGCAAGGCAGTGGGACGCCAATATTCCAGGCTGTTTGTTGCACTTATGGAACCCTGGAATGGTTTGGGCTGGGAGGGACCTCAATGATCAGCTCATTGGAAGGGACCCTTCCACTAGACCAGGCTGATCAAGCCCTGTCCAACCTGGCCTTGAATTCTCTTTGTGAACTGAAAGGTTTGGCAGCTCCCTGGTTCTTTGTCAGTGCACGCACTGGAAAAATGCCCAAAAGTGTCTCTGTCAGTGACTGCAAAGAACGTTCAGTGATTGATAACAGAGTTGAAAACCTTTATCTAAAGGGAAGGAACTCTTGGCCACACCAGAGGGGCTGACACACTCTGTCCCATTTCATGTATTTGCCTGGAAAGCAGCATTTTCCTCCATCCAGAGCCTTGGATTGTCCACGAGTCCAGCGTGGTGCCACACCTGGACGTGCTCCGTACTCACAAATATCAGCACCGGCACTGAGCTCAGTCCCTTGGAAATCTTCCACATGGAATAGTTGTCTTTGGAGAAGGCCAACAACACAGGGCCCACCCAGCCTGAAGATGCCAGAGGGGCTTGCTGGCTGCTCCATGAGAAAGAAGGAACCAGCAGGATTTGTGATGGAAGCGTGGCCACGCACAGGGCACGTATTTCTCTGTTGGGAAAAGGATTCACCATGGATTGCTGGATCTGCCCATAGCTCACAAAGGAAAACAACTCCCCATGGGTCTGATCACCAGACCTTGTTATTAAAAGAGGGTAAAAGGAAAACTCCCCCTTGGAATGTCACTTATTTTAAATGAATAAAAAAGAGGAGTGACTGTGGGAGGGAAGAGATGCCACACTCAACCCGTGATTTGGCAACTCTTGGAGAGTATCAGGGTTAAAGAAGTCCAGATAATCATGTGGAAATATCCAATGTCAACAGTCTTGAGACAAAAGGAAACCCTCTGCTGCCTTTGCTTGCCCAGATTAATTCCCAGTGGGTTTCCTCAGCGATGTGCAGGGTCAATCTGGGATGCACATGGAAGCTGTGTCCTGGACTTTCCCTTCCCAGACTCCATCCAGAGGGTTCAGTACCACCCAGGATAACTCCCTGAGCTCAACCAGGCAGGGCACAGCTCGATGGCTTTTCAGATCTCCCCATGTGACTGTCACTGGGATTCTCAGAATTAATTGTTATATTCTGATAATTAGCAGCTTAGAGACGGCACTGGGCTTGTGGAGGGAAACCAGACTTCCAAAAAATTATCTGGAACCTGAATCCCACTGCTTTTAGATGGGAACTGGACAACTCACTGCCCTCCATGAACTCTTGAGATGCATTTGAGAGTCACATCTGCCCCTCCTTTCATGAGTCACCTCTGAGGTTTAAGGACAGATGTCTCAGAGGTCACCTTGAGGGGAAATGAAGATTTTCTTTACTCAGGAACTGGTTTTATAGCCCAAGTAGGAAACCTCTAAACTTTATCACCAAAAAAACCCCATGATTTGGAATAGGTAAATAAATGTCCACATCCAGCTATAAAGCCAACTACTGAAAACCATCAAGGGATTTTGTTGTCACTTTGGAAGCTGCTCTGCAGTAAAGAGCCACAAAGAAAAACTCCAGCATTAAAGGGAGGGTGTATGGAAAGGTCTGTGCCTCAAGATTAATGCTGTGGAGTCAAAGAAAAGCTGTTATTTCTGACATCTTGACATAGCATCACTTTAGGATCTGGTTCTTATTAGCCCTTTCTGTGCCTTTTAAAGGTCTATTTTTTTTTTTCCACCAAAAATGTCAGGAAATTTGGAACAGAAATGTACAATAAAACACGTCCCTTGACCCTCTGATCTATCAATCTTTCAAATAAACAAAGATAGCTGGATGAGCCAGGAAAAGGTTATTATATATAGTTACCTTATGTATAATGGTCAATATTCACTGCACACACTCAGATTGTATAAAAAATCTGATGTAAGTGAAGCTTTTTGTGGAAGATTTTTGCCGTGAAAGCCCAAAGTTACTCAGGGTGGTTTCATTTTCAGGCCGCGTTCTGTGACCTTCGAATTTCACACCCTGTATTATTTATAAATGAGACATTCAAGAAACACAAATTCTCAAATAAAAACGTGCACTCCGTCAGTGGAAAAGCAAACAAAAGGAGCTAATGTACTGTGGCTAAAAAAATTTTCAAACAAAGTAGCAGCAATTTACTGCCCTGCTACTAACAGGACCCCACAAATCGAATCAGAACCCTGAGCCCCGTCGGGGGAGCTTGATTTACCCCATATCCCCCAGATAATAAAGGCAAATAAAAAGGTAAATTGTGCATGAATGTGAAAGCTGTAATTCTTCCCCTTTCAGCACACGTATCAAATTCGCATCCAGTGATTTCAAAGGAGAATCTGGAATCTCTAAAGGACCGGGGCCAAAGGCAGGAGGCCTCGATCCGCCTGGTTTTCGCCACGTTTGGTTGTGTTGATGTTGTTTAGGATGTAGTTTGCCTAAGAGTCAAATTCTCCCTGGGAGATCACCAAGATTTTCCCTCTAAGAACTCCCAGCCAAGTCCTTTCCCTGCCTGGAAGGACATGCCAAGGTGGCAGCTTCAGCATGGGTTTGTCAGTGAGGGTGGCACAGCTTCCCCTGGGGAAGGCCCCAGAGCTCCATGAGCAGCCAGGCTGCACCCCAGGATGTCCTGCAGACCTTCCACGGCCTCCTCCTGTGCTGCAGCTGTTGTCCAGCCCTTCCAGGGAATATTCTGCCCACACCAGGATCGCCAGGAAGTTCAGGACACGCAGTCCCAAATGCTGCACCTCTCCCATCTCTGGTTTTGACCCTCCACTGTCATTCTCTGCTGCGGATCCCCAGACCAGCCCAGGGAAGGGATCCTTGATATGCCTTTGAATGTTAAGGATAAATCCCAGCTGGACCTCAAACTGTAAAATCCTGACTCCTGCTGCCAAGCTCTCCAGGGAATGTGGAAGGAGCACCATGGGACTGGGAAGTGCTGCCACACAAGCTCTGTGCCCCACAGAGGCGGTGGGGAGCTCAAAGCCTGGGCTTGGGACCATGGATGTCTGGAAATGGAAACGGTTCCCAAGCTCTGACCCATTCCAAAGCTTAATACTTGTGTGCCAGAGCTGATAGGCCATGAAAGGAAAAGGAAAATAGGCAAAACCTCACAGTAATGGCTTTCTTTGGAAGCTGAAAGACCAAGCTCCTGGGAGGAGGAGGAACCAGCAACAGGAAATGTGCTGCATCCCAGTCCCAGTTGCCTCAGCTCCAGCTCAGCCACAGCCAGGACACATCCCTGTGCCTCTGGAGGAGGCTGCAGGTGGGAATGGGGGCACTGGGAGGGCTGGATCAGGGGAAGCTGCAGGGACAGCATCGTTCTCTTACCAGCCCTGCAGAATGAACGGCCACTGGAGCTGAGTCCTACCCACAGGTAAAATAATATTTCAAAGCTGACTCTTTCCTGGCAAAGACTCCAATACTATCTTTGCCTAAGGATGAAGAGTTCCCAAACAATTCCTCCAGTGTAGCAGATGTAAATAGGCTCTCATTCCAATCCAGGCCTATTTCTCTGTAAATAAACCAACATGGGATGGAAGGAGGAAGGAAAAGCCTCTCCTTCCATGATCCCTTTTGTGGGAGAGGAGCAGCTGAATGGAGGGCTCAACTTCACCTTCGTAAAGAAGGAAAAGAAGATGGGAAATTGGGAGCTTTCCCAAAACAAGAGCTGGAGCAGGAGCTTGTCCCTTGGCGTGAGGGGAGAGAAGCGGAGGCAACACACAGGGAAGGAGAAATCCAAGGAGAAATCCCTGTAGGAACGCACATGGAAGAGGCTTTCCCCAACCTCTTGGGGGAAAGGGACATCTCCCACCTGGGGCTGCTCCAGGCTCCCCCAGCCCAAGGGAATCTCAACTGGAAGCTTGGGAGTGAGAAGCTTCACGTGCTGCCACCAGCTCCCTGAAATGGGGCTTTTCCCACCACCAGAGCCCCCCTTTTCCCCCCAACTTCCCTTATTTCTCCTCACAGAATTATTTATGGGATCATATTTTCATTTCTCTTTCTCCCTCGTGGCATTCCCTCTGCACACCATGGTTTACCAGTAGGAAAAGAGAGAGAAATGCTCACAGCTAAATCTCCCCCGTTTTAAAAGTGATTATTTTTTATTTTTTATGCCCAGTTTGTTTGTTTTTTTAAGGTTTTGGTGAGAAACCACCTCCTCCCTCCCATCAATCGTTGCTTTCAACAGCTCTTCACGGGTGGCTGCGTCTCTTTTAAATTCATTTCCTGCTAAAAAGAATAAACAGGCAACTATTTAATGCTGTCGATTTAGCTTATTTAATAGAAACTGAAACCTGAATAGGGCTCAGTTGTAAGATAATCACTGCAGAACTCACCCAGCAAGGCAAAGCACCAGATTAAGTCATTATTTCAAAATGCAGAATATTATTATCAAGCTGTTCCTCCTTCCCCAACACAGGGCACACACTGGAGGAGGAGATGCTCATTTCCAAAAGGCAGCAGGTAGAGCTGGAGCCACTTAGAGCGGGCAGGGATTTAATTGGGAAATCTGGCTGGAAACCACTTTCATGTGGTGAACTTAACAGGCTTTCAAATGAGTTTTACTGGGACGCCGGCGTGACCTCCTGGCTGAGAGCAGCCAAGACAAGTGGATGTTGACTCCTTGAGATGCAAAAGAAATGGGAGCCGAGCGCACGCCTCATTTTCTCCTCTGAGGTTTCCACTGCCCAGCTCAGTGTGTGCTGCCGAGGGCTTGGCTTTATCCAAGCCGGAGTTTCCAAGGCTTTGAGGAGAAGCAGCAGCTCCCACATGAAAGCCCCTGTTGGTGCCTGGGACAAGACAAAACCTGCGTGCCTTTGCTGGCAGGAGCTCCGGGAGAAGCCGCCCCTCTGACTAAGCTTTTCGGGCACAAACGCCTTTTAATCCCGTATGTAAATCCGTGTTGAGGTGTGGGAGCTGCCAGCACTCTAAATGCTAATCAGCTCCAGCAAAGGGGCCGGTAATCCCCCAGGAATGCGGGATTCAGCCCAAACCGTGCTAATTGCGGCATTCCAGGTGGATTAGAAGCCGGGAACTTCATTTTACCTGTTTCTGACAATATCTCTAGCTCAGAACAGGTGCCGTGGAGTTGGTGGGAAATGGTTCAATCACCAAGGTCGGGGTCGGGCTCAGCGCTGGCACAGAAATCTCAGCTCTGCTGGGACTCTCCAAAGCCAAAGCTTTGCTCTCTCTGGCATTTCCAAACTTTTGAGTGGATTTGTGGCCTTTACTTTCATTTTCTAGGCCACTTAGTTATTTCCCACTTTCTGAAAAACCAAAGAAAGCTGCCGAACAAGGAAAGAAACAAGGAATGAGAGCAGGTTTAGACGGGATGTTGGGAAAATATCCTTCCCTGGGAGGGTGGGGAGGCCCTGGCACAGGGTGCCCAGAGCAGCTGGGGCTGCCCCTGGATCCCTGGCAGTGCCCAAGGTCAGGGTGAACATTGGGGCTTGGAGCAGCCTGGGACAGTGGGAGGTGGGGTGGGACTGGATGATCTTTAAGGTCCTTCCCAAGCCAAACCAGTCTGTGATTCCATGATCCTGCCTGGGGGAAGCACCAGCACTTCCCCACAGCTTTGGGATGTTCCCTGAGCACAGCCCAGGCCTGCCACGAGCACCTGGATGAAGCCCTGCAGTGGGATAAGACATCCCTTCTATCAGCGCCTTCCCGCAGCAATTTGCTGGGATTTGGGAATTCTCTGCTGAATGACCACAAGCTTTTTTCCCTTTCCCACCAACCCTTTGACTTTCATCTTCTCCACAGTGTCCTGGATCACCAGAAAGTCCTGCTCCTTCCCCGCTGGGAAGGCAGATTTGAAAGAATCAACCTAAAATCCTCAGAATTACATATTCTCCTCATCCTTAAGCACAGAAAACATATTTATGCATAAACATCAAACATTATGAACACATGTTCAACAAAACATTAACAAAACACAGCCAAAAACAGTTGGGAAAACCATCTGGGGCAGAATTCCACTATGGGAAATTTCCATCTCAATAGTTAATGGTTGGCAAATGAAAAGAGTGGTTGACAAATTGCCCCATGAGGGTGGCTAAGAGCATCCTCAAAGACAAGTTTGACTCAGGAGCTGCAGCCACTGCCTTGCAATGAGGGAATCTCAGCAATTTGCCTTAAATAATTAACAATGCTTAATTTACAAAACGAAGGGGAATGAGAAATCTCTCCGTTTTTTACAATATACACCCTCTGGAGAGCTCCAAGTCACACATAATTACCACCTGCAAATATTTTGTATTATTAAAGCCTCAAAATTTTGTAATAAAACACATCGGGGCAAACTGAGTGCCTGATGCTTGTGAATTTTGAGTTCAAATCCCAAGCTCCACCACACAAAACGTGTGACAGAACATCTCGAAATATTTTTGCCCTGTGGAACATTTTCCTGGTACAAGGAATGAATGCAGCAATCTCCAGAAATCACAGAACCATGGAATTAAATGTTGAAGGATCCCAAGGTAAATGAGGTTTATCTTAAATACGTCGACCCCCTTTGTTTGCTGATTTGTTCAAGTCAAGAAAAATTGAGATTTTAAAATCTGATTTCAGGTGGTTTGGGTTTTTTTTCTGCCTTCTTACCTTTATCTAATTCACTTGAGATGTTCCATGACAATGTGGGCATGAAATCAGCAACAACTGAGGAATTCGCTCCTGGAAGGGGAAAAGAGAAAAACCAAGAGGTGCTGTTAATATATGGATTCTGTATCATCAGGAATCGAGTTCCTGTCACAGGAATAAAATGATTTGATGCTCTGTGCTGGCAGGCTGACACATCTGGGCAGCAGAAGCAGCCAAGGGGGAAAAGGCAGCGGGCCAGGGCTGGAGTTTGTTTTGCAACGCTGTTCACTGGGAGGCCTCGTGCTAATTAAGCAGCCAATCTTTGGGATGGACTTGACCCACCCTAAAACCTCTCCACAGGTTTTATAGAGGTAGAATGACTCTGCAGTGGAACAGCTGAGGGAAACACGGTGCTGAGAGGCTGCTGAAGGTGTTATCTATCAGTATTTACAAGCCATTTGAATGCTGAAAACCCATGTGCATGAGAAGGGATGTGATTTATGTGCTGAAGTTATCAGGGCTACTTGTATGAAAACTCCTGGAAAGAGGGACTGGAAGGACTGATCTGAACCCCAGCAGCACCTGCTCATTGCTGGGAGAATTCTTTACTCTTCAAGAAAAAGCTGAATGGGGATTTAAGTCTTTGCTTGTATCTTTACCTAATTTTAAACAGCAAATCATGAGGAGGATGGTGTTAAGCCAGCGTGCCCTGCCTCAGCTCTAGGTCATGGTAGAACATTCCCTGTATCCAAACGTGGATGACTTCACCCAGCATCCAGGATTCACTGTCTCCCTGTAACAGCAGATCCAGCCTGTGAGGCTGCTCAGGCATCAGGGAAGGCTTTTGGAGTCATCCCCCAGGGATAAATAGACTTTCTGTGAGCCTTAGTGAGTGCTGGTGGAAGGGTGGGAAGAAGAGGTGAGCACACACATTCCATGGCATGGGAAAGCAGTGCACCTCCTAATTCCCTGTGTCCACCCAGCCCTGAGAAACCTGACCTGGAGAAGGAGGAGAGCAGTGCTGGGTGGGAGTGTTCCAGCACTGATGTGGGAGAGGGAATGTGAAACAAAACCAAGCAGTGCTCTGGGTGCCAGTCCTGGAAAGATTCACTGCAAATGAACACCCCACAGCCCACTCCTGCACCCTGGAGGGACCCCTAGTGCTGGATGATCTCAGAGGTGCACAGGGAGGGCAGAGTTGGGATGCTGCAGTCAGATGAGAAGAGGAATGTTCCAAGTGTCTTCATTTCACTTTGACACCACCTTTGAGCTTATTCCCAGATTTCACTCATAAAACACAGCCTGCAAGGACATGCAGAGATGTCCTGCCTTTATTTGATGGGTTGGTAACTCTTCTATTCCATTAAAAAATCACAAGAAACTGCAAACACCAGGTCACACAAACCCACGAAGCCGTTTGCTTCAGACACAGCCAGTGCCCTCTTTATAAATAAGGCCTGGCTTAAAAGCCCACCTGCTTATTCAACACTCTGCCAAGTATTCCCAATGTAAACATGGAATTTGAAGGTGTTTTAACTCCCCTCCGAGCACACCCTGGCTCGTGCAGATCCCCAGGGCAGAACCCACTGCTGGGGACAGGCCCTGGGCACAGGGAAGTGGCACAACCAGAGATGGCACCCATTGGCACCAGCTGAGATTTTGGCCCACTGAGTCCATCCCTTCTCATTCTCTGCTTTTAATTAACAGCTGAGCTTATCTAACTCACATAACCCTTATCTAACCCTAATTTTTGGGACCACATGGCTTAAACTTGCAGGGTTTAAGGAAAAAGTGGATCCAGTGCCAATATTGCTGTCATGGTGACCATGACATGGGGGGTAGGTGACAAATAACCAGTGGCCAAACACTGACCAGGAGCTGGTGGGTGTCAGGCTGTACCAGAGGCTGGGATGCTTGGTTCCCTGTCCCTCCTTACCCTTCCACCTCTCCTAGACAAGAAATGGGACAACTCCTGTGCTAAAACCCCTCCAAGACTGGGATCTGAGGTGCTGCTGCTCCTGCTGGGACCAAACTGGTTCATCCCTGTGTCCACAGGCACAGCTCAAACCCACAGACAATGGGTTACTTCAGTCACACACTCGTGCTTGGCACTCCACAACAGATCTTCTGTAGCCACTTTGGCTCACATGGAAATATTTTAGCATGAAGAGCCCACAAAACAACCGTATTCCGCCAACAGGTAAGACACATGAACCAAAATTAAACAGAAAGTACTGACAGCACTACAGCCACACGCAGTATTTGTTATTTAAAACTCCAGAGTGCTCATATTGATGTTTTCTTAACCAGGCTTTGAAAACATGACCATGAATCTCACAGAGCAGACACCCAGCAGCTCATCTACAGGAGAAACCACGTTAGAAGACCAAACTTCCCTGTTTGTGAGATAGTTCTGCAGGCTGGTGACTGGTGATTTTCTGATATTCCTCAATGAAAGCCCCAAAGAAGAGCAAAGCATCACTTTGGATCTCACAGAGCAGTTACACCATGTAGGAACAACCACCCCAATGCAGGGAAATAAAACATCCCAGGAAAAAGGTCCAGGAGACATCCCTGAATTTTGTTTCTACCTGTGATGACTCAGGATTGCTGTGCATGAAAGTGAGAGCTGTGACACCTCCCCTTGGAACAGCTCTGTGGTAACTCCAGAAGGTGAGCTCCCAGCCAGCCCTGGGAAGGGATGAGTCAGGGATTTGCTCACAGGGGCACTGGAACAGACTTGTCCATTTGCTGTCACCACTTCAAAATAGGGGGAAAAAAATCTGCTTAATATCAGATCACAGAATCCCAGGATCACTGAAGCTGGAAAAGCCCTCCAAGGTCATCCAGTCCAAGCTGTGCCCCATCCCCATTTTGCCACCAGCCCAGAGCACTGAGTGACATGTCCTTGTTCCTTGGACACCTCCAGGGATGGGGACTCCAACCCTTTCCAAGGCCTGACCACCCATTCCATGGAGAAATTCCTCCTGATGTCCAACCTGACCCTTCCCTGGCACAGCTTGAAGCCGTCTCCTCTCGTCCTGTCGATATTGCAACTGAATTTTGAATGTGGAGTTTAAAAACTAATTCTTACTTCTTAAAAGTCCCCTCATGCCCAGCTTTAACTTGAACAATCAGATTTGTTTGGAAGAAGAGTCAGCCTGAGAAATGTGATCAGCAGACAGAGCCATTATCCCGTTAAGGTTGTATTCATCCATGGAATCATTCCAGATGGATGATGACTCTTCTTCTTAACACTGGCAAGATAATTATCTGCTCCAACCTATTAAGAAACATTGGGTTTAAGTTAATGAGAAGTCACAACAGGCTGTGAAAAGCCAAGTAAAGTGTATTTAAACACACTCCCCACAGAAAAGTTGGCCAAGATCTGATTTTATCACCATATTGCACAAGTGTGGAGTGAATTTCACACGTCAGGCCTTGTAAAGCCTTTGTGATTAAATAAACTTCAGTAAGGTTTACAAAAAGCTGTACCTGCATTTGTAAGAGGAACTAGAGACTGTAAGTCAAAAAAAAAGGAGATAATGGAGATAACTTCAAGCCCAGAAATAATTGAAGGTTTTAATGGGGAATAAATCTGTACAGAAAAAAGGAGAGAGCAAAATAGGTCCAGGAATGAGGATATCCTGCTCACCAGACTCTACAGCACAAGGGATGTGTGGATGCTAAGTGGAGGAATGGACACATCCAGTGGAAGCGTGGCCTGGGATGGACCTTCTTTTTGGGGCACAGAGATGGAAATCCCAGGTCTTGCAGGAACACATCTTTTTAAGGTGGAAGATAAGTCCAGCTAAAACATGCAAACAAAAATCCCAAGTGTGTCCTTAATGGGCACCCTTTGTATCACACCAGTGGCTCATTCCATAACCCAATTCTATACCCTATTTATACAATTATTCATATAATCAGGAGTAATTTATTTCTTCTGACAGAAAAATGAATATGATTGCAATTCAGATCTCACTGCAGGATATCCAAACCAGCAAAAAGAACAAGGAGGTGTTTCAAGAAGAAGCTAGAAGTCTGAATAATAAGATAAACTATTCAGAATTAATGTTCAAACTACATAAAGAAAAGTTTTCCATTTGCAAGCCTCTTTCTGAATCTGAGCAGAAATCCTTCCCCAAGCACGCCTTGTTATCCTGTGAAGGAATTTGCCTAAGGAAGTGATAAAAGCCCAATTTCCCGAGACATTAAAAACAAGATTGGGCAAGACATGACTGCAGACACCAACGGGGAGTTATCCCACGCTGGCAGCAGGGTCAGGGCAGGACAACTTCACAGGGGACTTAGGCACAGCTCATTTTGGCCAAATCACCCATGAACATTTTGTAGCTGCAGATCTACCAGAAACATCAAGCCCCCCTTAAAGAGGGGAATAAAAATCTCCAGCTCCAGTCAAACAGACTCCTCAGCCATCCCACTTGGATAGAACTCCAGGAAAGCAGGAATGGCAGAGAAACTCATACAGACTTACAGAAAAGCTAATTATCCTAAGTGCTCGGTATTTTTTTTGCTTTTCTGCACATTCCTGACCAACACTTCATTTTCCCTCTGTCTGGTTCCTACCTGACTGATCCCTTCCAGGATCTTCCCACAGATCTGCCTCCTGGCTGTTTTTTCTCTCAGTCCTATCTCCCTCATCTTCCTTTTCTGCCTTTTGCATTCTCTGTTCCACTGATCCTTTGTGAGTTCCCCACACGTTTCCATCTGATCTCCCCAGATATTCCATTTTGCAATCAGCCACTTTTCAGCCTCTCCACAGCCCACCCCGGAGCTGCTGAAGGAAATCTAGACAGACTGCAATGGATAAAACCTATTATTTACTAATTTTCTTGTCAGTTTAAAGCTGGCACCATCCTGAAATTTCTATCATATATCTCAAATTCTGCTCATACCTTTAATGTGTGAAAGGATTTTCATGACATCGGGATCTCTCTATGTCTGCATTAGAATTCTCCTCTTTCCAAAGGAGGTGGGAATTGGGAATACTTCGATCAGTTGAATGAGGGAGAAGTGCAAGAAGATGGGGAATTGTTGAGCTTTTCTGCTCTTTGAGTAAGGCAGGTGTCTCTCCAGGAGAATCTACTGCCTTTAATAGTATGTGATACTACAGGTCAAACCCTATGGATACTAATCCTCATCTCACAGGACAAACCTTCCATGGATTATTTAAAAAGCCAGTCCATGTTAAAAACATATTCCTGCAAGGAGCCTCCACCTGCCATGCTCAGGTGAAGCTGCTGTTTCGAATATTTTGGAAGACAAGAGACTCCAAGGATACACAATAAAATCTGCCCCAGAACAGACTTTTAAAGATGTTCCCGGTGAGGAGGGTGAAATGCTGCATGGTGGCATTTTCCCAGTTAGCTGTGCTCCCCCTGCTTTTTCCATGGCTGGAAAAGCAAAGGGAAAGCTGGTTCTGCCAAAACCTTGCCTAGGCAGCTCCAGGGGTTAAGAGTTTATCAGATCACAGAATCACTGAGGTTGGAAAAGACTTGAGGGTCACCCGAGTGCCCGAGGCCCACCTTGCCACCAGCCCAGAGCACTGAGTGCCACGTCCTTGGACACCTCCAGGGGTGGGGACTCCAAACCTCCCTGGGAGCCCCTTCCAATGCTGCCCACCCTTTCCATGGAGAAATTCTTTCCAATATCCAACCTGAACCTCCCCTGGCACAGCTTGAAGCCCTTTTCCCATCCTGTCAGGGACTTGTGCAGAGCCAGAAGGTCCCCCCTGAGCCTCCTTTGCTCCAGGCTGAGCCCCCTCAACTGCTCCTCACAGGACTTAAATGATTCCTCCAGAGTTCCAAACAGTCATCACCGTGTCCAAAATGCATTTTCTGCTGGGAAAGGACCCTCTGGAGCTCTCCAGGCTGCTCCATGCAGAGATGATGTTGTGGGGTGCTAATAACCTTTAAATGGTTAATTTTGTTCCAGCTCTTAGAATGTGAAACTCCTGCACATCTCCCTGTTCTTTATCTGCTGTGTTACCATTATTGATAGCCCTGGGCAGGTTAATAATTGGCATTAGATAGGGAAATTTTCAACACCAGTGAACAATTCAGGCTCTGTGGATTTCAAATACACGAGACATTAATTTCCAGCTTCAAAAGGGAGACGTGCAGAGGGATGATTTCATTTAGTGCAGGACTGGAAATTGTTAGGAACTTCATTCATATCCCATCTCTTCCATCTATCAGAGCCCCTCATCGCTGCTACTGGCACTTTCATCAGCAGGACCTCTCTGCCTGGGAGTGTTTCTAAATCTTCGAACTCCTGAGGGCTGGAGATAAAGGCAAGGATTAACCCATTTAGGATGCACCATCAGAAAGAATCCCAGTGCCCTATTTGTGGTTTCAGGGAGTGCTTCATGCACCTGACCCCTCTGCCTCCCCTTTTCCTGCAGATCTGCTCTGTCCCAGGAGGATACAGCAGCTTTTGGCTCAGAGGGGGGCAGTCACTGGGGTTTCCAATAAAACCCACCCCAAAAGGCTACTGGCAAGATTAAAACTCGTTCTCAAAAACATCTTTCTTGAATGGCAGTGTCATCAGAAGATGATGTGATTGCTATGCTGGAGTCTCTGCAAACTCTTAAAATACCTTTAGATGTTTTGGCAGCAGCCTGGTGCCTTCCACAAGTCAGTACTTTTAGTAACTTGCTCTTTGGCTAAGGTCATATCAGTTAAAATTTGTTTTCTTCAGCGGGATTGGAGACATCTCTTGAAAGAAGAGGCTTTTAAGAGGCCCATTTTATATGCTAATACCTTAATCCTAAATTTCTAATTGCCGCCCTACAATTCCTTTTGATTGCAGCGATTAATTACAGATTATCATTAATGTTAGATGGATTTAGAAGTCACTGTGGAATCTGGGTGCACTTTACATTACTCCAAATTGGGTCGTTAACAGTTCCACTTAAGAAGAGCAAAACACTGCACCCTGGAGCAAGCCACAGCTTTAATGACAGGGAATGAAGAAAAGAAACGGCCACTTGGCCGAGGGCCAGCGTTTCACAGCTCACAGTGGAGCCTTTGTGCTTCTGAGCTGCAGAAATGTGGCCACGATGGCACTTCAGGGCACTTCCAGCAGACCTGGAGCACCACATTCCTGGGATGACACCGCTCAGGTGGGTCCGGAATGATCCTGCACTGCACGAACTCAAAGAACCTCCAAGTTTTTCTAGGAATAATTAGTTGTACTCTCCTCAATCTGAAATATGAGGGATGTTGGAAGGAAGATATTGGAGTGACACGGTGTTTTCCTGCCCATAAAGAGAGGTTTTACTGGATCTGGATCCAGAGTCTGGTGGATCCTTGGTAGCTGTAACACTGGAAGAGGGCACAGCAGAGCTGCTTGCCAGGCAGATTTACAAAGGTTGGAAAATCGCATAATAAATGCACATTTCCCATCTCTCCAAACAGACCTGAATTTTTTTTTCCATTTTCCATGCCCTGAGTTCTTCTGGGCATCTCAGACTGGTGAAAAGACAGAAGAGAAAGTGGAAGTGGGAAGCACCCAAAGAAAACTGGATGACTGCAAGAGAAGGAAGCAAAAAGCTGACAAAAGCAGGAAGAAATTCCTGACTGGGGCTTGTCCAGAAGTGGATGGGACAGAAAACAGAGGAGTCACAAAAACCCATCGGAATATCACAAGGGAATGGAGGAGGAGGAGGAGGATGTCCTGGGGCACTGTTAAGTGAAGATGCTTCAGTGCCAGGAATGGTGAAGAAGAGTCCAGGGAGGGATGGAAGGAGTGTTGGCACAGCAACATCTGGGTTGTCTGAGATGCCTCCCAAAAGTCTCAGAGTCTGAAAAGTGCCGAGATGCCTCCAGAGCCTCCCTTACAAAGCCCACACATCCTTGTGACTCCAAGTGATCCACAGCCCGCATTCCCTGATGGAATTTGCTTTCCTGAAGGCACCAGTGCCATGCACAAGCATTCTGGGGGGCCTGCCCCTCTCCTGCCACAGGTTCCCGTTCATTTCCCTCCCCACCAGCCGAACGAGCAGCGCGTGGTGGGGACAGACCTGTTTGGAGACGAAGGATGAAGTGGCCGGACTGGGCTTTGCACTGCACCTGCTGACTTGTCCCTGGCTTCCATCAGTGCCACTGCACTAAATCCACCCACAAAGGCTTGAAAGAAGGCAAAGGCAGCCAAGCCCAGGGAGGGCAAACAAGAAATCATTTACATCCCCCATAAATCGCGGCACGCCGTAACTCCTCGCGCCTCAGCGCTCGGGGGCCGCGGCTGACTGCAGAGGATAAGGAGACCAGCAAGCCACAATTAAACCCTTATAACTTGCGAAGAAAATTACAGCAGAAGGCTGCCATGTGCAAATCCATCACTATTTTTTCGAGCCCGATAATTATTTTTGTTGCAGCGACGAAAAACGGGCCTGTGTCAGCCGATGAATTAATGGGAGGGCCTGAAACAATTACTCCTTAAATACACAGAAGTCTCCCCAGTGTAAACACGCTCCCTTCTCTTGCAGATCCTCGTGCTACGAGGCAGACGTTGCCCCATGACTTATTGGCTGCCCATGATGGAGCAGTAAATGCTGCCTGTTTGATGGCTGCAGCCTCATGCCTTGGATTTTACATGGCTCGATGGTGATTAATGCACAAGCTGCCAACTGCAGCCAGAGGCTGAAACACAAGGCCACACTGTGAAACCTATGCTAATAGAGCACAATTTATATAAAAAGGGGGGAATGTAAATATTTAACTGATGCCAGAGCTGGATGCTTTGGCTGAGCTGGGACTGAGCTACATTGATTGTTCAGGAGGAACTTACACCCTAAAACCCGCACAAGCCTGATCTCAGACAGGCTCAGAAGGTGGATTTAAAACTTCGTTTCTTCTGCTAAAAGGCTGTTTTCTTAAATTTACTTCAAGTCGAGCAGATGCCACTTGTGAGAGCTGCTGCTTGTGTGTGTGGAGAGCTGGCCTGGGCTCAGGTCTCCCTGGGAGCACTGAGGGAAGCGCTGGCAGGCGGGATCCTGACCCGGATCCCTCCGGCTCCGGCGCAGCAGGCACAGCATCCTCGAGACCAACCCCAAACCAAGGCTCTCCAGCTAATTTGTGTTTATTAGCAGCCTCTAGAGAGGGCAGGGCTCTGGGAGGTGAAGACTGAACTCTCTTCTCATGGCTCTGGGTTGGGTTTCAATCACAGCACACGACACAGGCTGTCCTTGTCCTGCCCCTTGTCCTGCCCCTTGTCCTGTCCTCGTGGCACTCCTGATCCAGACTCTCATGGCAGCCAACAAAGGCAATTATGCAGGTAATTAGTCTGCACAAAAGGTTTATGTCAATGCTTCAGAGGTTTCTTTTTAATCCCTTCATTGACGGAACGAGTTAATTGATTTAGCCACAGTTACAACTTATTTACTGTAAGAAAGTTTCCTAAATCCAAGGTTCAGCAGGATCTTCTGGATTCAGATACTCACTAACATCACGAAAAATCCAAACTTAACCAAATTTATTTTCACTGCTGTTTTTGGGGGGATCTTAAGTTTCATCAGCGGCTGAAGCTTGGTCTTGCACTGTATTCCCACAATTTCCAAGGATATTCCAGGGAATCCCATCCCATCCCATCCTGGGCATGCAGGAGCACTGCGAGCCCCATGCTGGCAGCTTAACAAAAGACACCAAATCCAAAGGTTTGACAAAATCAATCTCCTGAATCCTTAAATTATGCAGCAATCCTTAGGCACTTCCCAAAGCTCAGCCAGGGCTGTTTTTATCGGTGCAAAAGAGCCACTTCTAAAAAACACAATTAAGACATCGCGAGCCTTCACCTTAATTGCACCCAGCAGCACAAATGTCTGTGGGCTTCGTGACCCCGTAATGGCTTTGCCACAAAAACCCAGCCCACAATCTCTAAAAGTTAATAGCCTGTACAATGGAAAATCAACAGGAGCAGGGCAGAGTCGGCTTGTTCAGCCCTAACTGCTTTAGCAGCCGCAGAAGCCTCACGGAAGGATAAACCACTGATGATTTTTTTATTAGCTCGACAAACAAGAAGCTCAGCATTTGGTGTAGTGCTACTGCAGAGCCACAGGGATTAGGTTTCAAAGCCGTGGCAACTGCCATGCTTTAAGGAACTCGTTAGGCTGGAAATGGATATAGGCTCCCTCTGGAAGGCAAGGCAATCCAAATAAACACACTGAGCACAGCAGCACATCCAGATGAAGTTCCAGGGATCCCCTTGTTCTCTCTCCCAGGAGCAAAGCCCACAGCAGTGCCAGGGTTTATGAAGTTCCAGGGGACCCCCTGTTCTCTCTCCCAGGAGCAAAGCCCACAGCAGTGCCAGGGTTTATGAAGTTCCAGGGATCCCCCTGTTCTCTCTCCCAGGAGCAAAGCCCACAGCAGTGCCAGGGTTTATGAAGTTCCAGGGATCCCCCTGTTCTCTCCCACCAGAACAAAGCCCACAGCAGTGCCAGGGTTTATGAAGTTCCAGGGATCCCCCTGTTCTCTCTCCCAGGAGCAAAGCCCACAGCAGTGCCAGGGTTTATGAAGTTCCAGGGATCCCCCTGTTCTCTCCCACCAGAACAAAGCCCACAGCAGTGCCAGGGTTTATGAAGTTCCAGGGATCCCCCTGTTCTCTCTCCCAGGAGCAAAGCCCACAGCAGTGCCAGGGTTTGCGTGGCTGCTCCCAATCCTTGTTCTCCAGGCCAAAGGAGTGCAGCAATCTCAAGCTCAGCAGGTGAGCAGAGCAAGCGGCTGCCAAAGTAAGCCCGGCCTAGGGATGGTGCTGAGTTCAAATGCTCCCACAGTCATTACAGGGCTCCATTCCACTGCTGCTTCATTCCCATCACTCAGCTCCAGGAGCATCCAGGAATATTTTGTATGGACTATTTACAGGGCAAGGAAAACACAGCTTCTCCTTGAAGGCTCTGAAGCAAACATGACACCGGGAAATGGAGATGGTGGAATGGCCCGGAGAATTCTCACTCATTTCGCAGGGAATATTTACAGGCTGCTCCTCCAGCTTTTCTCCACTCATCTGTGACGAGTTCCCAAACCACTCCTTGTGGTCAAGCCAGATTTTAGTGCTGTTTAGCTTTTCAAGTTTCCTAAAGTTCATTCCCAGGTCCTTTCCCCACGCTGCCAGGAGCTTCAGCCTCTGTTTTGCCCCACTCACCATCGTGTGCAAGATCCCATTTTACCAAAACAAAGAAAATCCTGCAGGATGAAGGATGGAGGGAGACCATTCCCAAGTGCAATTCTGATCTTTTGAGAGAGGATTTTTGGGAGGAGGATTCCTGCCTGAGAGATGCAGGGCACTGACTGCACAAAGTCTAAACACCCCATCGGTGATAGGAGAAGTATGTTGGAAATATGCACTTTTTATTCTGGCAATTCCCTTATCATGTTCAGGATTCTGCTCAAATATCACAATCTACCACCTGTTTAATTTAAATTAAAGTACTGAAGTAACCAAACTCCTTCCCCTGTGGCATTAAAAGACTCAAATCTTTCCACTGTTTAACACGTGGATGTTCGAGGAATATTTGAACCTAATCCAGATTTTACTGAGATACACGGAAAATCCAGCACCAATTAATGATTTTGGATGCTGTTTCAGGTTTTTGCATTTTTTTAATCCTCCTGAAGCACAGCACTGCCAAGTCATGTATTTTCTCACCCAAATTCCCAAATGAATTGACTCTGACAAGGGGTTTGTGTGCTGCTGGTATCCACAGTGTTTCTATAAGGCCAGGGATAACAGACTGGGGTATTACAATAATCTTTTAAAAAATTAGCTATTAAAGCCTCAGGAGGGGCGTAAGAGAAGAGATTTAGAAGAGAGCAAGTTTAGATTAGAGGTTAGGGAGAAATCCTTCCCTGTGAGGGTGGGGACGCCCTGGCATGGTTTTCCCAGAGAAGCTGGGGCTGCCCCTGGATGCCTGGAAGTGTCCAAGGCCAGGCTGGACATTGGAGGTGGAATGGGATGAGCTTTAGGTCCCTTTTAAACCAAATCTGTCTGGAATACTCTGATTATTTTCGCCCCCTGCCATGAGCAGGGACACCTTCCACTAACCCAGGTTGCTCCAAACCCCATCCAACCTGGCCTTGGACACTGCCAGGGATAAAGAGTCCACAGCCTGTCATAAATATTCTCAATTTATACCAAAGGCAGGGTAAAAAATACCTGCAGTAGGAGGCATATTCACAAAGAGTTGTGAATAATCCAGGACTGGATTCCACAGAGAGGAATATCCTGGGTAAAGGGATCAAATTATTCCTGCCACATCTAGGGCCACTGGGATGGTCCAAAGCACATCCCATCTCTCAGTGCAAATGTAGACAAATTGCAAATATCAGTCATGCAAAGTGTCTTTTTTTACCCCATTTCTCAGCAAATTGGCTCCTGTTTGGAATGCCTGGGCTGGGAATGCTGAAGGTGGGAATTCTCCGGAGATGTGGTTCCCTCCAAACCACGGAGCAAACCTTGCCCTGTGATTTTGGTTTCCTTGCATTAATGCCTTCGTGCTTCGGGAGCATTTGATCCCTACCCAAACACATTCCCACAGACACAGTGCACACACAGCCAAGCAGAGCCAGGTTTGGGGTTGGGATAAAGGATCTGGGATGTGACAGCACATCCCAAACATCTCCCCTGTGATAATTCCCAGTGTTCACTGAGAAGCATCTCCTGTGCCCAGAAGCTCTGACTACTGACAAAGTGCATTTTAATTGTAAGACTGGTGCAGAGAGTGTGGAGGTTTTACTCATCACAGCTTTGCTGCTGCTCCTTCAAGCTAAAATTGGTTTTGCAAGAGGAGTTATTGCACCAAACTTTATCCAGTTCTACCCGAGCCCTCCAAAGACAGAGTCAGCCTGGAGTTTTAGTCACCTGCAGTGTCATATCCAAAGCAATAAATGTTATTTATTGTTAGAGATGAGCAGAACCTCTGCTATCCCCTTCCAGGATGGAATTCATTAGTAAATCTATTTGGGCAGTTTTATACTAATGCAAAGCTGAGCCCAGGGATGTAAGTGAGCAGTAATTTTTGCAGGGGGGTGTGTGAATCCGAGAGGCCAGTCTGGAAGTGAGCGACATGAGGCGACAGAGCTGCTCCCTGTGCCAGCAAAACCAGTCCCCTGTGATCCCTGCACACTGCCCACCCCAGTGTCACCTTACAAGAAAGAACCCAAGCTCCTCTGAATATTTTACTGTGTTTAAACATGTAACAATCTTTGAGAAGTGGAATCAGAGATGAGCCTGACACCTTTGTATCTTGCCCGCTTTGTATCAGCCCACAGATGAATTCTTACTTCCCAGGAACGGGAGGAGATGGAAGTGGGGAATGGGATGAGGCACCAGCAAATTTTCCAGGCTCCATCTGCCCCTTGCAAGAGCTTTCCCTGTGTATCTGAGGCTCTGTAAGTGTGGCAGAGGAAAAGAAAAGCTCTCTACTTGTTGCATTTCCACACCATGGCACACGAACAGCAGCACCCTATAGACACTGCTGCTTCCTCAGAACAAAAAGCTGATTCCTTTTCCTGGCCAACCTCCAGACATGAGCCCAGGTGACCTCGTGGGACCAGGGCCACCTCACCAGCTCTGGGTGCAGTGCCACCAGCTCTTCCACAGGAGCTCCCGTCCATATCCATGTGGTGCTTCCCAGTTCTGGGAGGGCTCCCACTGTGGTCGAGGGAGTTCTGACCAACAAGCCCAAATCCAGGAGTGCCCCAACTTTCAGGATTTGGCTCCCTGAGTGCCATTCTCCCTGACTCTGTGCCAAGCCTGGAGAAGCTGCTCTCTGCTCCAGTGGATAAACACTGAGCTGCAGACACAGGAGTCCTGGCGACCTCGGCTTGTATTTATGGAAAGCAGTGCAGGTGGGTTTACATTCCAAATAAATAAATACAAAAATACTTCATAACCCTTGGAAGTCAGCAGAGAGCAGCATGGTGGGATCAGCTTCTCATGTACTTCTCAGTGGTACTGAGTGTCACTGTGATGGGAAAGAGCCAGGCTGGAGAGAGGCCAGGAGATTCCCTGCCCTGAGTGGTTAAACTTGGAGCAAAACCAACAGACAGCAAGAGAAAAGAGGAATTCTCCCAGGGACGTGTTTGATTCGAAGTAGGGATTTCTCCTTAGCAATTAACTCTGAACAACAAATTAATATTTGTGTCTCCCCCACCCTGAGCACAGCCCCATGGAAAGGAGTGTCTGGTGGCACTGGGATCAAGCAGACATTGAGGAATGTGCTGGAATTGTAGCAGTTTCAATTATCATTTACGAGGCTGCTGCCTTCACTCTGTGAAGAGTCAAACAGAACTCCAGGGAAAGCAGTGTGGTTTTTCAAGAGGCACTTGGGCTCGCTGCTGCTGCCATTGAAGCCTCCAGAAAAGCTGCCACCAAATTAGGAAATGCTGAGCACTTCTGAGAGCCCCACAAGTGCAGCAGAAGTGCCTCACAAAGCCATTAGCTCACAACTGCTCTACAAGCTACAAGCAAGGAAAATAAAGCCAGCAAAGTGAAAGCAAAGAAAGGCGCAGAAATGTTTGAAAGCCCTTCCAAACCATCACGGGCTGACAGGCTGCAGCCCCTTTCATCTGCTGCAGGCCACTTCAGCAGGCTCCAGGATTTAATTAAATGGAATGTTTATTTACACAGCTCAGGAGAGGGGCTCGGCAGCCACCAGAGCCACCTCACCGAGGTTTATGGACTGAAATAGTTGGGAGCTTGGCAGACTGGGACGTGAAATAAGGCCAGGATTGATGGAATTCAGACTGATCTGGGCTGGTGGCATGGGCAAGAACCAGGACTTTGACTGACTCTTGGCTGGGAATTTTCTGGCACATCAAGAACCTCCTGCTGTGACCTAAGAGACACAAGAACCACGAGAGCAAAACCCAGCAGCACCCGCTGACGCAGGGCACGAGCCAGAGGGGCTGATCCCACTCTGGACTTTGTGGGGAACGAAATGGAATGGACTGAAATGAAATCCAAGGCCACGGAGTTTGCTTGGTGGCACCTTGATAAACTGCAGGCCCCTGCAGAGATTCTGAGCTCCTGCAGCAGCTCGGCCCCACCAAACGTTCCCCCTCACGCAAACGCCGAGCAGAAGAATTGCTCAACTCCAGGATTTGCTTTGGCACGGGGCGAGGACACCGCGGCACCGCTCGTGTGTACTCAGCAACTTTAGAATCCCGGGATTTCTCCTGGAGATCTAATAAGAGCACTCGGCGCAGTTTCTGGCTGCTTACAAAGCAGACAAATGAGGAAAATGAAGACTTTTGTTTTCACTGGGCTGTCAGGTCACATTGAGCAGCAGGGCTCGAGTTCCCTTTCTGAGGGTGCTCTGCTCCATCCCAGTTATTACGTGGAAAATGACTCAAGGCGCTGGGATTGAAGCAGAAACTCAGCCCCTAAGGACCTTTTATACACAAACTTTTGTATTCCTCCAAAGGTGGAAGGATGGGAATGAAGGAGCTCTGCCTTCAGACAGCTCAACCAGACTTCAGCTGCCAGAGGACACACAGAGCTATCAGAGCTCCCCAGCCCTGGTGCTGCAGCCCAAATGCATTTATCCATTTAAAGATTCTGCCTTCGTTGCCTCAGATTGAGGGAGCTGTGATTCAAAGGGCTGTTCTTCACTAAACCTGGCTTTAAGGTGCCCAGTGGTTGGACCAGAAGTTACACCCTGGGCTAAGGGAGGCCCAGGGCTTGTCCAAAAGGCAGCAGAATTGGTGCTTTACTTCACTGAGTGACTCCTTCACTCAGCTCTGACAGGAGAAATATCTGGAATTACTGCAGAAAATCCAGCATTCTTTGCTGCCCAGAATACAGAAAAGAAGGATGGATTTGAGGAAATCGTTTCAAACCCAGGGAGCTGCTGTACAAGAACAATTATTGTTGTACAAGAGCAATTATTGGCTATTTCCTCGTGCTCATCTTCACCTTGAACTAGAAAATTCCTTAAGTAAAAGCAGACACTGGAGCAAAGGTTTTCTGTCTCTTTTCCAGAGCAGAGTCAGCTGGTGGCACAGAGAGGGGGGATCTGTAATGAAGAATGCATTAAGTTGCATGGCGCAGGCTCTGGAAAACCCTACAGAGACTTTTTTTCTTGAAAAAGGTCAGGGGGGAAAAAAAAAAAGAGAGAAAGCTAATTCTTGAAAAATAATCTCCCAAATAAACAGAGCAGCCCATGGAGAAAGGATCAGCACAGAGTTTGGAGGGAACACCAGAGACAGCTTGAGAATGATCCTTTCTTTAACAATATGTGACCTTCCACCTTAATTCTTTCTTTACTAATCACTGACTTTGTGTCTTGGAGAGTGGTAAAAATGGCAAATACCCCCCGAAATAAAGGCAAACGGTACTTGGGGGGGGAAAATAGAGATGAGACCACAGCAAAATGGTAATTTCAGCAAAAATAATCTGCCCATCATCTGGGTTGAGGAGTTGTGACCCTGGTTTTGTGTAAGCAGCTCTCACATGAAGAGAACTTCACCCTAAAATATCCTTCCACGGCCCCACAATCCTTTGAAATCTGGTTGCACAATCCCTTACTAACACAAGCTGTTGGGAATATGTATTTTAAATCCTGGGAAGGCAAATCAGTGTTTCCATCTTGCACGCTTCTCCAAATTCAGAAACACGGTGAGTGATACAAAGAACCAGTGTAAAACTGGTAATTGCAAGTAAGGCACACAAAGAGAGGGGAAAAAAACCAATAAAAACAAGTCCAAAATTGGAGTGATAACTGCAAATCTAAACAAAAAAGATGTAGTTCAAGATGAGAAGAGGGAAGAAAAACCAACCTGCAAACCAGATCATGCAACTTTTGTGCCAAATGCCTCATTTTTGAATTAAATCAGCACGGACTGCTGAAAACCCTGCACGGTCCAAGCCCCAAGTGAGCTCCAGAGATATCTGGCACCCTGATTCCACAGCAAGGATGATTTATAACCTTGCTTTGTAATTGCCCCCTTGGAGCACGGCCCATTTTGAACCCCTGCCTAACGAGCTGATTTGGGGGTGGAGTTCTCCTAACGCTGCCTGACAAAAGTTGGACGTGAAAATCTTTTAAAGTGTTCAATTTTTAAAAGATTTACTGGGAACATAATAGCAAATATGGTTGGAATCAGGAGCCAAAGGGGTTTTTTTCAGCCTGGAGAGAGCAAATAGTCTGTTGTTCCTTACATCTGGAACAGTAGTAATCTATTCCTTAAGCCTGAGCAATCAAATTACTCTAATTTTCTGTTGTCTTGGCTTGAATAAATATTTTCAAGACAAGTTATGTTAAAAATATGCACACGCTGACTGCACAGTGAAATGTGCTTAACATCTGTGCTGCAGTTTAGTGTGGCAAGATGGAAAGGTATCCCAATGGAAAGGGACTGCAGAAAAATCACTCCCTTTCCACTGGAATGAATAACCTACTGAAGAATAAGTATTGGACAAAATAGGGGAATTTAAATGAATGATAGAGAAATATATATATATATATATATATATAAAATAGAATATACAGGACTAGGGAGAAAATGGGTATTGAAACAGGGGGGTAATTAGGGAAAAATTAGACTAAAAGGGAGGCTGGAATTCCTGTGGCAGCTGCACAGGGATAAATCTCAAAGGGATGGTGGGCTGCAAGTAACAGCTTTCCATCATTTCATGGGATACAGCTCTGGTTGGGCTGATTGGACAACTGGGGGGAAAAAAGCAAGTGAGAAAAATGTGGGGTTTTTCTGCCTCTGAAATCCCCTCACAGCACTTGCAGGTCTCACTCCCCATGTGAGGAAGGGATTTGAGTTGTTAGGGAAAAAAAAAATGGAAAATTGGGACTTTCTCATTTTGTTACCAAGAACTGAAAACTTCTGAGATGTTGAGTGAAAAAACCAGGGACAATAATAGTAATTCCTGTTCAATGATAATTAATTCTGGCCAAAAGTAGCAGGGAAATGCTCCCACTTTTCCAGCAGATGGGAAGGCACAAGCTGCAAGGCTCCTGCCTGCAGAGCGACCCTGAGCACCTCCAAGGGCAGGGGATGAGGGGAAAACTGTGTCAGATTTCGGATCAAAGCCCCATGTGCTTCTCATTTTCCCCCTCTGCATCAGGGACAGGCTGACAGGCGTTTCTGGAACTGCAACAGCACTTCCAGTCTGAAACAGGTCACTAAAAGAGAAGTTATTTCTCATTTCCAAGGCCCCACTTACACTCCAACGGAAGGAGGAAAATGAAGGCACTTAACTCTTTTTCACTACAGCAGGTTTTCCCTCCCATTACTTCTTCCTGCAATATTGGGAGACGGGGAATAGATCTGGGATGGCGATCTTTCTCAAAGGATTGTCTTCTGCCATTTCTCATTCGAAGAAATCACACCTGGCATGGTTTTCCCCTAATGGGCAGTGCCTGGCAGAGTGGGAAGCTCTGGGTTGGAATGCAGATGTGCACATCTGTAGGTATTTATTCCTGCTGTGCAGGTTTAATACAAATAAAAGAGTTGCTGGTTTCCCTTCAACTTCAAATCTTCAAACTGGTTTGAAATCTTGGCATTTTGGAAGCTGCTGGCCTCTCCTGCTCTCCCCGTCAGATGTTTGAGCTCCCACCACAATTCCAAGCCCACTCCTACAAACACAAACGTGGTTTTGCTGTCACCTTCTGGGCCAGCATTCCAGCAAAACATCAGGAAACCCAAAATAACCCTGGAGTAGGGACCCTTCTCATTGATGTCTTTGCTGCTGTTCAGATCCACATTCCTGGTGCCTCCGAGCCGGAGCAGAGGGAGGGGAGGGGATGAGGAAAGCCAAGAGCAGCAGAGTTTTTTCTGTGCTTTGAAGAGAGAATTATGTCTGTTGAGATAGAGAGTAATTGATGTTGAAAACGCACCAATAAATTAATATCACAGCAAAGCCGAATCCTGGGATTTATGGGAATGCAATCCAGGCCGTTTGGTAAACAGATCCAAAGTGCAGACGAGCGGGGAGGATAAGAAATACAGGAGCTTGGTTTGCTTCCAACTGAGCAGATTAATGTCAATATTTAAGAAAGCCCCAGAGGAAAGGGAAAAAAAATTCAGCCATCTGAAACAAAATATTGGATTGTGCCGGGGCTGTGGGATTATCCAAACAGAGCAGAATTTCAGCCTGCTGCTCTTGATGTGTTTGAGTCCATCAGATGTCATGGAAGTGCCCCTCTTTGGGAAAAGTGAGACTGCAAGTGCTGGAGAAGCTCGTTCTTATTTTATGGACAATTCTGTGCCGTGGAGTGTCCACAGCTCCTAACTCCCCGTGAGGGGCCACGGGGAAGGGTTTGACAACCACTGGGAATGCTCCATGCGCCACAGAAATCCCGTTGAGAGTAAGATCATGGAATCATGGAATGGTTTGGGTTGGGAGGGACCTTAAAGCTCATCCTGTTTCACCGTGCCATGGGTGAAACCTTCCACTATCCTGGGCTGCTCCAAACCCCGTCCGACCTGGCCTTGGACACTTCCAGGGATGGAATAACTTCCCTGAGGTACAGAGGAGGCAGAAGATCTCCCAGACCTCTCCTTTCCCTCCTCCACTGGAAGCCAGCCACCATAAAGAACCTTCCCAGGACCTTTTTTCCATCACCAAAATCCCTTTTGATGCTCTTTCTCCCTAAAAGCAAACTCTGAGGGACACTCAGATCAATCAAACACATTTCACTATGGAAGGAGCAACTCGGAATGATTTAAGCGTATCCATCCTTGTAACTCCTTAGAAATACTCTGGAGGGTCAAGGGTTGAAAGGCAGTCCTTTGAAGAATCCCATACTGATGAACATTTTAGGGAATCTTAGCAGGAATGTTAATTACCTGGAGTCACTCACGGGATACAATGTGTGTACCCGGTAAAACTTCAACAAAAACCCTCAAATCCATTTTTCCTGAACGTATTCCAGGGCCCAGGTCAGCAGAGATTTTAAGTAACTTCAGTTAAGTTTAGTAAAGTTAAGTTTAGTTGAGACTTAAGTCTGTGCTTAAATACTCTGCTGTAAGAGGGTCTGTATCACAAAAGGACTAGAACCACAAAAATCCAGCCCGAAATGCCAAGGATACCAGGTGATCCCAAATCCCTGAGCTCGAAGGGAAGAGTTATGGTGAAGTCCTGTCCATATTTACCTGTTTTATGAGCAGCTCACGATGTATTTGTTACGCAAATGGACCATGTTAATTGAAAATGTTAACGCACAATAATCTGATGAAAATGTACTACCCATCCATCAAAACTGTAGAATAATAGTGGAAGGTGTCCATGCCCACGGAATGAGATGATCCTGAAGGTCACTTCCAACCTAAACCATTCCACGAATCCATAATCAGCAGTGAGAAGAGGCAAAATTCCACATCAGCCCTTGGAAGCACATTCCAGTCAGGGCCCATCAAGTGGCTACTTCCAAAGGGCAGCAAAAGCCAGGATTTCTTTTGGGTATCATGAAATTGTTCCAAAATGCTTCATATTTATAAATATGAATTATTTCCAGGTTCTTGTTTATGTCAAAAAATATTGATTATAGGAGAACTTCAGACAGTTTGTCCTAGAAGTTCCTGTTTAAATTCCTTTTCCATTAACAATACAAATACTGCTTTTTCCCTTTTTTTTTTTTTTTTTTTGAGAAAGAAAACCATGAATAACTAAACGTTTTCACCATGTGATTAACACATCACCACCTTGAAAAGGCTCAAACTTTCCTCAAGGTGTATCAGCAAAAGCAGACAAAACATCTTGGAGCTATTTTTCCAGAGGATGGTCGGAACTGGCGCTGCAGTAAATCCCAAATGCCAGTGCAGCCGT
The DNA here is from genome assembly GCF_000738735.6 of Corvus cornix cornix. Classification (NCBI taxonomy): domain Eukaryota; kingdom Metazoa; phylum Chordata; class Aves; order Passeriformes; family Corvidae; genus Corvus; species Corvus cornix. The sequence continues at coordinate 1,946,829 of NC_046338.1, forward strand.
GCTTATCCTCCTTTTCAAGTGAAGCCAGCTCGGAAACTTGGAAGACCTTTTGCTAGACAGCCCTTGCTCCAGCTGCTCCCTTCCCAAGCTTTGAAGGGAGGGATTATCAGGATGTGTCCAGTGAATTAATGGAATGATGGCACCAGCAAAAACAGTGTCTTCAGCTGAAAAATAACTCGGAAAAACTGAAGGGAAGAGGCCACATCCAGTGAAATGTTTTCCCTGGGAAAGCCTCGGTGTGGGCTGGACTGACTGCAGGCTGGGAATAAGATTCCCACTCTGTTCCAGAGCTTTTGGTTGCAAATGCTGCTGGTGAGGTGTTGGTTCTCTGTGAAAACCAGGTGAACGTGGAAAACTGGGATTTCCACCCAGATGCCAGAGCAGGAGCCCCATCCATGAGGACAGAGCAGAAACCTTTCTTGGACTAAAAAGAAGTTCCCAATAAAACCACAAGTCTTTAAATGGGAAAAAGTGGGAGAAGCTTGGTGTGGGGCCCCTCACAATATTGCTTTGGCTCATGCTTGGTGATTCTCCACAGGCCCTCTGGGATTTATTCCACAAATTCTGCAATTCTCTTACTTTTCCTGCTGCTATCCCTTCATCAAGATGTTCGAATTCACAGGCTCATCAATTTTCCAATACAATTCCATCAGCTCTATTCCTGCCACCCCAGCAAACAATCAGCGAAGCCCTTGGAATTGCACCACTCTCAAATTTATAATTAGAAATATTTTAATTGCTGTCTCTCGTGGAGAGAAAGATAACTTATCTCCCCTAAAAATAAACAAATCCAAATGGAAAGAATTCATTCATAATTAAATCATTCTCTCCAGAAAACCTACAAGCAAGATGGATGATAGAGGGGAGAGATAAGAGGATTATAAATGTAATTTTAAAATTGTCTTAAGGGGGAAAGTTTACACCCACAGGAGTTAAATGATACCCAGATCAGTTACAGAGAATTAGCTCAGCTCAGCCCCGATTAAATGAAGATATTAGCAAAATAAAACTAGAAAAATGACATGAATAGGTGGCAGCTTTCAAAGCTGCAGAAAGGCTTAAGAAAGGAGAAATCTTTTAAGAAATTCCAAAGGTTTTAAAGTGGAGTTTAAATACTAGAAATAATATTTAAATATGTCCAATTTTTTTAATCCTTTCCACGCTTTGTGAAACAGGGTATTAAACTGTGTATCAAAACAAAATATTCCAGGCTGAAAAGTTGAAGACAATGTGGAGCAGCCAGGAACTGAAGGAACCTGGGATAAGCGCAGGAATCCACACGACAGCTGCTGAAAAACTGGGATGTGGGAGCTGGTTCTAATGAAGAGCCCACTTTGGCTTTCATCAAAACCTTGAAACTCACCCAAGCTGTGCCCAACACTGATGGAATTTGATTCAGTGCTCTGTCCTCTTTGTCTCTCAGCACAATTTGATTTTGGGATGGCAACTCCAGTCTCTGAAAATGCCAAAGGCTCCTGTTCTCCCAGTATTCCAGCCTTGCTGGAAATGGGAATTGCTGTCATCCAGCAGACCAAAGAAAGCTTAATCCTGAAGGATTCCCAGGCCAAATTCCAGCCCCAAAGCGTTTGATATGCTTTGACAGGCTTCCCATAAGCAACTGAAGTTCTGAGTGCTGGAATGAGCTCCCTCCTGGGATCGTTTGGGATTTGTCTGGATTATGGATGTGCATCCACGCTGGAGCAGGGGCAGCCCAGCCCACGGCACCGGCACTGCCTCGGGAACAGCTGGAATCCTTCCCTGGGAGGGTGGGGAGGCCCTGGCACAGGGTGCCCAGAGCAGCTGTGGCTGCCCCTGGATCCCTGGCAGTGCCCAAGGCCAGGCTGGAGCAAGCTGGGATAGCAGAAGGTGTTCTGGGGAATTGGAACTGGATGTGCTTTAAGGTTCCAAGCCAAACCATTCCAGGATTCCATGCTTGCCGTGCCAGCTCTCCCTGTTGTGCAGCCCAGCACAAGGCCAGGGATGACCCTGTTTGCTCCCACACTGGGAAATAATGAAAGGAAACCTGGAAATCCTGAGGAGCCCCAGAACTGAGCATTGGATCCAACTGGATGCGGGGCAAGAACTGGAGGCTCCTCAGCCCCTGAGCAGTGACTGCAATGAATGATTTGGGTAAGGGACAAAAGGAGCTGCACTGTTCACCTGGAGCACTGGATTGTCCCATCCAGACTCCTGCTTTTCAAGAGACAACTTATCCATGAAAAATCATGAGGAATCTTCTCCTTTTCCCAAGAAGCAGCATCAGAAACGATCCAAATTCAAGGAGTAAAAGGCACGGACAGGCACTGCTGCTGTCAGCACCGGCTCGCCCCGAGATGTCCCCTTTTCCTGGTTGTGAAATGTGCTGGTGACACATTTACCAACAGCACCAACTGCTCTTCCCCAGGGTATTTACAAAGTGTGGGATGGTTTGAAGCCTTTGCTGCCCTTCCTGCTGTGATGTTGTTGGCACACATGAGCCAGCTGGTCCCTCTCTGCCTCCGCCTCGGCCGTCACTGGTGCCCTGCCCTCTTTGTCTGATCTCTTCTGGAAAGCTTCCAGCATCCCTTGGTGACTGGTGTGACTTCAGGAGAGCTGGGATATGAATTACATTTTATTAAATGTCATGCTAAAGTGCTCAGGCACTGATGCACAGCCTATTAGTAGCTTTAAGATTTCAGTGTTTTGGTGGGAATGCTTCGAAACTGAAGTATGTTTTCTTTGGCCGAAGCTGCACCATTAGATGCAGTTTCTCCTGACATTTCCAGAATTGTTTTATGGCTGTTTCCATGGAGGTCGAGAAGGAAATGACCGTTCCAGGAATGCTTCGATAGCATCCACAGCAACACAAAAGGCTGAGTTATGGAGCTGCACTCTGGCCAGGCTGATGGTGTGATGATTAACAAGTTGTGCTGCCACCAGGGCCCCGAGCTGGGAATGCTGCTGGGAATACCCTTCCTGAGCCCAGCACTGAGCTCCAGTGATTGATACAGCATCTTCCACTTCATACATTTCCCTGCATGCCCAATTATCAGATTTTCTTCCTCTCCATTTCATCAGTCACAGTCATTATTTGCATTGTTTCCCTCCCAACTGCCAGACATCCAGAGATCAAACGATGAAACCCCCCCTCTTTCTAAATTTTATTTTAAAGAAAGTGACTCTGCTTAAGACTTCCCTACGAATGGGGATTGTAAATTTATTACCTTCACTTGCTCTGAGGAAGCTGTTAAAGGCATCAGGAAGCAGCCAGATAACCAAGGCCATAAAATACTTTAGAAATTAATGAATGAAAGATGGGCTGAAGCCACAAACTGTGGGTCTGGTTCTGGTTTTCGAACTTGTGCAGAGTTCACAGATGCTCACGGGCACGGCTTTTATTCCAGAGAGTAAAGCACCAGTGCTCAAGTTCAGAGCAGAATCAAACTTTTTCCAAAGCTCAGTTATCCCAAATCCTTGGGTTTTGTTCTGATCCATGGCTGAAACGATTCAGAAATGCTGCGAGCTGGGAACTGCTGCAGCTGGCTTTTGTCAAGCATTTCCTGAGACAAGGCTCGAGAAAATATCCCTGGTGCTGCTGCCACCAGGAACTGCCTGCCTGAGAGACCATGCTGAGAGAGAATGGGATTCATCCCTGCTTCAAAGCATCCAGGATCTGAATGGATAAACCACAAGAAGGAGAATGGATGGAGCAGTGGTCAAGCAAAATGTTGGATTTAAAAGCACTGCCCACCCTTTAGCCCTCCTGAGCTGAGCCCTCCAAGAGCACAGAGAGAGGCTCATCACTCACCTCCCTCAAAAACAGGAGAGAATTTGAAGTCTTCCCCAAGTTCTGCTGAAATCAGAGAATTCTCTACTGATTTCATAGAATTAGAGAATCCCACACTGGTTTGGGTTGGAAGGGACCTCTAAGCCCACCCAGTCCCACCTCTGCCAGGGGGAGGGACACCTCCCACTGTCCCAGGCTGCTCCAAGCCCCAATGTCCAGCCTGGCCTTGGGCACTGCCAGGGATCCAGGGGCAGCCCCAGCTCCTCAGGACAACAGTTTAAACAGATTCCTTGAAACTGAAATCCGTATTTTTCAAGCTGGTGCCTCTATTGACACCTTTGGTTTGGGCAGGGAGAAATAAAGTCTTTGTGTCTCTCCCTTAGCACTCGAAAAGAGAAATACCCTGGAAAGGATGGGGGATGAGAGAGCTCAGGGCGACCCCACACCCACAACGTGTCCAACCCATCACACCTTCCCTACATTCCCACCTCCTGAAGGTGCATTCTCTCCTAAGAAATGAACACTTCCTTTTTTTAGAATATAACCTTTTTTCCCTTCTTTTCCACACCATCCCTTTGACATCCACAGCAGCACAACGAGACTCACTGTTCATTTTTCTTGCCCAGTTCCTCTGTCTCCATACTCTACTGGCTAACTGGGAAGTGTCCACTCCAGAGGCTCCCAGTTTCCCTAGGCACAGCCCATGGGACCAGCAGAGATGGCCATGGACCACCCACAGCCCAACAGGGCCACTAAAGCAGTTTCTTACACGCAAAAATAACGTTCCAGAACTATTTGATGTATTTTTAGCCTCTTTTAAGGCGCTTCAGCAGCTGGGAACAAGGTGGGAAGCCAGAACCATGGGCCAAGATCCAAAATCCATTGAAAGCATCGGAGCTTTTCCATGGATTGGCTTTGGATCAGGATTGTTCTGGCCAGGCTGCCACCCATGCACAGCTCAGAGCTCCTCCCCTGAGCTGGTTTTGGGATTATATTCACAGTTTCCTTCACATTTCATACATGAGCTTTACAGAATCACACCCAACAAGCATTCTAGGAAATGAAGATTTATGGAGGGGGGAAAAAACCTGTGTAATAATAAATCTTATCCTTAAATGTGCAGTGCAGAGGATGGAGATGAGAAGAATTATTTTACACTTTATAGTGCTTTGAGCTGTGATTTTATTTATAGCAGCTATTTGAACTGAGATTGTCCCAGAGAGAGAAAAGGGCAGCTCAGCTCCAGCTTTAGATAATAGGTCAGGCTTTCCAAGCACTGTCTGAGGCTTCTTGGAATAAAATTAAGCACCAGACTCCAATCTGGCCCTCCACACTCTTTAAGAATAATTACAGAAATAAAGGACTTTTTATTAAATCGCTGAACTTTGGGATACAAACCTGGGGAAAAACTGTAAAAGTAAAAATAATTCAGATGAAACTAAAAATCACATTTTGAATGAAGCTTGGATTGGGCTGCAATATGAGAGTATTGAGTATGAGGGTTAAAGGGGATATTGGGAAGGAATTGTTCCCTGGGAGGGTGGGGAGGCCCTTGAATACAATTCCCAGAGCAGGTAGGGATGCCCCTGGATCCCTGGAAGTGTCCAAGGCCAGGTTGGAGCACTCTGGGACAGTGGGAGGTGTCCCTGGCCATGGCAGGGGTGGCACTGGATGGGCTTTAAACCCCTTACAACCCAAACCAATCCGGGATTTTCAAATCACTCATAAAGTGCATTACGGGCTTTCTGGAATTATTCCGATTTCTTTAATTGCTGTATCGATGCAAGGCATCCTTAGGAATTCCACTCTCACAGTGACTGGTCATTATTCCAAGCGCTTCCCAAATTTTCACAGCCAAAGCAGAGCCCCAGCATTAACCCCAGCCATGTGCAAGACTTCCAGAAAAAGGAGCTTCACCATTTTCTTAATAGTCAACAGTCACTAAAATTTGTGAGGCAATTCATCCCCAACCTTAAAGAGATTTCCAGGCTGCCCACACCAGCAGCACAAGAATTCATATTTAGGGGAAAAAATTCTCCTGAACTAAGAAGGATGCTTACTTTTCCATCTGAAAAAAAAAAAAAAAATGGCTGTGAGAATGAATCAAGTGGTCAAATGGTTTAGCAAAAGTTGTTCCAAGAAACCACCTCCTTCAGCTAATTCCTCTCTGTGACAGAAGCCATTCTAACACTCCAACAATGAGCTTTCTGGCAGCACACGCTCTGGAAATAACTGTCCGTTCTCCTGACAGCCTTCTTCCTGGATTTTTTCCCTTAAATCCCATGAATGAAGGATTACCAGGATTTATGTAGCTATTTAATACCTCCAGGAAAGAAAAAGCACACGGCACAGGAAGAGAAACAACAGGTATAGAATGGATCTATCATAATTTAAGTCCAGCTCGCCAATAAATTTATCCTGACATTGACTGATAAATGTTGAGGCTATTTGAACTTGTTTCCTGCATTGTGAAAATTATCCTGCAGCTGCTTCCTCTGGCTGCTCCAAAATGCTGGGTTTTAGGGAGTGTGGATACACTGCTGAGGGAATCACGGCAACAAAAAGGACAAATGAGAACAATTGATACCAATTCATCCCTTTTGCATCACAAAAAGTTTTGATTTGGGTTTTGAGAGGTCAGGATTAAACACCACCTGTCTTGCTGGATAGTTCTTTAAAATATTTTAATGTCATTTTAAAAGGTAATTCCTGAAATATCTTGTTCAGGCAGCCAGTTAAACGTTAATTCGTCCAATTTCTGGTTGAGTCACCCAGAACTGAAAAACCTCAGCTATTTCACACTGCAGCTTCAGGACTGGATCCACTTCCCCGAGAAGAATCCCAAACACTGAATGCTCCTTTATCACCTGACTTAAATCCCCCTTTTATCCAGACTAACGGGACCCATCCCACTCATGCAGAGGACGCTGTCCCTTCTCCTCCCTGCCCACCAGGAACACCTGAGGATGTGCTAATCCACCCCATCCACTGCAGCTCTGCCTTATCAAACTGGGGAGGGCGTTAAGCAGCTTCAGCACAGGAATTCGGGAGCCTCTGTGACCCTCTGGAAAGCCGGAGCCTCGGAGAACAGTGGGATCAGTGTGCCCAGCCCGGGGCTCAGCGCCGGCCCACCCCACTGATAACAAGGCTGGTTTTGTCGGGATCCCAGCCCGGCAGGGCTGGAAGGATTTCTGGAATAGCTCCGCAGATATCCATGGGCAGCTCCTTCCACGCATGAGGGGACAGGGATGGGAACACACAAACTCATTTGTTTGGGAATTTAATGAGGACATGATGAAGGCTGAGCCAGCAAAGGCAGGGCCTCCCCTGCTCAGCCCAGGAAATGTGAGAGGGAACAGAGCAGGCTGGGATGGAAGGGGAAGGGGACGGAGAAGGGAAGGGGCTTGTCTTGGATGCAGCCAAGGAAAGCACATGGAGAGAGGATGGAGCTGGGCAAAGCGAGGCTGAACAATTTGTTTTTGCCATCCTGCAGCATCCCAGCCCCGTTTAACTCCTTCTGGGTTGGCTCTGTACTCCCCAAGGCCAGAAGGACCTTCTGGGGAAATTGCTGCCCGCTGATATAAATGGGTGGATGAAGGGGAGAAATCCTCCCTGTGCTGTGACAGAAGTGTGAGCTCAACCCTGACAACCACCCCAGAGTCTACACAGAGGCAAAAAGTGCTTTTTAAACGCTCCAGATGTGAAAAGGGCTTTCCATTTGAGGCTGCAGTAGAGGCCATAGGGAATAAATCCTAGGAAAGCAGGCTTCCCTCGCTCCTGGCTCATACTGGGTTCTATTTCACACTGCTCATGCTGCACAATTCCTGGGGGAGAGAAGAGCTAAACCTGGCCAGAGCTGCCAGGGAAGAGTGGAGTGCTCCAGCAATTCCCCAAACCCAGCAGGGGATGGAGGATGCTGGCTCCAGAGGAGGCCACACTGGTGTCCTTGTCACTGATACCTGCTGGTGCCAAGGATTTCCTGGAGAGCAGGAGCACAGCAGAGGACAGGGGAATTTGGGGTATTTTTTTGTTCCTCCCAATCCCATTAATTCCAGCGTTGTCTGTCAGCCTGTGCAGATCACGAGGAGCACAAACCTCCATGTGACGACCCTCCTGTCTCCATATTTATAGATTTTTACAGCTAATAGACGTTTTACTCGTCCTGTCTAGCAAAGAGACGGATGCTGGAAAACGTCCCTCTGGGTGTCATCTGTGCCTGGAAATGATGAGAGATATGGAATGATCAAACACTGGGATCAAAGCACGGGGAAGATGGATGCTGGTTTCATTTCCCTACAATGGCCACGCTGCTCCAGAGAGAACTGGGGGAGGGAAGGAGCCTGTGTCACATTCCCTGCCTGCTGCCCTTGGAGGAGCTGGGCTGGAGGTGCTGACTCTTGATGTCCCAACGGGGCTTGGAGCAAGGGTTCAAACCAGCCTTTGATCTGCAGGTCAGGGCTCTGCAGCCCCCACTCCACACGGGTTTGGATGCTCCACAGTTTGATTCCAACATCTTTGAAGACTGGTTTTTGCTGGCTAAAGAGCTCATCTGCTTCTGGTGCTTCTGGCTGAAGGCACTCCACCTTCAGTTGACAATAACCCAAAGCCAACAATGCAGCTGTGCCTGGCACAGGCATTGTGTTGATTCTTCACTGCTGGGGAGTAAGAGATGAAATCCCCTCTCCATTTTAACACTGGATTTTAACTAAATCCAATGCTCCTGGTTAACATTAAAAAAAGGAACGGGCATGCTGCGCTCTAATAAATTTTTCCTTGGCTCCCTTCTCTTTCAATCCTGGGGAAGGGGAAGAGAGAGAGATTAACTATTTGGGCTGAGTGCCTTTTAAATTGTCAGAAAGCTTCTAAAATGCGTGAGCTTGCTGTCCTGCCAGTCCCAGTGACGAAGGTCAGACCCTCAGGGTCTCTGAGGCTCACATCAGCCCATCTGCACAGAGAAGGATGTCAGAGTCTCATTTAACACCTTATAAAAAGCCCCAAAATGGTGACATGGGCAGCCCTGGCCAGAAGAATGCTTTTTAGTTTGTTTAATCAACAATTGCTGGTTAACCTGGCAACAAGCATGGAGTGAAATCATGTTGAGACTTCAGTGCACCAGTCTGAGTGTCTCACTTTCCCCTCTTCTGCTGGGAAATCACAGCAACATTTCCATCTACTCCTGCCTCGTCCCTGAGCAAAATTATTCCCTCCTGCACTCTGAAAAGTTTATTTCATGTTCCTGCAGCTGACCCAAGCACAGAGTTCCCACCACTTTTATAGTTAATCCTCGAGGCTACCAAATTCTGCAATGAGGATTTTTCATTCCTAACTCTCGCTCTGTATTTTCCATTTCTCAGTTTCACGCAGCATTGCCTTGGACTATGTCAAAACAGCTCCTCTCTTCCCTTGGTTTTTCCCTCTCCTATCCAACGCCACCAAGGGAATCAGCACTTCCCACAGAGCTGAGCTTGGAAGGGAGAACGTGGCATCTGAAATGACACTGTGTGGTAACCATTGGCAAAGGCTGAATCGCAATAATTACAAATATACTTTGAGGTAACACATCCCTGTACATCCCTTCCCGCTCTCCAAGTCCTTGGAGGGCTGGAAAACTGCGTGTCCTTAAGGCTGAGGGACAGGTGTTGATTTTTGGGGGGTATTTTCTTCATCCAAAGGAGTTTCTCTGAGCTTCCAGACAGATTTAGGAAGTCTTTTAAGTGATTTTAAGGAAAAAAAAGAAAAATAGGTTTTCTGCAGCAAATTTCAGGATATTTTACATGCAGAATCAGGGAATATCCTGAGTTGGAAGGGATCCACAAGGATCATCAAGCCCAAGCCCTGGCCCTGCACTGACACCCCATCAACCCCACCCTGGGCATCCCTGGCAGCGCTGCCCAAATGCTCCTGGAGCTCTGGCAGTGCCCAGCACCCTCTGGGGGAAGAACCTTTCCCTGATCTCCAACCTAAACCTCCTTAGCACAGCTCCAGCCATTCCCTTGGGTTTGTTTATTGTTTATATCTATCACTTTATTTATAGTTTAATTTTATTTATAGTATAGCATCACTCCAAAGCATGAGAGCATGATGGGAATAGATTAGCTCCTGTTTATTTATAGTTCATATGTCTCACTTTTGAGCATGTCTAAAGGCATTAGTAAAACTAAAAGACAATCTCCTTTTTCCTTCCTTCCTGCAGAATTTAGCTTGGAAATTTTGGTGCTCTCCTGTGTGATCCCTGTGCTCATCACCCACCTGCTGATCCAATTCCCAAATCAAGGCCTGGCACCTGACCAAAACACAGCAGAACTACAGGATGTTAAAATGCAAAGTGTTACAGGAGGGGAAAAAATATTAAATGGTTGGAATCCCAAACTGTCCTGCTCAAGTGGCCAGAAGGATTCCTACAGAACTCCCAGGAAGAGAAGAGGCTCCATCACCCCATTCCATGGAGAAACAAACACAAAGGATGTGCTGAACCCACGATGTCCTAAACCAGGAATTCAGGGAGTTAAAAACCCACTGGGGCAACAGAAGCTTTCATTCCTGGCTTCCCAAATCCTGGTGGCCAGGAGCACAAAAAGCTCATTCACCTGCTCACTTCTCAACAGAGTCTAATCAAGAGGGACTGCGGAGTGGCACAGCCTTGCTGAGAGAATGGCAGGGGAGGGGAGAGGGGGCTGAATAATAACATTTAATAGCTTTGAAACTTGAGAGTTACCTACAGAATAAAGTCATGGCTGGGAACAATGGTTTTCCAGAAGCTCCTTGCTGAATGACTGAATGCATTGTTTAAATCCATGGACATTTTATTGTAAGTATGTGGTGGTGGTGTTCGGTAACGCAGAGGTTTGAAAAGTCTCCTCAGTGGAGCGATATTGTCGAAATATTTATCTTCCACTATTTTTTGTATTTTAATTCTAATACTGTGTTTAGCTGACAAATGAGATTTGAGGTTTTCAAGTACAATAATCCAGAGTATTCATCTCAGAGGTTTTCTTTTACAGCTTCCCGAGCCAGCCAGAGCTCTCCCTTTGCAGGATCTGTGAGGGACGGATGGAAAACAAATGCAGAAACCTCGGGAGTTAACAGCCACCTCAGCCACCCTGTCTTTATCAAGAGTGTGCATTTTGGGCTATGCCAAGTGTTAATAAAAACAAATGCACACCTCCAGGCTCTCTTTAAATGCAGAGTTTAAGAGCAAAAGTAAACTGCAGCCACTTACGTTATCTCTGGGGTGTCACACAAGGCTCTGAAATAATCAGAATGAACCTGGAAGGTCTTAGAAGTAAAACTGCCTCAATCTAATTCAACAAAGTGAAATTACTGCCCGAGATTGCTTTAAAAGTCGTTACATCCTTGCGGATTTCAGCCTCCTGCACGGCAGCATCCCCATGCTGAGGCTCCCAGGGTTCATTTCCCTACAAGTCCTAAAGCTCCTTCAGTCTGGGATCACGTTACGGGGTTGTGTGGTGGAGTTTGGACCGTGCCAAGAAAATGTCTTCAGCTTTCCTTTTACAAATATGGCAATGATCAACCCCAAGCGTGATGGGGAGGTTGATTGTATTTAAAGCAATTTAACATGTTGCAACAACGTGGTGCTTAACACTGCTCCGTGAAACCATCCCGGGATGCGGCGGCCTGGAAACATCGGGGCTGTGGGCCTGGCCACAAACCTGATTCACATCAGCAACGTTCACCTCGTGAGTCATCTCCCCGAGGTGAAGATAATGGATGAAAGGGAAAAACTGAGAGGCTGCTTACAAAACTTGGCTCCGGCAGCGCAATTCAGCACTTGGGGCTTTGCAGTGCGACGGCAAAAAGCGATGCCCAACCTCAGCTGCAGCTCCAGGGCTGCAAATGCTTCCATGTTTTCAGAGATTGCTGCAGGACACCAAAAAGGGACTATCCTATTGGTAAATTCTGCCAGCGTGATTCCCCCTTTCCAAACATCTCCCTGCAGAAGCCACGTAGAGCCACAGCCACCACTCCAGAAGATTCCGTGAGTTGGGGTGGAGGATTTGGATTGAGCTCCCCAAACACTTCCACTCCAATGACTCCTGCACAGCAGAAGGACAAACATATTCCCAGAAATCACCTTCCCAGGTAGCACTTTGTGTGAGGGGAGTCCAACAGCATCAGATCAGAGATGTGATCAGCCAGGATTTATTTGCATCACGGAATCCCAGAATGGTTTGGGTTGGAAGGAACCTTAAAGATCATCTCCTTCCAACCCCTGCCATGGGCAGGGACACCTTCCACTATCCCAGGAATCGTTTGATTACTATTCACTCCTGGTTTTTTTCATATCCGGGACACATTAAAACCACAGAAATGTAGTTTACAATAGGGAGCAGTGCAATACAATAGCAAAGATAACAACTTGGGAATACTTTGTAGATCACCGACCACAAAAGCTCTGCAAATAACAGCTGCTGTATTTACATGTCAACAGATTGGATATTCCCTGATGATCGAGATAAACAACTGCACACGTCTGGGAAACAAACAGGCACGTGAGATGCAAAGCAAACAAAACCGCGAAAGACCAAAGGATGCCAAAGGGAGCTCTGAAGGCATTCCCAGGGCTGGCGGAACAGGTATTCCAAAGGGAACTTTCCAAAGGGAACTTTCCAAAGGGAACTCCAGCGTTCACAACAATGTAACTGCTCCAAAGCTCTGTCAGCAGCAGTGTCTGTGCCATGCAAACCCCACTCACACAGAAACACCTGGGACTTCTCAGGGACAGCAGAGGACTCCCCCTCATATTCCACAATATTATAAGAAGAGCACAGCAGTAATATTGTCACTGGAAAAGTCATTTTCCTCGTTTCCAGCCATGCTGGTTCACAGAGGACATTTCTTATCACTCAATCCATACATTTAAAGCTGTGGATTCCAAACCTCGTTGTTACTTTCCAACAGGTTTCCTTGGACCCTCTCCATCAAACTTTTTTATGGACAGATGCAACAGCAACAGGATCCTGAATTCCTGATTCCTCACAGCCTCCCTCTGTACTACAAGTAGGGTTTGCTGACAAGTTGCTCAGAATTATCCACTTAAAAATCCAAGTCAAGGTTCCGGTCAATCCTGACAGTGGTTTCAGTTTTTCAGAAGATGAAGCCAGAGAGTTGCACCAGGGGCAGCAATTCCTGCTGGAACCACAGCCTGTGTCCTGGGGAACCACAAACCAGTTGAACACACTTTGATTCTGGATTGGAAAACCTATAAAAGCAAGGCCAGAGGTATCACCTGGACAGGGCTGGAAGGGTTTTTTTCCACTGCAGTCTTCAAACTTTTGTTTGGAGCTGTGAATTCAGCAGGTGTGTAGCACAAACCTTCCTGAAATCAGTTTAAAAAGTCAGCAGCCCTCTAAGAAACAACCTTTAAACTATGACTGCGGATACATTTAAATCATTTAAACACATAATTGTCTCTGTTTAATGTTTGAAGTAAATAAAAACAGAGAGGGAAGATGTCACTCCACCATTAACAGGATATCTGTGTAAGATGCTCACCACCTTGGGGGTTTAGCTGACATTCAAGCACAGCCTAAATGTCACTACAAAAGCCAGGAAGATTTGTAGGTGAAGTTTTATTTTCTCTGTCTTGATTCTGCAAATAGATTTTCCTCAAGGAGTTCAACATCTCTTTGGAGATATAAAAGCTCTTTTTGAGGGGAGGAAAAACATAAAAGCACAGCCTGAGAGCTATCAAAGTTGAAGTTGAGCTTTGTACTGCGAGGATCTGACCTACTCCCTCGGTAATAGACCTAATCAATCTCAGTATCTCTCACCACAGATCCATCAGAGCAGGGCCTTATCTCTGCATCAGGCAAGAAGAAAGGCAGAGGCAGCTCTCAGGAAATACTTTCCCTCTCCCTGATCCATGTGCTGTGCATAGCTGGAATACCAGCACTGATAATAAGTTGGACACTCGTGAGTCCCATGTACACTTAATCACTCATTTCCTTCCCTGACTAAGAGTAATACCGGGATTTACCTCCTCCTTCCTCCCAGACATCTGGCACACAGCCAGGGAGTGCCACTGCTGAAGGAGGACCTCGGAGGGATGGGAGGGACGGCAAAGGAGGGCTGAGGGCTCTGGAAACGATGGGAACATTATTGCTCCCTGCACAACTGATGGAGAGGCAACTTCCTCCAGCTCCAGCGGGATTTCAGAGCTGGGGAGGCTCCAGGAACTCGGCATGACCGGGGCTGATGGCCCTGCAGAGCCAGCCAAGGCTCTGGCTCCGTGTTCTGCTGCAGCCAGGCTGGCTCTGTTCATCTAAGTCATGCAGGGCCTAATTCTCAGTCCCATCTGAATCCTTGCAGAGCTTGGATAATCAGAGGAAAAGCACATTTTCACCTCCAGCTTGGCTGGGAAGCCTCACCCCTCTCTCCCCTGCCAGAGGGAATTTTGCTGGGAACAAGGATGTCTCAGTGTCATCTCTTGGTGCCCAGGCTGGCCCTGGCTCTCCTCCTGCCGCTGTTCCAGGCAGGGATGCACATCTGGCCAGCTTCCTGTGCCAGACAGATGTGAGGTGCTGGGAGCACCCACCCTGATAAATACAATACCTGCTGGGGACATCATTTCTCCACAGCTCCAGAGTGGGGGGTTATCCCTGACCCCAATGACAGATTTGCAGTGCCCAGAAGTACCACAAGTTTGGGGAGTCTCCCCCCATATGTACAAAATGCTTCTTCCACCACCATTTAGTCATTACTAATTTCTCAAATGCAAAGGGACACACAGGTATTTGTCACCTGGAGGACACTTGTCACCTCACACCCACTTTCTGCTGGCATTTTCTGAGTGCAGACACTTGACTGTGGCAGCTCAAAAGCCATAAATCACCACCAGCTACTCCATCCCAACCCACTGCTGACCACGTCCCTTCCACGGTGAGCAGAGAGCGAGGGAAACACTCCACACCTCTAGCAGTATTTTATTTACAAAACTGACACTTTCACAGTCTCTCCCAGAAAAACCAAAAGTTAAACCTAGAGCTGGTTTATCCCTGATCTCACCACACTGTGTTTTGTGCACGCAGCCTTCAGGAATACTGTGTCCCATTCCATCATTTCCAAGGAGGTGGGACATCGCTGGTGATGCAGGTTCCATACAGGAGGACTCAGTAATTGATCTGAATAAATCAAGAGTACTGAGCACTTTGGGTGTTTTACTGCTTTTACTACTGTGTGCACCTGCACAAGCCCAGCAGTGCAGTCCCTCAAGGCCCAATACTCAGATTTATACACTCTTAACACATCTTAAAAGTTAAGGAAATTATGCTTTTGTTCTTTTTTTCCTCAGAAAGATTTGATTTCTAAAAATCCTCCAGACCTGTTCACTGTCACTCCTGTTATTTAGGCAAGAAAAGAGGTACAAACTGAGTGGTCTGTGTTTAAAACAACAGACTCTTTCCACCTCTGTGTGGAGAAAATACTGACAAAACTGTATTTACCCATTTTTGTGCCCAAGATACAAATCCTGGGCTGCTCCCCTGCCTGGCTTCTGCTGGCATCAGCTCACAGGAGATGTATTTCCACTTGCTGGCTCTCTGAAAACCATGGGAATGGGAATTTGAATTGGGTCTGGCCTTGTGCAAATGAAATTTAGGCCATTTAAAAATTTCTTCTGCTGTTTTCAGAAAGAACATTTACAATTAGTTTACAAACACCACGAGGGTGTCTGAAATCTTGTTTAAATTACAGAATGTGAATTCCTGAAGCACAAACACCACAACAACTGCTCTTTCCGTTGGTTTCCTAACCTTTTCCGTGCAGTGACAGGAAAACTTGGCTTTTCCCCCTGGAGACTTCACACAAGTGTCAGCCCCAGTCAGTGCAGTTTTACAAGACTATAAAGTTAGCAGCCCCTAACACCCAATTAGCAGTTCCCTATATAAAGGAAAACCACTTCCATACCATTGTATTCCCAATAACCTGAGGCCCACGGCATCTTTTCCCCCCTCTTGCCTCAACACCAGCTTCCAAGGCATTTTCCTTAGAAAAGGGAAGTAAGAAGGATTAACACTCCTAATAACCACTGACGAGATGAAACTTCATAAATCTGCTGTATTAAAAAAAAAAAAAAAAAAAGGAAAATATTTCGATGTCTGCAGCAGGACCGACTTGGGCTGTTCAGAACACGCAGCTGAAGTGTTTGACACTGAACAACTCAGGGCGTTTTCGGCTCATCTCCGAAATATTTGCACAACTTTTTGTCTTTGTTGCTGTCACTTCGGATCAGTCTGTACCTGAGGATCCCTGCCGAAGCCCTGGCCACTGTCTAAACACATTAACAGACAATTCCCAAGCTTGCAGCCTAATGGACGGTACAAAGAAAGGAATGAAGGGTCATTAGCAGGTTTGCAGATGCACCAGAGAGGCACAGGAAAACCAAGACCCTTCCCCAGGCCGCGCAGTGTTTGCGTGAGGAATGATAGAACTCCCTGTGGTCAGCATTTAATCCAAAAGGTCATTTTTCCTCAGCAGCTGAACAGGCTGATCTTTGTTGGGCATGGCTGAGCGTGGAACAGGGGCCCAGAGAGGCTGGAGCACCTCCACCTTCACACAGTTCTTACACCACACAGGACAAGGCCCCGGGCCAGGCAAGACCGCTCTGAAGTCAGCCCTGACTGAAGTGACCTCCCGTGGCTCATTCCCACAGAGACATTTTTCCATAATTTCTGCCTTCTCTGCATCATTTTATTACAGAATCACAGAATCAGGAAATGAGTACGGTTAGAAAAGACCTCCCAAGATCAGCCAGTCCAACCTGTGCCCAGTGCCCACCTTGTCCCCAGCCCAGAGCACTGAGTGCAACATCCAGGTGTTCCTTGGACACCTCCAGGGATGGGCACTCCAAACCTCCCTGGGCAGTTCCAAGGCCTGACCACCCTTTCCATGCAGAAATTCCTGCTGATGTCCACTCTGAGCCTCCCCTGGCCCAGCCTGAGGCCGTTCCCTCTCCTCCTGTCCCTGTTCCCTGCCAGCAGAGCCCGACCCCCCCGGCTGCCCCCTCCTGTCAGGGACTTGTGCAGAGCCACAAGGCTCCCTCTGAGCTCCTTTTGTCCAGGATAAAGGTGCACAGGTTAGACAGCAACAAGGTTGGGGTGACAGGCAGGTCCCTGAGCAATGCAACACTTTTGTTGCCACTTCTTAATCCTCCATCACTGTCCCAAAGCAGCACCAAGGTTTGTTTTCGGGCCTCGGACACTGCACAGAATGCCCAGTGCCTGGCACAGGCACAGCTCACAACCACCGATTTGGGATGTGTGTTTGTGTGAGAAGGAGTTATCCCCATCCCACGGATCTCTTCCAGGAGAACAGCTCTTTCAGCTGAAAGGATCTCCAGAAATCCATTTCAGTGAGCCCTGTCGCTCTGGCAGTGTATGGGAAGATCAGCTTCCAGAGAGCTCCAGGGCTGACATCCCACACAGCTTTCAACAGCAGGAGCCGGCCAAAACTTTCCAGGGGAAGGGAAAGGGATCCATGCAGCTCCACATGTGCCTCCCTCGGGCTGGCTGTCACAGCGGCTGTGACATCAGCTGGCCCCGTGTCACACACTCTGACACCCCGGGGAGATTCCAGTGCCGTGTTTACTATCCCGAATCCTTTGTGTGTAATCCCTGGAACACCACCTCAGCACAAAGCTGCGAGCAGCCACCCAGCCACATGCCCTGAATCAGCAGCTGGAGCGGGAGGAGGCTCCCCTTTCCCGTTCAGCGTGTGCAAGCTGAGACACTAAACTGCAGGCCAGGAGAACAGGAGGCAAATCCCACCCCGGGAAATCCAGGATAAAGCTGGACCCTTCGTTTTACCTCCTGGCACCACTTGAGAACCCATTTGGGAAACAGTCCTAAGGAAAATCATGCTCTATATGCACCCAAAAGTACAATTCCCTGCCTTTACCTTCCAAACAACAAACAAGTAGAAATACAACATATCCAATAAAATGTTTCACACAAAAGCAAATATAAGACAATTGTTTTAACTACAAACCTGTCCTAGATATACATTTATTTTTTTACAGGATAAAACCAGCCAGACTGGTTTAAAAAGCCAGACTACAAACCTATATAATTTATTTACAAAAATAATTTAAACCACATTATTTTTGTTTCTCATAAATTCACATTTTGAATTTTTTTCAAGGTGGAAACACACTCATTTAAATGATCCTATCTTGTAAAAATAAAGTGGATTATTTATCCTTAGGTGTGGGGATTTATCCTACCCTTTCTTTCCCCTGGGACTGCTCTGTTGTGGTTTTGCCAGGCTCCCTTTTTCCACACATCTTTCAGCACTAAAAGGAGTTTCTTAAGCAGGAGCGAGCCCAGCCCAGCTGGTCCCTGAGGACTCTCAGGCTTTTGCCACAGAGGATGACTCCAGGTGCCTCCCCTCTGTACAGCCACAGTGTCCACTGGGTTCCAGCAGAGGAAATCCTTGGAAATAGGGGAGGGAGGAACGGGATGTTGGTGCTATCAGGGTGACAGCTCTGCCACATCCTGCCCCGAGCTGCCTCTCACTGACCTGCCCAGGTGAGCAGAGCTGCCTGAGCTGTGCTGGGAGCCCAGTTTGGAAGCACATCCCTTTTTCCCTGTAGCCAAACTCCTTTCCCACTTGGCGAGCGCCCTGCGGGCCCCACCCAGCCCTGAAAACGCCTTCCCAAAGTTAACGAACTTCTGCTGCTTTTCCTTGGCAAGTCCAGCCCCAGCTGCGTAACTCCCCAATTACTGACTCAGCCACCAGAAGGAAAAGTTGCCTTGTTTTTGTTCTGACCTCACAGATCCAATGGAAAGTCGGATTTGGCCACCTGGGAAGTCTGTGCGAGCTGGAGGAAAGATAAGAAGCCAACTGGGGAAAATAAAGCGAGTTTAATTGAAAGGGAAGTTTGGAAAATGCTGAAGTAAGGATTTATTCCCAGACAGGATTACATTCCCAGGCAGGATTACATTCCCAGGAAGGGGAGATAGGTCAGGTGTGAAATATTTGGGAGAGGTTCCTCACTCTGCACTGTGTGAACTCCGTTCTCCTTCCCTTTCAGGCAGGACAGGAGCATCCAGGGGTGGAGTCCCCATCCCTGGAGGTGTCCAAGGAACACCTGGATGTGGCACTCAGTGCTCTGGGCTGGGGACATGGTGGGGATCAGGCACAGCTTGGACTTGGT
Organism: Corvus cornix cornix; assembly: GCF_000738735.6. NCBI lineage: Eukaryota > Metazoa > Chordata > Aves > Passeriformes > Corvidae > Corvus > Corvus cornix. The sequence continues at coordinate 1,965,767 of NC_046338.1, forward strand.
GATCTTGGAGGGCTTTTCCAACCTTAAGTAATTCTGGGATTCTGTGCTCAGACTCCACAGCCCCACTTGTTGTCTCCAAATAATTCAGGCTCAGAGGTGAACACACAATCATGGATGTTCTGATGAAAATCAATTCCTTTGCTGCCTTTTAGACCTAAAAATTCCCCTGATCTACTGCTCTTGCACGTGCTTTAGGCTTCCAGGATCCTCTACCCTAAACCTCTGTTCCACTGGAGCAACATTGTCCTTGGACCTGTGACAAGTTTGGACTGGGGAGAAGAAGGGAAGGGGGGAAAAAAGTAAAGACATTTTAGTCTCTTCTGAGAGTTATGAGATGAAATTTGTGCCAGCTTCAAGCACAGTCCGTGTGAAGGGTCGGGAAAAGTTCACAGCTTTTTTTCATGGATATAAAACAGAATGAACTTCAAAATTTTACTATGATTTCTGCTCCAAAAAAAGCTTCTGGGAATATCTGGATCAGCCTGATAAAAAGCTAGAGCACAGTTCCCATGGTTCCTGAGATTCTTTCAGTGTGCAGAACCTGCAGAGCTTGTTAACAAAACCTCTTTTGAAAGAAGATGGGCACTGCCACAAGTGAGGGGCTGGAGAGCAGCTCCAAGCAGCACAGATTTTCCCTAGGAATGAACACTGGGTTGAAAGAAACGTATTCATAATTTTCAGGATTCTTTGAAACAGAGATTAAACATAAATCTAGAATAAACACTAGAAGCATTTAACCTCCAGGAAATAATGACTGCACATAAAAGCTAAAAAACATTCAAAGGAAAATCAACAGGAGACATCTATGAAAAAATACTGCTGTTCACTCTGAATTCTCCAGTTCATTATGATTAAAAAACCCCCCAAACATCTTTGGCTGGGTGAACAAATATTAACAAAATGAACAATGAGAAATAACACAGAGCGTGTTTCCATGCCCATTTTAGAGCAATAAAACTTATCTTCCCCCAGTATCTGTGGGTGAGATTAACCATGAGCATTATCTGAAACAAAAGCAAGCCAAACTCTCCAGTTTGGTGTTTCTTTGACATATTGCTGACTTGGATATGCAACCCAAACAGAACAGGTACTGGGATTTCAATTCTGCCTGCAGAGAAAGTCCTTCAGGGTGGGTTTATGGAACCAGGAGGGGGAAAAAGCAGCTCAGGGGCCACCACATGAATTTCAAAAGCTTTTGTCTTTCCCAGAAGTTTAGCTGGGACTGGCATGAGAAATGACCTTTTGCAAAGGCAAAACTTTAAAAAACTTTTTCATTTTGCTTAATAGAAAAGCAAAGCTGGGGAGGAAGGAATTTTTTGGGAGTCTAGACAGGACTCCAAACAAACTTCAAAGAGCAGCCCACTCCCAGAACAGCTCATCCAGGGAGCAGATGGGCTGAGAGGGGGGAAAAAGCCCTCCAAGCCCTCTCAGACATCCTGGCTACTGCTCCAAGGAGGTGCAGCCCCGGGACAGACCAGATAATATCCTGCTACTTAAGGCTTACAAAAATAACCTCCAAGAGTTATTAATTAATTCCCAGCTGAAGGCAGAGCAGGCAGTGAATCAGAAGAGCCCACATTTCTCACCATTTGCCCTGTTTTCATTAAACAAAGCTAAAAATCTACCCAAAAACGCCTCTTTGGGATGTGTCAGGCAGTCGCCACCTCCGAAGGGAAGCGACTCCATGATTTCCTGCCATTATCCATGGGAGACACAAGCCCGAGCAGGATCCAGCCTGGCCCCTCATCTCTTGCACTCCTCCCTCCATGAGCTTTGCTCTCTAAACCCACAATTTGAACAAGAGCAGCATTATCGCCCCTTTTACAGCTTGGGAGGGGGAAGCTGATTTACAGCCACCCATAAATCTGGGCTGGTGCAAAATAATCAACCCACATCTCTTGGTTTGGTTTGAACAGGATTTTTTTTTTCTATTTTTTAAAGCAAAAACACATGTTGATTGATGACACTTTTTTTTTTTTTTTTTTTTGCAGGTTCATGTTGATCTTAATGAATTGTTTATGTAAAAACAAAAGCTTCATACCATTGTGAATCCTTTTTAGATGGCTTCGGGGGAAGAGTCATTATTTCAGCTGAAGTGACCTTTCATTTCAAATTGCTGAATACAATTGAAAACTTAAAACAGTCAGAACCGAGCAAGATGGTTTGGTTTTCTCTAATAAAATACTCTGAGTCAAAGTGAATCTTTTTTTCCAGTGTTTTAACAATTATTTTTACATTTTCCGTTGGTTCCACACTCAAAGCTTTACATCTCAAAAAAAGCTACCAGATGCCAGCTCTCTGAGTGCTGTGCTCAAAGAAAAAGATGAGGGATCCAAGCTGAGATCCAAACCTCAAACTCCACAAGTGATTTGTTATTGTAGCTGCATCCCACCACAGCATCCTTCGGCTGAGCCACTGCAGGGAACAAACAGGAATGGAGGGAAGGAGGGCAGAGGGAACGGGGAGCGGCCTGGAGAGAACCATGGAATCACAGAATGATTTGGAAGGGACCTAAAGCCCATCCAGTGCCACCCCTGCCATGGGCATGGACACCTCCCACTGTCCCAGGCTGCTCCAAGCCCCAATGTCCAGCCTGGCCTTGGGCACTGCCAGGGATCCAGGGGCAGCCCAGCTGCTCTGGGCACCCTGTGCCAGGGCCTGCCCACCCTCCAGGGAACAATTCCTTCCCAAAATCCCATCTAACCCTCTTCCAGTTTAAAACCATTGCCCCTTGTGCTGTCACAGTCTGCCCATATAAAAATATCCTGAACTGGGGTTGACTGAGGACAGAAACTTCAGCACCTGAGGAACACTCGGATTCATCAGATGGTTTTGTGTGAGGAACACCTGAGCCACATCCACCAAATGATCCCTGGAATTTCCCCTCATGCTCGCTCTGGAGCGTATCCAGGGAACGGAATAGGGCTGGAGAAGGGGCTGGAGCCCCAGGAGAGGCTGAGGGAGCTGGAGAAGGGGCTGGAGCCCCAGAAGAGGCTGAGGGAGCTGGGAAGGGGCTGGAGCCCCAGGAGAGGCTGAGGGAGCTGGGGAAGGGGCTGGAGCCCCAGGAGAATTCCTCAGGGAGCTGGGAAGGGGCTGGAGCCCCAGGAGAATTCCTGAGGGAGCTGGGAAAGGGGCTGGAGCCCCAGGAGAGGCTGAGGGAGCTGGGAAAGGGGCTGGAGCCCCAGGAAGAGGCTGAGGGAGCTGGGAAAGGGGCTCAGGCTGGAGCAAAGGAGGCTCCGGGGGACCTTGTGGCTCTGCACAAGTCCCTGACAGGAGGGGGCAGCCGGGGGTCGGGCTCTGCTGCAGGGAACAGGGACAGGAGGAGAGGGAACGGCCTCAGGCTGGGCCAGGGGAGGCTCAGGGTGGATACTGGGACAATTCCTTCCTGGAAAGGGCTGTCCAGCCCTGGCACAGCTGCCCAGAGCAGGGGGGGACTCACATCTCTGGAGAGATTTAAAAGCCGTGTGGATGTGGCACTCAGGGCCATGGTTTCATGACGACCACGGTGGTGCTGCTGCTGGTTGATGGTTGGACTTGATGATCTTAAAGGTCTTTTCCAACCTTAACAATTCTATGATTACATTTATAATTATTATTATTATTATTACTTTACTTAGTGTCTTTTTAAAAATAAACTGAGAAAAGAGAACAGGGATTCCAAGAATGCAGAGAGCAGGTGACTGCTCCAGGACCAACCCTAACCCCAAATCCCAGCCGGGCCACGAGCAGAGGGTGGAGATCCAACACATCTTCTGCAGATGGTCCCCAGCGCAGCTGTGGAAGGGGAGCCTGAATCTGCTCAGGGCATCCTGGGCATTCCCAGCCCCACTGGGATATGCCCTCGGAGGCTCCTGAGAGCAGCAGGATTTCGGGGGATTTGCCAGAAGGGAAAGCTTTAACAACCCAGCAAACTTCTCACTGCTTCATTTGATGAACATGGCATTAATCTGGGATTTCTTTCTATTTAGTCTGGGCAGGAAAATGATAAAAACCAGACCTGGCAACCTCTGATGCAGGAGGGGACTCTACCTCCTTGGAAAAGGAGCAGCTGCAGCCTTTGCCTACAGCCCTGCCCATGTTCCTGTGATGCCACATCCCCTTTTCACCCACACAACCTTGGATTTACCTCACTTTCCAAAGAAACCACAGGGAATTCCAGGCTTTATTCACCTTTTAAACCAGAGATTGGACAAATCATTTTCTCCTGCGCCAGACAGGATTTTTCTGAAGGAATATCCAATATTTCATTATATTTTGCAAATAACTCAACTCCCACGGCTCTGCGGTGGCTGAAGACCTGCACACTCATGGTGTTTATTTGCATCACAAATAAAAGCACCTTCTAGTGGTGGAATCCCATGAAAAATAAACAGTCTGGGAAAACTTGGCTTTTCAAACTGTCTTGTACATTTGGTTCATTATTGTCCTTCCCCAGCTCTTATCCAAACAGTCCTGACAGCTTGTTTATGGAGAGCTCTGCAGAGCTCTGCCTACCCTCGGTGTGCTGGGGGCAGAACCTCAGGGAAGCTCTCACTGTGCCCTGACCTGACAAATAATACAACAATTAACAATAAATACGTAAAACAAACTCGCAAGAGTAAACTTTTTCATTTGTGAACAGCACTGGAAACCATTCTCTGGTGACTTGCTGGCAATTAACCAGAATTTCTACCTGAAATGCTACATGTGACATCTTTTAATTTGATATTATAGCACCAAAAATATCAGGAAATCTAAAATTCACCCTTAAAAACTTCTGTTTGTGGGATTTTTAGGTAGAACTCAGGATTCCTTCTGCTGAAGCTCCATTAAAGCAGCAATATAAATGTTCATGTATTCAGTGAAGCACTGAAGTCCCATGTCTTTATGTTCGATATAACAGTCTATATATATTTGTATAACAACATGCACATGTTGTTTTCTAGACAGCTAAATTCTTTTTTTTTATGAAGTTTGATTCTGGGAAACTGTTCAGTCCATTTTTATCCATGATAGATTAAAAGCACAAGTTGCAGCCGTTCAGCTTTGTTAAGTACTACTCCATTAACATCCTCAGTTTTCCCCGGGAAGGCTGGAAGATGAAAGGGAGCTCCATTTCCAGGCCTTTTCCCAAAGGAAATGCTCAGTGCCACATGGCCATGGGAGCTGTTTCAGGGAGCTATGGAATTAAGAGAACCCCAAAGTCACTTTAGCTGTGTCATCAGTCACCCACAGGAATTGGGATTCACTGGCAGCTCTGGGCTAGACTCATCAGCCACTTCCCAAAATCCCATGGCAGCCCCTCCGAGGTGTTACTCCTCAGGGAAAGCTCACCCGGACACTTCCTTTAACAACACTTTTAAACACAGGTGTAAGCACAGAGTGAAATCCTCACCTTGCTGGAATTCCTCAGTAATTCCTATAGACCACAGCATGGAAACATGGTTATTAAAAGTAATAAGTAAAACCAGCTTTTTAAAAACAATTTAGGGGCTTTTTAAGAATTCCACATAAAATGGAGCCTTTGAAATGAGATCATAATTTATAGCTGAGCACCATGATAACGAGCACACGCCACGACGTGGAAATGTTGTGCTGAATCCACATTAAATACAGTGTTAGAGCACTGCTGCAGGACTCCAAGGAACTGCACCAGCCAGAGAATTCCAGAGCTCAAACTGTGCCATTAATTCCCCAGGAATGTGATTTACCTTTGCTTCCTGCCTGTTACCCAGCACTGACCTTGCCTTCATTCCTCCTTCATCCCTGGAGCAGCAAACCTATCCCTCCCCATGAGGATGCAGCAGAGGGCATCACCTGAAAATCATGGAATTGCAGAGGTGATGCTGCATCTGGAATTGATTTTGCACCCCTGTGAACAAGCAGGGGAGCTATGAAAAAATCCAGGTTCCTTTTTCATTCGGCGGTGGTTTTGTTGAGCTCTAACAAGCTCAACCTTTCTTACGCCTTTAAATTTTAAGATATGATTAAGTGAATGTGAATCCAAACCTGATCATGGGGAGGAATGCTGGAAAAGAAGCAGGTAGAGAAGTGTTTGTGCCTTGTTAGACATGGATCAGCTGTGCCCTTGTATTAGTTGGATCCGGGCAAAAGCTGCTGAGCTCAGCTGGGGTTCAAAGAACTTTTGTTGCATCTTCTGCACGGAAAAATTGTGATAAGGAAAAAAGGCTGAGAGGCAGCTGAGTGGGCTCTCCAGAGAGAGGAGACAGGGATAATGCCTTTTCCTGGGCTGTTCCCTCTCAGTCTGAGGCAGACAGGGTCAGGCAGTGACCCGTGACTCCTTGGAGTCGGCTCCTTCCCGAGGCTGCTCCTCAGGGACAGCAGGAAGAGCAACTGCTCAGCACGAACTCGGCCCTGACCTGAGAAATCCCTCCTGGCCCGGCTGGATGAGCAGGGAGCTCCTCACAGGTTGTGTTTAGCCAGAGGACATTCAAAATTCTGCACTGCAGACCTGTTTTAGGGATTTTTCTAAAGGCAATTAGTTGCAGTCTGTCACACCAATGAGTATTTTGGGAGTCTTAAATCCAGCATCTCTCTGGCTGTTTGGGACTCGCAGGAGTCCCAAATCCTGATGAAATGTTTGCTGAAAAGCAGGAATGCCAAGAGGCTCCACAGAGGAGAAGACAGCACCTCAGCCTCATGTTGTTTTCCCTGTCCAAATTATCCAAGAGTCCCTGCAGTGAGGTAATTGCCTGGAAAACTTTTCCTGAAAATAACCCCATTTTTTGTGCTCCCCATGCACAGGTTGGCTCTGGGGCCACCACTGCCAGCATTCTCCATCGCCATCTTTCCTTTTTGCTGGTCGTAAACAACAAATCTGCAAGTCCAGGGTTAACAATTAATCTGCAAGCAGTGGGACATCTCTTCCAGGATGCCTTTGGAAGCACATGATGGATCCTCACCAACTGCTCTGCTAAATTTAGTAGCACCACAACAATTTATGTTCACCACCCGCTTCCATGTCCAATGTTGTCCCAGACTTGCAGATTTTTCCCATCTTCTTCTGAAATTTTCTTTTCACAAGGTGCCAAACAAAGCAATATTTACTCTGTTGCTAACACAGGAAGCATTGTTATCCAACAAGCCAAAGAAGCTGACTGCACTATGTTTTTTGGCTGAAGCACACCAAGTTTAATTGCTGAAATACCCTTAAAATTTGATAAAAAGGAAAAATAACATTCTGTATTGCTAGAGGAATTTCAAAGCATAAAAAAAAGGCTGTAAAATAACATTAGAGGCTCAATTTCAGAAGTGTCTTTCAAAAAATGTAACCCCAAATGTCAGCTCTGGTGAGCCCTGCCATTAATCAGCTTATGCCACTGCTTTCCATCAGTTGTAAGATCTAATACTCTGAGTAAGGACAGAGAGGGCACTTCTCCCTCAGAGACAGGGAAATCACTGGCTGGAGAGAATTCTCTATTTTCTTTAGACACTAAATAGCTCCTACAGTGCTGCAGCTGGCAGAACAGAAAGTAACCAGCAGGATCATTTTGGGAAATAAAAGCTGGAGAGCATCTGTCTCATGAAATGCCACCTCACAGGCACTTCCACTTGCCATTTACCCTGACAGGCTGAAATGTGTTCAAGCCCCCCAAGAGAGCCACCTTCCCCAAGAGGGTCCTGATTCTCGGTTATGAAAGGTATGAAATAAATAAATAAAGCCCAGCCTACATCTGGAATAAATATCAATCAACAAGCTTTTTTAAAAAGGCACTTGTATCAACCTTTTAAATTCTCACTTGGTTGTAGAGGAACACACAGAGTGAAGCAATGCAATAAAAATGTCTGGTCCCAGATATGGGATTTAAGGGTTAAGGGTACAACCTGTTGATTGCTTTCCCTCACCTAAAACATATGGATTTGCACTTTGGGGCAAACCTGCAAAGGAACCCAGTGCCCAGAGCGTGTGTGGAATTCTTGGAAAGGTCACTGGAAGGCAGAATGTGCCTAAACAAGGACTGCAGACTCTGTTGCTCCAGGGAGCAAAGATTTCCCAGCTCCACAGGCCCTGCTAAAGCCAGAGTCTGTTGCAGAAATTAAAGGGGTTCATCTATCAGCAAAGGACTGGTCAGTAATTGGTTTACGAGTATAAAAATCAGCCAAATACTCCATTTTACCATTGGTTTCCAACATCTTTTCATTGAATAATAATGAAGGAAAGGGTAAGTAAACAATAATCAGAGCAGGGATTATCAATATGCAAACACCCAGACTGTTCAGTGCTCCACAGTACTCCTTTCCTCCCAAGTGAGCTCATTCCAAGTGCAGCACTCAGATTAATTCTCTCCAAAAATGTATTAGGAAGAGCAGGAAGGAACAAGAAAGAAGCTCTTCATGATAAAGCATAAAAGTAGAGTTAAAAACCTCCAGGAAACAAATCTCAATGAAGTTACCAGACAAGTATGAGAAGGTTTGAACACCTTCCTTTCTCATGTCAGAAGTTGCTGAGTGCTTTATAAATAAAATTATCCTTTTTCTGTCGGACATTCTTGCTGAAACTCTGACCCTGAGGATCCTTAGGAAGCAGCAGGACACCAGTTTGTGCAACTGGGAGAGTTGCACTGGGAACAACCCAGTTTGGGGTTTGGCTGGAAACTCCTTTGCCCAGAGCGAGGAACAGCCGAGGGTTTGGACAAGTCCCACCACAGACCCGGCACCACTGGGGGAACTGGTGCCAAACTGGTTCAGAATTAATGCACCCACAGACCTGAGCTGAACAGGAACCACTGATGCTGCATTTTATTCCTTGGGTGATGTAAAACAAAGCACGTGGGAGGAAGAAATTATAGATGTTCTGCTTCTGTACAGATTGAGAAATGGACAATCCCGTTTCTGTAACTTTAAATTCACATTCTTGCTTTTTTTAAACTTAATATGATAGCACTTACTAAAGCTAAATATTTTAATATAGTAAAATAAGGTGAGTAAAGAAGGACAGACAAAGGAATTCTATCACTGGGATTGAACAGAAGTTTGTTGGCAACGCTCTCAAGCGCAGCTTGATGGAAAAATCCCTGGATTGCCCCATCCCTGGGAATCCAGTTTGTACCTGGATTGAACTCCATGAGTGTGACTGAGTTCCACCTCAGTGTCACCCCACAAACACAAAGTTACCAGGACATGATGTAGGAGCAGGGATTGCTGGGAATTACTGCTCCCAGGAGAACAATTCCTCCCTGTTGGGATTTAATTGGTGATCACGTTGATACAGTTGTCCACAGAATTAAACCTCATATGGACTAATTAATTAATGCCTGAAAGCAGCACTGGTGCCATCCCAATCCCGCACTGCTGGATGCTATCCCTGGCAACTGCTTCCAAGGCTGGAGGTCACCCGCCCAGGCACTGAAAAGGACTTCCAGTGCTCTACCAAAATATGGGCATTTTAGAGCAGAAATCATTTTGATGTCTAATTAAAAGGACATCCCTCCTTCTTCCTTGCTAAGCTGGAACATGAGCAGTTTCTATGGTGAATGTTTTGGTGAATTTGAGAGATTTGTGGATCTCTGCAAAACCTTCCTGCACTCCAAGGGGAAGAAAAAGCCAAACCAAGCAGGTGTGACAGAAAAAACCGCCCATGTCATTATTCCATGGGAGTTCTGACAGGAATGAACCAGCAATGAAAGATCAACTTACAAAAACCAGACAAAGAAATACATTTTTCCCATGTAGTCACCAAAAGGTCTCTTGAAAGTGCATAATATTTACCTTCAAACAAAAAACCCCAACATTTCAATGGAAGACATTAAAGCTAATTTGCACAAGCATGCCAAATTCAGCAGTTAAATTCACATCTCACATTCCTCTGCGCCGGTCTCCACACTGGATGATGTGGTGACAGATGTGGAGGAGTGAAATCAGAGCACTATCTCTTGAAAATTGCCAAAAAAGTGATTTCTCACCAGATGGAACCTGTAACAACCCTGAAGTGTTTCAACCCTCTTCCACTTGATGCTTTTCCCCTTGCCCAGTGTGACACAGCTGAAATCGCCCAGCTCAGCAGTTCCATGGTGATATTATCCAAAGGGGTTTTATCTCTACTCTGACACGAAATTAAAAGCTGCGTTAATAACACCACCTATCAAGATGATATAAAAAAAATAGTGTACTTAAGGCTGTTTAATGTTGCTTCTGGCCAAGCCTTAAAGCAGAACTCACGTCTGGAAGTTTTTATCTGAGAATTCCTGCCCCAATAGCACAATGCTGCGCCCCAGCATTAAAAGCCTCAGCTAAACATTCTGAAGACCATCTCCGTATTTCACCATTTTCTACATCTTCAAGTCCCAGCTTGATGTTTTAACCCTTTCCCAGAAGCAAATTATTCTCCTTGATTCCTCTTCAACTGGGCTCTTGTGCTTCAGGATCCCATTGGCGCAAATCTTTTCCCCAAGAACATTTAATGCCCAAGATAATGTGGGAAAGAGCTGGGTTTCCAGCCCAGTTGTCCCTTTCCCAGCAGGATTGTAGGACTGTGCTTCTGATTCACTGAAGGAAATCAGAGACCCACAGCATGGTGGGATTGCATTCCCAAAAGAAACGAGTGTTTTCCAGGGCAAAAAGCACACGGTGATCCCGCTGTTTATTGCAAACCTCCAAAATTAATCATTTCTAGCATTACTTTATCTAAATCCGTGCTCAAGGAATCTGCTGTTTATCATGCCATGATCTCACTGCTGCCAGCTTCATCACAAGAGACTTTACTGAAGTTTACTTCTCCACAGAAATAGTAATATTTAAAAAAAGGGGGATATAGGAGAGGACAGTAATGAAAATGTTGTCTACAGCACAAGATTAGCTGGCAAGTTCCATTTCTGAGGTCAGCAGTATCACCATTACATGGGAATTTATGTCCTTCAGTGATTTGCTGGATTGGAGAGTTTGTCTGCCTCTCCTCTTGGAAGTTGGACAATCATTACAAACTGGATTTGGAGACAACCTAGTAGGTTTTATGTCATATATTTCTCCAAAGTTAAATTGTCTGATTTCTTCTGGCTGGAAAAAATGAGAGAAGTGCAAAGATCTTTGTACTTAACCCTTCACTTTTTCTGGGATGTGTAGCCCAGAAAGTGAGCCCAGAGCTCACTTAATGCAAAGCCCCTATTTATTGTTGCCCTAAAATTCAGACATTCCCTAATTGTGGAGGACAAACCCAGCAGTGATTAAGAGCAGAGGAGGAAAACGAGGCGTTGTTTGAGGTTTTCTCCCTGGATGTGCTCAGTTAGTCATCTTTTCCTGCTCCTTATTTTTCATGGCAAGCTCAGAATTTTCACCTGGGGTCCATCAAAGCCGTGCTCAGTTTTGTGTGTACAAAAGGAGAGAGAGGATGATGAGGTTACTCTGCCTCCTGCTCCGGAGGCAGCTTTGGGGTGGTCTGTTTAGATCCAAGAAACTTCTTAAAGGAGCAACAGCGGCACCAGGACTGACTCCTCCCGGCAGAGCCGGGATGCAAAAGCTGGAGCGGGGATGGGAATGGATGAATTCCTGCCCAGGGCAAGGCTGAGCTTAGGCAGCAGCCCGAGGAAGCCTGCACTGGTGGAGCTTTCCCAGGCTGTGCTTACCCTCCGGGTAAACACAGGACTCCAGACTCCGCGCTTGTCAACCCAGCGCCTTTAATGAGCACGGAGCTCGCTCTGTGAAAGGAGGAGAAACGCGCATTTCCATCACTCCTTATAAAAGAGCAAGAAAATGTCAAACATGGAGGTAAAAGTCATATTTCACGAGGGCTCAGGCCCAAAGTCGCTCTCCCTCTGCACCTGCAGGGTGAGGAACATGTGCTGGACTGCTCTGTACTGGCTCAGTGCTCAACATTTGAACTGGAGCCGCTCCAGCTTCTGAATAAATATCTCTTTGGGGGGAGAGGGAATTGCATTCCTTACTCCAAACACAGTTTTTCTTCTCTGAAATTCTGAAAGAAACGTGTACTTGTGAAACATTGGGAACTGAAATCCCTTCTACCTCCAACCTGGGCAAAGAGCCCTCCCTGCTCCTTTGGCACTGCATCCGTGACCCCCAGCCCGGCCACGGGGCCAGCCCAGGTGGGAGGGCTGCACTCAGAACGGTGTTCCTGGGGTTTTCTTCCTAAGGAAGGATGATTTCCAACAGGGAAAGTTTTGGGAATTATATGAGAGGAATTCAGAGGGATAGGAAAGCCCATTTGGGATCAAGAACTGTGGATTCCCCCATCCCTGAAGTGTCCAAGGCCAGGCTGGACGGGGCTTGGAGCAACCTGGGAGAGTGGAAGGTGTCCCTGCCCATGGCAGGGGTGGAATTGGATGATGTTTAAGGTCCCTTCCAGTCCAAACCATCCCAGGATTCTGTGATTCTACTCCAGTATCAGGATCTTGCCAGTGCAGTTGGCTCCACACAGCAGCAACAACAGATGCTGGGAAAAGGGAGCTGGGAAAGGTGCCTGGGGAGCACCAGCTGCTGCTGGAAGCCCCCTCAGATGGTCACCCTGTCACATCAGATGTGCCTGCAAACTCTGTTTGTACATGTACAAGTGGTGGTAGAATTGAGATTGGGAATAATAAGAGCAACTTTAAATTCTACAAAAACCCTTTACCATCCGCATTTTAGGTGTACTGTAGAAAGAACCCGAGAATTACCATATCTGAGAACAAAGAGAGCTGTGGAAAAGCATAATGAAGGAAGCTGAACAGAAAAGAAGAAAGGAACAGATGTCAGATCATCCCTAAACAAAGTTACCAGTTTATTTTCCCACTGATTTGAATATCTAAAATATACATTTTTGCTGAGGCAAACAGGTGATTAAAATACATTAAAAATCCCAGTGAGCAAAGGGCTACACTTGCATTTGCCTGACATTTGTCAGCCATTCCCCAAGTGTCAGCACACGCGGAGCAGAGCAATAACAATATTAATTTTACAAAGGCTGACTGTTTAATTGCAATTAACTGTGGCCTCACAAAAGGCAAGCTGCACTCTGGAGTGCACATAAGCCTCATTTATCCTGCAAGGACAGCGAGATGAAGCTGGCATGAAATATTAAGATCACAATTGCTGTTGGCAAACCTTCTGACGGGAAGCTGCTGGCTTGGATGAGCATAGATTACACAAAGGAGCAACGAGGGAAAACACAGCCGTGAATCAGCCCACAAAATGTCCTTTCACTGAGGAGCATCAGGAACGGGTGGGCTGCTGGCAGCAGGGACAGACAGGATGCTGTGGACGGCTGGAATGCCAGGGAGTGCCAGGATAACCTCTGGAAGAGGGAAGGCTGGAGGATGTTGGGTGGCTCAGCACAGTCTCCTTTATTGCAGGCACTGCTGATGAACTGAACCAGCGCCATCATCGAGCTAATTAAGGTTCTTGCCCAAACTTCTCCTGTTGGAAAGCTATCCCAGTGCCTCACAGCTCTTCCACTTGGAAAACATGAACTCAAAGCTACTGATGGCCAGTTTAGACAAATTTAACTTTGCATCAGCATTACTGTGTGCCTTGCTTGCATTGCCTGCCTTCCCGGTGTTTATGAGGATAAACGCTGTGTTCACAGAGCAGGAACATTCCCTTGGCTTGACTGAACAAGCCCAACCTGCAGCCTCACCAAGGAGCCTGGCCAGATCAGCGGTGGTCTCCAGAATCATAAACCACAGCTGTGCAGAGAATTCCAGAGATCTTTCCAGAACCTTTTACATCCCTTGCTCCACTGTTTTGCCATCAGTTCCCTGATATACCCTAGGACATCATTCGCCTGTTCATCTACCTGCCCACAGTGATGATTCCCAGTTGCTTGGTCTACACTCCCATTTCCCTTCCTTTTTCCATCTTCTCCATGTGTGCCAAAATGGAAAAAGCACAGAGGACCTTACCTTCTTACCTTAGAAGAAATCCAGCAAACATTCCTACCTGGAACAATAAGTGGGAACTTTGAAGTATAAAAAACTTCTTTTAGAGGGCCAGAACTGAGACTGGACCAATAATTTCCATCAAGAATCACCAACTTCCATGGTGGGCACAAGTAGGAATTAGAGCTTGGTTATGAGGAAAGGAAAATCAGGATGGGCACTAGAAGACCATGAAAGGAAGAGAGGGATTGTAAAGGAGAACGTGTGAGGCTGGACAGGGCTCAACAGCCACACACGAAGAAAAAAAAGCCAGGATCATAATGTTGGTGCTGGAAAAGGAATTCTGCAGCCTTGGGAAGTCTGTCTATCCCAAAAACAAGCACACACATTCTGTGTTAGGAGTTTCCTAACTCCTGCACTGGCTGAAAAGCCAGCAAAGTCCCTGGGAAGATGTGAGCATCCCTGTGGTATGAACTGCTCCAAGAAATATCCTAAGGACGTGTTTGTGTGTTTTGCTAACAGTGCAGCTGTTGTGCAACGTGTTTATCCAACAACTGCAAATAATCAGGAGGTCCTGGAATACCAGTTTGTAGAGGTTTGTACAGGTAGTGGTTTGCCCTGGATTCAAGGGGTTTTTTGGGTTTGGGGTTGGTTTTGTTTTGCTCTCCCTACTTCACATGCAATTTCTTGATCTAATGACAGGTGGTGACAAGTAGTGCTTCCAACACACCTTCCAAGTGAGGCTGCATCTTCTCTAAGATCCAGTCAAGCACATTTTAAAGGACTACATTCCATTATAAGGAATTTGATGACATTATTAGGGCCTAATTTCTATTTGTAGTGTTCTGCAGTAAAGTTAATTTGTCCCGAAATTTGTCCTGACTGCTGTGGGAATGTTGTAGGGGACTCAATTTATTCTCTGTTGTAGGAAAGGTGTATTTAACACCCTCCTGGACATTTGCTATGGAAAACTAACCAGAAATCCCAAAAAACAAACAGCAACAATGGTACAAAGGAAGAAAAAAACCCCAGGTGATTGAAGTGCTACCAAAGCAAGGCTTTAATCAACAGAATTAATTAGTTTGAAAAGGGAAAAAATCCTTGGATTTTAGAAACGCTGACCAGAAATTCTTTCAGAGAGCGAGTTTCCACTGGAGAATGCCAAAGCTGCACAATCCAAACATTACCTGGAGAGGGTTCAGCGCTGACACATTCACTGCAGACCTTCCCTGCTGACTCCAACCCCCCCAACAGCACTGTGAGGGTACCTGGGATTTGGGGTAACTGGGATCTGGCCCTTCCAGTCCCCAGAGCTCCCAGTTTCCAGATGGCCCCTCCAGAGCTGATTCCAGGGGCGTTGGGAAGCAGGGCTCTGGCTCCCCATGCAGAGCTGCTGCAGAGCCAGAGCCTGCAACCCTGGCTCAGCCAGACACTTTGGAGCCGTGGCTCCTAAGATTCCCGGTTTCCTGGCTTCCCTTCAGCCCACCTGGCAGATTAAAGGGCAGCCCAGAGCTTGGAAGCCTCGTTCCCAGGCCTGTGAGTGTCGGAAGGAGCCCCAGCTCTGCAGGCCGATGGCTCCACACGCCCCGGGCAGCTCACCCCGAGTGAGGGCCCCGTTCCCGTTACAGGGAATTTCACAGGTGTGGCTTCCCTGCAACCCCAAACAATCCCACAGCTCTGCAAGGCTGAGTCCTCCCTCAGTGGAAATCATCATTCTCTGCACAACTCCCAGTTTAGTCCTTTAAAAACACAAACAAGTTTCATCCATGGGGGAGAGCAGGAGCCAGCAGCTCCCACCGATGCCTTGCCTGGAAACAGAAGCCAGACAAGATTAGGAGAATAAAAGCGGGGATTTATTGAAGGGCCTTCAATAAAGGTACACTATGGGTACAGAGCCCTAGGGCTACACCCAAAATGGACCCTGGATCATGGAGTTTCCACACTTTTATAAGTTTGGTCCATTTGCATATCAGGGTTAATTCTCCAGTTACAATTTCAGGTAGTGATATCATTACCCCAAGTTTGTTCCACCTTTCCCGAGGCTTAGTTTACATATTTCAGGGCCTTGAACAACGAGGTGTCCTTCAGGCCCAGAGAGGATTTGTTATGTCTAACAGTAGCTAACAGGCTATGTGAAGTTTTAGAGTTACACACTAAACCAGTACAGGGCCTGAAAATACAAAAGCTAAATCCTAAGGTATCACCACTTTTGGGGATTACAGAGATTCCCTGCTTGCATTTGTGCCCCTGCAGATTTCATGGAGCTGCTCCCAGGATGTGGATACAGCACTGCCTGTGCTGCTTCCCTGCTGAACCCCTGACCAAGAGGTGCTGGGACACTCCAGCAATGCTGTGCTGCCCTGGGAGCAACAATTTCCACTGGAGCTCTCAGGAGTGGAAAAAGATCCAGGAGAGAAAATGGTGGACGTACTTTTGCAGCTTTCTAACACAGGTTTGTATGAAACAAAGAATGAAATTTGGAATAGTTTGTCCTTTGAAACGAAACAAAACTTCGGAGCAGGAAAGTAGCCCTGAAGCAGCTTTAAAACTTCATCCCACAAAGCTTTCAGATCAACCCCGAGGTCTCCTCTCTAGAGGGATGCTCTGTTAAAGCAGTTTAACTGGAGCCCTACAGCTCCATCAAGACATCTCACCCTATTTTTTTTTTAAATTATCAGCCAGAGCCCTGTGCACATCCTTTGAAGCCAATGGATGCAGATGGGCTTTAACAAGATTCCCTTCAAAAGGACAGGACCCATCAACTGTCCCTTAGAATACGAAAAGAAAAACACAGGTGTTCCTCTGGCCCCAGGAAGAGGAAATACCACACTGATTAAAACTTGAACCACACTCGACAGGACAGACCTGAACCTCCTCCCACCCTCCTCGAGCCTCCCCTCCCCAGTTCTTCCAGTCTGATGAACGGGAAAATGGGAAAACATCATCTGCAGCTCAGCTCAGGATCTGCAGATGTAATTCAATAACCTCTAATGAGAGCCAGGGAGAGCTGGGCAGGAGCGGGGCTGGCCCAGAGGGATGGGGTGAGAGTGGGGCATCTACAAAAATCACAGTTCTCCATTTCATGTCAAAAAACCCACCTTAATTATAACATTAAAACATCACCCAGATTCCCAAGACACTGTTTCTTATTCCTAGACACTCTTCCAAAACCCCCTTTTCCAAGTCCTTCCCCTTCCAACAAGTGAGATTTCATCCTGCTCCCTCTCTCCCTTCCCTTTCCCTACCCAGGCTTCATTTTTTGAGCAAGGCTGAAACACACCCTTGAGCACTTCAGAGCTCCACACCCTGGTTTATATTAATATAGAGAAACTACTTAAAATATCCCAGCTCACTGTTTCCAAAGGTCTTCTCTCCTGACTGGGAGCTGCTGGGGATTGCTCTGAGCTGGGAGAGCCAGGCACTGCCTCAGCCCTCAAAGTCTGGAGCTCTGATCTGCTGGGAAAGCCACGGAGACAGAGGGAGCATCCTCTGGGAGCTGAGTCAGATCTGCTTTTCCTGCTGCAGCAACGCCTTTTGGAACAGGAGAAGAAGCTTTGGAGCAGGAGGAGAAGCTCTGGAGCAGCAGGAGAAGGGGTCATGTGAGGGCTCTGCCTCCTCTGTCCTCTCCAGACACTCACAGATCCCAAATGCACCATGGTGTGCAGAGCAAGTGTTAAATAAGGAATTCTCTTAATGCTTAAATCTCAATGAAACCACAGCAGCTTTTTTTTTTTCTTCCCCCCCAAAATCAGGCCCACCAATGCTTGCTTTCTTTAGGAGCCAAACAACATTCTTGGAGAGCAGCTCAATATCTCCAGAGGTGTAAATCACCACCCTCTATCTTATTAGAAACATTTGAAAGAGGGCAAGTGCTTTCAAAGCCATAAACTTGGGATTCCATACATGTTCCAAAGCTGCAGCGAACACACATTCCTGACTCAAAACTGGTTTTAATTTGCAGTCCCTTGAAAGCACAAATGCAAAAGTCTAAATACTGAATCAACTTCAATAACAATAACAAACCATTGAAAAAGTTGTCCGTTTGCAACTTCTTAAAATAAACTGGAAATAGGAATCACTCAAATGCCAAAGGCAATGCTGTGGCTGTACGTCCAGTGCAAAGGCAGTCAGAGCTCCCAGGAAAATGCAATCCCTGCTCCACCATGGATTATTTATGGTCACAAGCCTGACAGAGCATTGGAAACTAAAGCACCAATTCTCTCTGCCTGCTGCAGAAGGCTGAAAATTCACAATGAGAACAGTGGAATGAAAACCACATGAGAGCTGAAGAGAAAGGAAAAATTGCCACAGCCTTTGTGAACACGAGTCCCAAGGAGATAAACCCATACCTGGAAGCACAGGGTGGGCAGCCACAGCCCCAGTTTCTGGGGACTGGCAGGGTGCCCTTTGCTGTCCAGCAAGTCTTTAATTAAAGATATTCATATTATCTCCAACCACAATCGTTGTCCCAGTGCTCCCTGAGGAAATCCCAGCACCAGCTTTGGAATGAGCGGAGCTTCCAAATACACCTGAAATGCACAAACCCACCAAAACTCCTGCTCCAAGAGTGCACAGGATAAAATGCACTCCCTGGTGCAAACATCCCTCATTAAATACACCAGTCCTTTGTGGAGATCCTCAGGGAACAGGGACTACTGTGGAACACGAGCTTTGGGAATTGGGAAAGTGCAGGTTTAAATCATAACTGGGAAGGAAATGCTTTTCTTCCCATATGGAAACTGCAAAAATGGAAATACTTCCGAATACTTTTCAGTACTTGATTAGAATTTAAAATCAAAATTACAAACTTTAAAGGAAAAATGGAAAGGAAAAAAACCTGCTCTTAAATGTGTCATTTCCTACAAAACTTTGGTTTTAATAAAGAAGTAGACTTTTTCCCTGAATGCAACACTTCAGGCAAGTTTATCTGTCAGGCATCAGGAATTTACAGTATTTTACCAGCTCAGCTTGCTGCTCTGCATTCAGAGAAAGCACCTATTGTCAGCAGCTGGGGAAGAGCTGAATAAAGAGCACAGAGTAAGCGTCATTTAATCACTGGGGAGCTGCCTTTTCTCCCTAATCCATTGTCAGGAGAAAATGCTGCATTATGGAAAGCTGATTAGGGACAATATGGACTCCAACTGGAACATGGGACACATCCAGAAGCTTTGCTCCAGGGCACCAAGGGTTCAGGAAATATTATTGACCTCAAGTGTTGTCACTTAGCAATTGGATTTTAGCCCAGAGACAGAAAGTATTCAACCTATGGGCATCCAAAAGTGGATCCTCATCCCTGGCAGTGTCCAAGGCCAGGTGGGACAGGACTTGGAGCAGCCTGGGATAGTGGAAGGTGTCCCTGCCCATGGCAGGGGTGGAATGGGATGGGATTTCCCATCTTCCAACCCCAACCAGTCTGGGATTCAGCCTCAGTTGCTCTGTGATTTTATGTTCATTCCTCAGAAATCTTTAAAGACATTGAATATATAAGAGATGCAAATCACAGGTCTCTAATAACAAACTTTCCAAACATTGCTCATCAGTTCAGCTTGGTTTAACACAGGAAAAAAGCAGTGGAACTATAAATAAGGTGTCAGAGTTAATAATGCCTTGCAATTATGCATTGCATCCATATATGTGTATATAAAATATATTATCCTACATATAATGATCTCCCACTGGCCAGCAAACATCAAGAGGCAAGAACAATAAGAACAACTTCCAAGCAGGCTTTAAAATCCTGAGTTTCCCAACAAGTTGGAACAAGGAAAAACATGCCATGACCTTACAAACAAAGGCTTGTGCTTCTCTGAGTACCCAGGGACTTATAAAAATATGCCAAAAATACTGGAAGATGAGGCAATAAATTCTGTCAAGTGAATCTTTATTAAATCCTCATTGCTACCCTTGGAAGCAAAATTAAGTCATTTCCAATTATTACCTCTGAAATGATGAAAATGTGGTGCTTAGATGGAATTAGTGTGGAAAAAAGAAGCCAAGTATTTTTTTCCAGTAGGAAAAACAAAAGCATGGCACAGGTGCTCCTGCAATAGTAACACCTGAGGCTGTGATGTTTTCGGGTCAGAGGAGGTGACAGAGGTCAGATCAGGGCAGTGCCTTGATGGGAGACCTCCAGGAGAACTCAAAATGCCCCAGGGAATCCTGATGGAGATTCCCTGAAGGTGACACAGCACTGGGAGCAGCTGAGGAGGTTCAGGACTCGAGGAGACCATGGAAAAAGCAAATCAACAGTGGAGTGAGGGACTTGTGTGGTTCTGCAGGGGCTGCTTCCCAGGGGAGACAGGTCTGAACCACTTGTGGTTATTCCAGAAGCAAGGAGGGAGTTATGAACTCAGGGAAATGGAGCGTTTCATTCACAAAACAACCCCAATGCAAAAAACAGCGAAGCAGAACAAACAAAAAACCACAAAATCTGAGAAAACCTAGGGGAAAATCCTCTGAGGAAGCAGCAGAAAGGAGGAAAACCTCGTCAGGATCCAGACACAAAACGAGTCACTGCAAGGTGAACCAGGAGGGGAGTGCTCCCTGGCAGGAACTGCTCCTGCCCATATTCTGATCCCCCAAAATGATGAGGAATTAATTCCCTTGTACCTCACCCCTCTGGACTGAACTCTAGGCACAGCTTGGATCAAAGGCTCTGTTATCTGCAGCAAAGGAAGTTTCCGTGATGGTTTCCATCTCCACTCTTCAATCAAAACGAGGAAAAGCTTTCCCGAGGCAGAAATAAAATCAAATCCTCCTACAGAACTGTGCCCTTCAAGTTCTGCTTTTGGTGGGTTTCTCACCACCCCACCCCTTACATTTTTCTATATTATATCCCAGTTTCTGTGGTTTAGTCATGGGATAAGTCTCCCAAACCTGTGGATTAGCAGAGGGATGAAAGGCACTGGTACACAGGAATTAAAGACCTGGTTTGCCCTTTGAAGTGAGTGACTGAAGGCTGCCAGCTTGGAAAGAGGAAAAACACTTTTCCCTTGTGTCACAACACAGCTCCCATGGATCCCTTCTCATGAGGAATTCTGCAGGCAGAGTTACTTACATACATATATTATATAGTTTTTAAGATATATATATATGTATCAATATTTTATTTCTATTTTATATTTCTATTTTAATATTTATTTTTACTTTAATTTTTATATATTTATAGTGTGTGTATATATATACATACAAATATATATATATATATATAAAACTTATAGTGTGTGTATATATATATATACACAAACTATGTGGTCCATGTATAAATGGAAATCCAGGCCACACCTGCCCTGTATGACACCTCCACACTGCAGCTCTTCCCTGAACACCCCAAAAGAAGATGATGTTATTATTATTTCCAGGAATAAATCAGTTTTCAGGGATTTAAATAAACAAGGAGTTTCTATAGAGTTAGAGGAAGTTACCCTGAAACAGGACATGAAATCCATGAGAATTTGCTAGGCTTTAGTAAGACTTCCCACATTTCCCAACCAACAGCTCAAGCTTTTCCCTTTTTTTTCACAATAAGACATTTTTAGCAGACAAGTTTTGAAGGAGAAGCACAGGAATGGTGTCTCCATGAAAGCCCTGCAGCACAGCAGGGACACAGGCAGCTCTGGAAGTGAAAAGACAGGAGTTCTTTTCCCTGTTTCTGCCCTGTGTGCAGACACATTTCCTCTGGATATTCTCCATTATGCCAGAACCTGCCCTGCACGCGACTTTGGCACAGGATCCCAGTCTGGGAGTTCCTCTGGGAACCTTACAGGAGAGAAAGAGAATAGCCTGGAAATCACTTGATAAATTATGTGTTACTGATCAAAACCCACTGAAATTCAATGCCAATCTCATGCTGACCCAGCAGATTTCAGGTCAAGCTCAGCTTGTAAACCCACACTTAATTCCAGTGTTGGAATTTGGAGTGCCTACATTTTCAGTAGGAAAATACCCAATTTCTGACTTTGCTGGAATCTCTGTTTGGCTCAGGCTGGGAGAGCTGGGATTGTTCAGCCTGGAGAGGAGAAGGCTCCAGGGAGAGCTCAGAGCCCCTGGCAGGGCCTGAAGGGGCTCCAGGAGAGCTGCAGAGGGACTGGGGACAAGGCACGGAGGGACAGGACCCAGGGAATGGCTTCCCAGTGCCAGAGGGCAGGGCTGGATGGGATACTGGGAAGGAATTGTTCCCTGGGAGGGTGGGCAGGCCCTGGCACAGGGTGCCCAGAGCAGCTGGGGCTGCCCCTGGATCCCTGGCAGTGCCCAAGGCCAGGCTGGACATTGGGGCTGGGAGCAGCCTGGGACAGTGGGAGGTGTCCCTGCCCATGGCAGGGGTGGGAATGGATGAACTTTACAGTCCCTCCCAACCCAAAGCATTCCAGGATTCTGTGCCTCCAGTCACATTACAGATTCAAAATTTATAAAGGATCAAAGCTGAGACCAGATCCAGCAAGGAAAACACCTATTTATTTCCAAATGGAAGAAGCATGGAGCAATCCTGGAATATCATTGCCATGAGAAGCAAAATCTGGAAATTTGCTCGAGCACTGGATTACCAGCAGGTCCCAGAGCTCCACTTGAAGCCCATTTTTGCTGTGCCTGGGCTGGAGTTTAAAGCCAGGCCTGCCTTGCACAGGGCCTGGCAGGTGCCTCTCATTTCTCCATGCGTGGTTACAGAGCACAGCTCTCCCTGGGCAGTCAGGTGCATCTCTACAGCACATTTCACTCCATCCTCCAGCCACAAACGAAGCAATGAATGATTAACTTGTTGAGAAATTAAAACCACCTTTCTCTTGAGCAGGATGGTGCTTTCGGTGGCTATTTTTTTTTCATTATTTCCACAAAAGATGGAAATAAAACATAACACAAACCCCACCATTGCCTCAGCACTTTGCTGAAAATCATGGGAATTGCCAAAATATTCTGTGTGTTGTACAGAAATAGAGGAGCCAGGTGCTGATTACTGGAGGCCATAAAGATTCACTAATTAACACCTGCAGCAAACGTGGCCCTATCAAAGCAAACACTGCCAAAGACAAGAATTACAAGAACCAAATGAATTTAAATCAATTACCACTGTTCACATACAAAGTACCCAATGACTGGGTCACATTCCTAGAAATCATGCTGCTCATCCCATGGGAGAAATGATTCCCTCCAGCTACGAGCCCAGCAGTCACACACTGAATTATCGCAATTGTTACGTTGCTCATTTATTATAATTTTCAATAAAAGCAATCAGATTTTTAGCCTCCAGTTTGCAAATGAATCCCCACAATTGATTGAATCCTTCCAATTGAATCCTTACAATTTTCTGCTTAAAAATTTCTGCGATCAAATTAGAATTTGAATCTTCGCATTTACGTCGCTGTCACAGAAGTAGCAAATAAAGACTTGGACAAAATAAAAGTTTGCCAACAGTTTCATGCACAGACTGAATAAAATGGGAATCATCTCTCAAGCCCAGCAACCTCTCACAGTGACCACATGGGAAATAAAAAGGACGAACAAACCCAAAAATCTTTCCCACATTTAGGCAGGAGACAAAAAGCTGCCTCCTACCCCTCCCAGGTGCACAGTCCAGAGGCCAACATGGGCTGGTTAAAACAAAATGAAAGATAAATAACATAAATAAACCCAGGGAATGGCTGGAGATGTTCAGCCCAGTGTTGAGTGGAGCAGGTCTGCAAATCCACTACAGCACAACCCCCCAGAAATTCTGTATTTAACTAAAATATGGCCAAAAGTATCCCCTGGAAGTAAACCCAGCCCGGGCTGCACTTCAGGGGCTCACCTGCTGTCCAGAACTTTTCCATTAGGAAGCAACTAAAATCCAGGATAACCCCACTGGAAGTTGAATCAGTTTCTGTTTTCTGGGTTTTTCTGAGCACTCAAGAATCCCCTCTGCATTTTCACCTTTGAGGAAGGAACTACTGAAAACCAAATACCAAACAGAACTGTTTCAAAGCTTAAAAATGAGAACAAGCTGCTGGTCAGAAAGTAAATAATTTAGACTAGATTCAAACAATTAGGATTAACCAGCTTCAGTTCTATTCTTTTTTTAAAAAAGACTGCTTGATTATTTTGGGCTCTGTTTTGGAAACCATTTCTACCTTGTTTTTCTTGGGAAAACAATTTCACGCTACAAAAAAGGCATCGAGCGATGAAAAGCATTTGTTTCTTTCTAGTTCTTAAGTAAAACCAGCAATGTTGAACAGGTCAGATATAATAAATACAGCTATTTCAAGGCAAAGAAAAATGTTTTCCTGGCCTAACTTTGAGTGACAAGAGAAAATTTTTCCCAGCTTGCAACTCCACTTTATTAAAAGTGCTCAATTTTATTTAATTGGATATATATGGGTATGTTATATTGGGCTGCTTTGTTGCATTTTTCAAATCAATCTTCCACCACTGAAGCAACATTTTCAAGTAAGTGGATGTTCTGGACACCTTGAAAAGTTCTGCTCTGTGGCAGCCACAGCCTCCTAGCCCATACTTTTGAATTTTGGATACTTGGATTACCCCGGCAGGAAGGCGATAGGCCTTGAATGGAGCTTTTTGTTCAGCCCTCTAATCGCTTCCAGCACTTGCCCCAGCCCACAAGATCCACACCAAATTTAGTCAGACATCCAGGCCAGACATGAGGGATTTCTCTGCAGATCACTCAGCTCCACCCGTTTAACAATTTCAGCTTCTTGAGGGCGAGGAGGAGACAGCAAGGCAGCTTAAAAGTTAATAATTCTGGCTACAAACCACCCCAAGTCCTGGGAATTTGCTATTTTTATTAAAACAAAACAAGAATCATCCATCCGTAGCTGTTTCCAACCCTGTATCCTGGGAATGAGGGCTGCTGGAGATAGACACAGAAACACAACTACTTTTAAGTCCAGTTTGCCACAAAATAATCCTGGAGCTCAAGTGCTCTGTGTTTCCCCATGAAGACACCAAAACATTTCAGTCAGCTCGAAGCAACTCCTCTCTTCCCCGTTTGTCTCAGATTTGTTACCAAGAGTTTAAACTTAATAGAAGGAGCTGGTAGGCAATTTGTACTCTTGCATTAAATTATTGTGGTTTAAACCCACTCAGTTTGATCTTGTCGCACTGATCCTCTCCCACACACAAAGGGAATTATTTCTATTCCCCAAGATGATTTCCCAGTTGGAAAAGGGCAGAGAGGGTGGTGGAAGATCCCCCAAAGAGAGCCTGGCCTTGCCTCGTGCTGAAGGCGCAGGACGGGCGCTCCAGGCGGGAATCTCCTGCTGGGTTTCTCCTTCCCCACCCTCCAGAGGGTCAGAGATTTTGGAAGAAGCTCTCTCTGGGATGGGCAGTGCCTCGTGGGAGAATCTGGAGAGGAACAAGCTCTGGGTGAAACCACAGGGCTGCCTTGGGGAGCGCAGGGCCTGCCGGGAGCCCATGAGAACCGCGCCAGATTCCAGCCCCGAATTCCAGCCCCACGCTCCTCATTTGGAAGCAATTGCCCTGTGCAATCCATCAGGAGGGGCCACAGAAGATAGCTTTGTGAAGTGGAAAAAAACGAGTTCTTAATTTATATATGACAATTAAACCAAATTGGATTGATTTCTTTTTTTTTTCCTTCTTTTTTTTTTTTTTTTGGAAGACTTTAAAATGAACTCTAAGTCAGAAGATCTGCCAAGGCTCCCTTCCCTAATTAAACACATAACTAGTATTAAAAACCTTTTTAACCCAGCTGCTGAGAGCCTGTGGAATTGTGGAGATGTACAGTTTGTGGGAAACATTGTGTTCCTTCTTGGATTCTTCAGCTTTCAGAAAAGACAGCATGTGAAAACTTTCCATAAATACAAACTGGGGTTTCTAATTAAACTACCGTCACTTCTATAGAATAAGCGAGAAGCCAAATGAAAGCTTAGACAAATATTTTTAAAGTAACCAGCTTCAAATGAAATGCACAACTTCTCACTGCAGACATACCTTTAGTAACTCAAGCAACAGGTTTTTTAAAATAAGTAATAAAATATCCCTGATTTAGACATGGCATTGCCACCAAGAGACTGCCAAACACCAAGGGTGTGGGTAATAAAAGAGGTAAAACTGAACTTTAGAAGGAAATTCCTTCTTTGGCTCAGAGTTCAGAGCAAGATGACAGAAATTAGAGAAAACTCCTTTTTGCTCTCCAATTTAGGAGTTTATTTATCAGTGTTGATTATTGGAGAAGAGACACGACGAGTTTGATCTTGAATTCCCTCCATCCTACTGGAAGGGCACAACAGGAAATATTTTATACTTGCCCAAGGAACTGAAGTGTTCCCTCTGCAGCATTTGCTGGTTTATTGCTCTCGGATCGGCTCTGCAAGAACACAGCTCTGCAGGTATTACACGCTCAAAGCTCTCCAGCTTAGAAAAACAGAGCAACTGAGAAATATCAAAGGCCTAATCCTGTGGAAACAGCTCTGTCTTTGAAAAATCCAAGTGTTTGCAGCCCTAAAGTAGCCAATTTAGGGTACATTTGTAAGGCCCCGCTGGGGTCAGGCTGACTCACACTTACATCACCTCATTCCCAGGATCCCCAGTCAGGCTCTGTCAAACATCTCCTTTGGAATCCGGCCCGAGCCATTTAATGCCTTGTGCAGAAAATCCTTCCTACCTGGTTGGGATCATGTTAAATTAATGGATCGGGCAGCCAGTGGCTCCTGCAGTCCCCCAATGCCCATTTCCCCCTTTCAGCCCAGCTCTGCTACAATAGGTTCATTGTATCTCTGCAGGGTATCTTACACCGAATCTCAAAATTAATAACCTGGTTCCAGCTCCAGGAGTTCCGTGCCTGAACCTGGGAGGATCCTGTTTCCCAGGTGGGGTATCCTGGCCATCCATCACCAGAGCCATGCTGGGCAGTGACACTCTGGGGGCTTCCCGGTTCCACATCCACCCCATCCACAGGGAAGAACGGGTCTTTAGCAGGGAATTGGCTTTGTCGTTCACTGATGTGGATCCGGGTGTCTGCCGCTGTCCCAGAGTTATCCAGAGGGGTTTTCACCTCTTTTCCATACCAGCTGGAGGCTCTGAATGCCCCACTGTGCTGCACTGCTCACACCTCTGGAAAGGACGGCCCTAAGGGGAAATGGGCTCTTCATTCCCATTAACACCTCCGGGCTCTGTCATGGGAGCACCTTGGCACCTCTGTACTCACAAACCCGCCGTGGCCTCACCCTGACAGCAGCAGCAGCAGCAGGAGGTGGCTGTGAGGAGCTCCACCAGGGCCTTTGGAGACCTGATCTGCTCCCTTGATCATAGCTAAGGAATTAAAATGACGTTATGGCTTTTCTGATTTCAGCAGGAAATCCCCCAAACTGCCTCCCGGCTCATCTCCCTGCACAAGAGCTGGGAAGATCCTTCCCATCTTTCCACGCTTCAGTCATCACTACACGACCTGAAGCCTTTATCAGAGCAGATTCCCTATGGAATTTTCATAGTCTCAAAGGGATGTAGTAAAGGCTACTGGAAATCTCTGGTGCAGGAGCTGCTGTAACCATTCTGCAAACCTCAGTATTTGTTTTAAAGACATCTCTGGAGGTGAAAAATGGCTCTACTTCATTGTTAAGAGACAATGTCACAGGCAGTTAATCTCCACCATTTATTTTATATCATCCAAACCAAAATATTGATACATCTGGACAAACTCAGTGCAAGGAAAGAGCACATTCCCAAAGCATTCATGAACACAAGCAGCAGATCATAAATTGTAACTATCCAGAACTGACCCCAATTAAGGAATCTGCCCAGGGAGGAGGTAGGCAGCCGCTCTGGCTGGGTTCATTCAGCCCGTTGGTAGAAATTCTGAAGGTTAAATTAAAATTATCATCAGCTTGTCGGATTGGCCTCTCCTGAGTCCCAGAGTTAAGACAGTCTGAGCTACAATAAACCCCCCCAGCGTAGGTCAAATATTTATTCAACTGTTGTGCCCAAGAGACTCCCACAAACTCAGGAAAAAACATTTAAATGTTTCACTCGGACTGAGCTCAGGATTGCACATTCACAGGAGGCTCCTGCTGGGATTCAGTGGCAGGGAAATTCAGGATGAGTCCCTCCAGGAGCTGTTTGAGTTATTCCAACCACTCTGCTGCTCATGGTGAAAAGGTGAGTTGTGCCAATCCTTCCTGAAGGAAATTTGTGCTACAAGGCCCAGAACTGCCAGCTGTGCACTGGGAGTCATGTAAGATTATTAACTCCTGTTTTAAACCCAGAAATATTTGAAAGATAATGAAAAAAAATTCCTAACAACAAAAACCAGAAATATTTTTAAAAAATCCTCTACCACCTCCAAATTTTTCTCTCCTGTCCCTTAAAGAAATTCAGCCAAGTTGATGACTGTGAGATTCCTGGCTCTGAAAGCAGCAGGATCAGGGCAGGAAGCGATCACCCAGTGCAAGACAATGAACATCATCACTATTTCAAAACATCAGAGAGAAGGAAAAAGAAATTTCTAGACAGAAGCCTCCAGCTGAGCTGAAATGTCTCCTGCATGGCAAAGACAAGCACACGAGTGCACAGCATTTCAGTTTATCCTCTCTACACCTCTAAATTACATTAATGGAAACCGTGACCTTGACATTTCCATTGCAGTGCTCTTTTAAAAGGCAACAGAAAAGTAGGAATTCATCTAGCTTATCTTTATTTTTAGGAAAATACTTCTTTGCCATCAGTAACAAGATCTCACCGCTGTCTGACCTTGAAACCTAAACAATGATTTCTGCACCATTGTGGAAATTATAAAAAAACCCAGTAGCATTCCTTCCCATCATGTCTTATTTTACAATAAAGAGGTACTTTCCTGGCATCAAAAAATCCCTCAATATTTAACATTCCCTTTAAAATATCTACAGCAAGTCACTCAACCTGGACATAAAAGTTGGGCATTAACTGACTTTAGTCATCTTCCTTTCTCTGTAAATGAACAAAAACAACCTCTGAGTGAGGAAGACCCCATGCAGCTGAACTTTACAAATTCAGATTTTGTGTCTGCTGGCTCACACAAAGCTGTGTGTGCTACACAGACCTTATCTGTAATTAATATCAGCTCTGGATTTGGTTATTGACACAAACAGCCTCCAAGGAAACCATAGGTAATGGTTAATAATTAACTACAAGCATCTGGAACAACAAATTGATAGAAAAAAATCACATCATTATACATTGAAAACTCAATCTGAATAATGTAAGGAAAAATGCTATCTGAAAGCATCAATTTGTTTTATTCAAAGAAAGAGAGGCATGTCCAAGGCATTCTGTGGATTTCATCATTCTTACCACTATTTTTTAATTGAAAAAAATTAGGAAAAGCACAGATAGTAACCCTACAACCAACTTCAGTACTAGTTGTAGAAATATTAGGGTAAAAGGCTCAAATAGTGTCATTCCTTTCATTAGAAGCACCATTTTAAAATACTGTCTTTAAAAACTCGGAGTTATTTTTTCCCATTGACACAACATCAGCGAAAGCCACAACGTGTGACATTTAATGCCATTTAATTTAATATCATTTACCTACATCTTCATACAGACATGCAGGGAACTGCAGCATTTCTACCCCTTAGGACCTCCCAGTTCAATACTTTGGAAAAAGTACTGGGAGAATCCCTGGGGAGGGACACGGCTTGATTTTTATAGGAAGCCATTTGAATTTCATGTGCTTACGAGCTCTTGCCACAGCCCTGTGCTCCTGACACAACAGCTCAACTCAACGAGCTCCTTGGGAACGAATCAAGTTATGAATCAAGTAACAAACAAGGACTGTCCCGGTAGCTTCACAGATCTTATCACTGGAAAATAATGCTTGGAATGTGCCTCATCCCAGGGCCCACATTGCAGCCTTAAAGCCCGGGCAGAGCTGCACAGGCAAACAGGGCTTTGACCCGGGCACTCCCTTGGATGAAATCAGATTTATTCTCAGCAATTACTGGAGCCGCTCGCAGCTTTCAGGCAGCAAATAAAGGAAAGGCAAATCCATAGGCTGCTGGAGTGAGACTAATGATGATCTATGCCTGACACTGGAAGTGCTAAAACTGGGCTTGTTGGGCAATTGTGCCCTGTGCCTGCAGTCTGGCCACTACCTCTGCAGCCAGGAGCCTCCAGTTGCTGGAGCTGCTGCTCACAGTAATTTCTTTTGTTGCCCAGATTTTGTTGTTTGGCCAAGTCCTTGCTCAGCTTCTGCTGTGGAGAGAAGAGGCCAAGGCTCAGCCACCATTCAGAGGTCATTTGGCTTCAATTTCTGTTTGCAACAAGCTTTATAAACTCCAATCTCACCAGGCAAGCCCTTGGATTTATTGCTCTGACACCTGCACTGCAGCCAGGCAATGGCAGAAGAAAAGAACAGATCCCAGGGCCATGACATTTTGCACAACTTCCCTGACACAAGCACAGCAAAAAAACAAAAAAACCAAAACCAGTCAGTACTCATGTTCATGTTCTTGCTGGGTTATCCAGAATATCCACTGCTTTCTTCCGGAAAAAAACAGCAGAGGAAAAAGCTGTGGTGGGCAGGTGCTATGACACAAACTCTGCTGCACAATTCAGAGGATCACTTCAGTGACCAGGCAGAGAAATGAGTCTGCAGCTGGGTGATTTCCCACTCCAAGCAGAGAAAAGCCACAGTTATCCCACAGATATGGTCTCCAACAGCAGATCCAACAAAAAATGAGCAGGACAAACATGGAGAAAAGAAAAGAATCCTCACCTTTTTGCTACTTACCTGAATCAAATTACGTGTGTTTTTCTTGATCAAATTGCAGTTATTTAAAAATATATAATTTAATCTAAAAGCAGCTGACCCAAACACCCCAAAAACCCAGCACTGAGCAATGCATCCAGCAGAAGTTGGGAGAGGAAGTGTGAGATCTCAGAGCCGCTGGATACCTGGACACTCTGTGCATTCAGTGGCATCCAGATCTCCCCTCTCATGGACTTACAGCTGTGCAGTGTGTGGATACCAGTCCAGATTCCACATGTTTCAAACAGATTTAAAAGGTAAAATGCCATGTAAGCCAGCAAGAAGAAGACAGGTTCTTATTTGCTCATTTTAATACCAGCTTGAAGGAATTGCAGGTTTTACAAAAAGCAGGTGTGGGGAAAGAGAACAAACTGCAGATTTTTCCACAAAACCCCAAAGGCTCCCACCACAGAGGCCTTCAGTGAGGTGTCCTATCATAGGACAGGCTGAGTTGGAAAGGACCCATCAGGATCAGAGACCAACTCCTGCCCCTGCACTGGACACCCCAAGAATCCCACCCTGAGCAGAGAACACAACAAATAACAGCACTGAGGAATCACAACTAGACACCACAAGTCTGCATTAAAGTATTTCCCAAATTAAACATGTTATAATTTAAAGAAAAGGAGAAAAGGGAGTAACCACAGAGGCCTGAGCCAACCCGCTCTGCAAAGGCCACTGGAATCTGTGCTCCAGTCCCTGAGGTAAATGGGTGACCTGGTCACTGGGACACCACTACAATGAGGAGTCAGTCACACCGTGTGAGACTCGAGGAGGCTGTTTGATTTTTGTTGTTGTTGTTCCTTTTCAGGAACATTCAAAAGCTGCCACCTCCAATCCATTCCCTGGAAAACACGTTTGCTGTTCCCGCACTTCCCTCTACCCCATTCCTCCCCTGGCACGTGAAGGGAGAGTGACCTAAACACCATCCCATGGCCATCACTGATTAGCAGCAGCCAGGGGCCAAGCTTCAGCTCGAACTGTTATAATTACAAGACAAAAAGCCCACCAGCAACAGAACCACCACGTTAAAGCCATACTCTGCTCCCTCCCCGAGCAGCCCCAACAATGGTCCCATTGTTCCGCAGCCTCATCTCTGCCCAGGGCCACCCACATCTTCCCTGCTCCAGGGAGAAGTCAGAATCTTCCAGCTCAATAGACAGCCAGGGAGAGGAGAAAGCATCTTTACAAGGCTTGTTCATTTTTCTTGGATAAGAGGAGAGCTCAGCCTTTGCCTCCAAGCAAAGGCCCTGAAAGGAAGAGAATGAGTTTGAAGTTTTGAGGATGGACAAGCCTCCGACACTCAGAAATTCTGTATCACACAAGACTGATCTCCTCCGAGTACAAGAGGCCTCGGGTGAAAACGATCCCTCACAGCCCCGTGGCCGGGAGCCAGCAGGAGGCTGAAACACAAAGGAGGCATCGTGCTTGCCTCAAGATGTCAGGAGCTTTTGATAAATTCAGATTCATTCTGGTAAATGAAAAATTCCTGGGATCTTTCCTTCATGTTAACATGTGCAGTAATATTTCAAATTTATATAAATTACACAAAAAAGAGCAAAAAAAAAAAAAAGTCAGTCCTTCTCTCTCTCTTTTTTTTTAAAGTTTAAAATATTCTATTTCTTTTTACCAGGCCTGCTATAAGAAAGGAAAGCTAAATGCAACCAGCCCTAAAAATGCTGGAGAGGAAAACAATATAAATAACATATCATGCCAGATAAAGTCCAAACAAGCTCTGTCCAAAATCCAGATACACAGTACCAAATACCTGCTGTGAGCAGGGAAACAGAGCAGAGCCTAGGAAGTTTTAAGCCTTTTCAGGATTCACCTATAGACCAAAAGAGGCTGTGGAAATAAGATTTGCCAGATGTCCCAATATAAATCAGGATTTTTAATATTCCTCCTGACGTCCCATTAACCTCACCAACATTTCCACACATGCCATGTGGCAAACTTGCTATAAAATTCAGACGCACATGGGCAGAGCAGGACAAGGGAGAAGCCTGAATTCAGCTCCTTCAGTTTTCCATGCCTGGAAGAGAGGAAGGAGAACAAGGAGACAAAGAAAACCAGGTTGGATGTAAAATAAAGACAGAAAGAGTCCAGCCCAGATGGATGAGGTAGCACAGATCCTGCAAGGCTGCTCTAGGAGAAAAGCTCAGGACTCAGAGCTTGCCTAGAGGGGAAGGGAAAAAAGGATATTCTTTTATCATGCTCACTTCAAGATAAACTTTCTGTAGCCTAAAATAAGCCCTCCTGTTGAAGTGCATTTAAACACACCACAAATCAATGTTCTGATAAGTCTCATGTGGAAGGGACACAGGCTTGTCCTGGATGTAAGGTCACTGCTATCCAACAAAATAACTTTTCCTTACACTAAAAACAAGATCCCCCACCATCTAATCAGTAAGCACTTGGCCCTCAGAAGAAAGCTTTTTCTTTTCCGTCTTTTTTTTTCTTTGTAAATGAGAATATTTACAACAGGTAATAGGGAAACTTAATCAGCCCTTAGGAAGTATTTAGGTATAAAGGGGTTGCACAGAGTCATTGCTCTCTCCATTCCCCAGCAGAAACGGGATATTTCTGCAGAGCTGAAAGGGATAGAGTTTATCATGTCCACTGAACACCTGCCTCCACTTAACCCTTTGGGGACTTTCTGCTTCAGCTGCTTTTTTCAATGGGGTGAGTAGATCAACAGGGCTCTAAATTCTTCAGAAACTGTTTCCCCCTGCCTCTTTTCAACAATATCTTACCAGACAGTCTTTCAACACAGGGTCTCCCTCCTTATGGTTTTCCAAAAGACACCAACTGAGGGATCACAGAAAGTCAGGACAAGGCAGTTTTGTTTCTGCCAAGTATTTGAGCTCAGATCCCCCTGTTCATTGTGTCAATCACTTGTCTGGGCTGGGTCAAGAGTTACTCCCAGATCCAGATGCAATCTAGGTTTTTGCAGTGACTGTCTCCTTGTCCTGCTCCTGAGCCTCCACGCTCTACACACTGCTCCATATCCAGGCAATATATTCGTGCAATATATAAAGTTATGCAAGTGTATCACCAATATTCAGACAATTCATCCTCATCTCTATATATATGAAAACTTTCCAGCTGATTTCTTTGGGTACTTCTGTTTCTAAAAAAAAATGTTCAAAAGCAAAGAGTTTACTGAGGAAAAAAAAATAGGGAAGACACCACAAAGGAAAATGAGCCTGGGGCTTCATTAATACAAAAGTCAAGTATTTTGTCTTTTATTGGGAGGTTCATGTAAAATACTTGAACGAAGTGAACAGCAGCAGCAAGAAGCTGACAGCAGAAATCAGGCCCTCTGCCTTTCCCGTTTGCACAGAGCACCACGATACCAGAGGTGCTTTGAAGAGAGATAAAAATGACATTCACCCCAATCAAAACTTGGATGTTTCCCTTCTAAAGAAAACTCGAGCTAAGATTAACTCAGCAGCATTATCTCAGCACACAAGTGTAAGTGTGCCCTATTTATTTACACACTCTATTCTGAAACATATTGAATGTTCTTCGTTGCAAGCAGCAAAGCTCCTTTCCCCCAGCCTTGTTTAAATAAAACTGGTATTGTTACAGATTAGTTTAATTTTTTAAGCCTAAATGCAGTGTAGCTGGAATTGGAAGGATATTTGTCTTTTGGAGCCGAGCACTACAGAAATCTGGCATCAAAAGTACAATAGAAAACAGAGTTTGGTGGGAAGTTCAGTTGCTTCACTACCCTGCTCTGAATAGAGCAGAAAACTTCTATTAATTCCCTGCTGTTCCAGCCAGGGCAGGTCAATTCCCTCACCACTAGCCTGGAGACTCTTCCAGCGGGCTCGGAATTAACCCTGTTCATGCTGCTCAGGAAGTCCCCGAGCAGCACTGCCAGGAAGCAATGTGGCCTTCCAAAACTAAATTCCAAACTCTGGAATATAGACAGGCCAATTGTTCTGAAACCTGGGCTAGTCTGCAGCTTCTCAGGCCCTGAAATCTGACCACTATCAGCATGAGCAGTTAGAGGGACAAAGTGTGGGCAGCTGTGTCAGAGAGGAGCACAACCTGGACTTCCACCCTGTGCTGGCAGAGTGGGAGCAGCTGAAAACTACTTGGAAAAATTCATGGCAGAACAAGGCATGTGAAACACAAAGTTCTCAAAACAGGGACACTTAACCCAAAATACATGAAAAAGCTGCTTCAAGCACACCCCGTGGAAAACTATTTTATAAACACCAACTCAAGTCTAACACAAGGTTTTTTTGCCATATCATATTTAAAAGCTGGATCGGGTACCTGGCACTTTAACAATGGTATCAGGGCAGGTATGTGCTAAAAGTAAAAATATGTTGCTGCAAATTCAAGGTTTCCAACTAAAATCAGATTTATTAAGGGAAAAGAAATGCAATAAAAAGTAAACCCAACTCATTTGTCAATGAAACATGTGGATGAGGATTTCTTAACAAGAGTTTGAACCCACCCTGGAAGGTAGCAGGGATGAGCTCCTTGTGCCTTGTAGAGTTTGGAGGAAGGGGAGAGCAGGAGGAAGAAGCTTTACCAGGAGGCAAAAACTTTCCTTCATCCTCCTCCCCTGCATCCAGCACTCCACAGGCTGGCAAACCTCTGCTCACTGCTGAGTTACCAGGTGTCAGCCTACACAAAGTTCTTTCACTTGCCTAGGTGATCCATTTCCCAGCTGTGCGATGGGAATAGCACTTTTTGCCTGCCTAAGGAGGAACATAATGAGGAAAATGACATCAAGGATCATAAGGTTTTGGGTACTTACAGTGGTAAGAAATGTGAGGACCAGAAAATAGGGGGGGAAATGGTGTTTTAGTCAAAAATCAGCATGGAAATCACTCCACAGCGCTTCCAAGTTCATTTCAGCAGCAATATTTAATAAAATGGATGGATATTTAACCATCTTCATCCCTCCTGGTGGTGTCAGCAATCAAATACCTGCACAAAGAGAGACCTGCCCCTGAACAACACCTCCTTTCTGGGCTGAAACTGAACAACCCCTCACTTGGCTCATTTGAGTAAAATCATGGCATCCCAATGCTCAGAGATGCAGAGCTTTCAGCTTCCCAAGTGCCAGCCAGGGGGATGCACACACAGAACCTCAGGAAAATTTGAAATGAGTGTACTGTGCCCAGCTAAAATCCTTTCTCCCTCTCCTCTCTCCTCAGTGAAGACAACACTCCAAGCACATTTAATACCCAAATGTGTCTTTCCAATGGAAAAAAAACCACATTTAGAAATGCTTAACTGGCTATGGGAAAGAATTCATGCTCAGGAGAGGATCCAAAAGGGTGGCCACAAATGTGCCCCGTGGATTTGGGCAAGGCAGAAAGA
The DNA here is from genome assembly GCF_000738735.6 of Corvus cornix cornix. Classification (NCBI taxonomy): domain Eukaryota; kingdom Metazoa; phylum Chordata; class Aves; order Passeriformes; family Corvidae; genus Corvus; species Corvus cornix. The sequence goes on from NC_046338.1 coordinate 2,001,647, forward strand.
AGAAGGGTCCAGGCTGTCTCCCTTTCTGTGCAGCTGCCCCGTGCTGTGCAAGGACTGAAAAAGTGTCTTCCCAATTACCACAGAAAGAAGTATGAAAGTGGCAACGGTGCCAAAGCTCAGAGGATGACAAAGAAGCCAACAAAACAGAAAAAAAAAATCAGTTGCTATTTTCATAAACAATTCTAGGAACACAAATATGGTTTTATAGATTAATTTTTTCTTAATGGAAAAAAAACTACAAGAGAGCTGTAATACCAAAAGTTATATAAGTTCCAACAAAGGCTGGTTATTAAGAGGGAAGCTTTAACTACCTAAGGACCAGATTTTTATGCCAAGAAGCCAAGTGGCAGGCGGCTGCCATGTGCCAGCAGAAGGAATTCATGGATCCATAAGGAACTTGCTCCATTGTTTAAGCAACTGATTTGCTGAAATATGGGCACTGGAAAATCTAAAGGGCCTGAAAGTTCCCTCCAGCGTGGTGGCTGCATCCAGGCACAGGCATCCCACCAACTCTTATTCTATTAACTACAGATGGCAGGGAAATGAGGGAGGAAAAACACGATATGCCACAGCTCTTTCCCACTGAAGAAGAGTGAGCAATATCAGGGGATCCCACTGCGTTATTTAAATCTGGGAGACTAAAAATACAGCCCTTTATTGCTCTGGAATGTGAAGCCTAAGAGCAGTTACACAATCTGAGGTAAGAAACCTAAGGATGTCCCACAGTTCCTCCCTGTGCCCTGGGTTTGGTGTGCATTATGTTGCTGCAGACCTTTTCCCCTTAGTAAAACAAACAAACAAACAGGCAAGCACATGCTACTAATTTTATTTACATTACACATTATCGACCAAATCTATATTTGGGGTTCTTTCCAGACCACCAAGGCTCTCGTTACAGGGACTTTGCGCTAAACAGAGAAACAAAAAAACCCAGAAAAATCTTGTAATCTCAGCATTAATGAAATAGATGCAGGTTAAGAATATGTTTATGAAAATCCAGGAGGGAAAAAAGACACATTCCCATCTCAAAAGGAGAATGTTTATTATCCATATATTAAAAAATACTCAGACAGCAGACTCAGATTATTATATAGTGACAGCAAATTTGGTCCTATCACTCATCCCCTCCTCCAGCTGAGGAAACCTGGAAATCTGCACCGACATGTAAATCTGACAGAGATGCCAGAAACAGCAGAGACATCTTCAGTCAGCAAAGGGCTGATCCAGGGCGAGCTCAAAGCCTCCCATTGACTTCCAAGGGCTGGACCAACCTGTGCATCCATCCCAGTGCCAAGCAGGACTTGCTGCCAGGAATATAATCCCCCCCCCATCCTGCCCTGTCCAATTTAAACACCTCCAGCACTGTGGCTTCAATAACCTCCCTTGCACGATTTTTCAGTCCCAGAGACTTTACTTGTCGGAAACCCTGGAATTCAGCTGAGGTTTCCTCGCCTGCATTGGCTCCCTCCTATTCACAGTCATGCCTTCCTCTAAATAACAGCCCTGTCCCTGCTGGGAGCACAAAGATGTGCACAAAACATCATCCTCTTCACTGCAACAGGTCTTCATTTTACTGGAATGAAAACACAGAATAGATTTTGAACTTTTTCCTCCAAGACTTCAGCCCAATTGTTGAAAACTTTCCCCAGCTGTATAGGATATTATAGGTGTGCTCCCAGGGCAGCACAGTGACAGCCCCTGACCTTGCTGCTCCTGTGTTCCTTCGTTTTCACATTCATTTCAGTCAAACAGCAGAAATCGGGTTTGGGGGATGTTTTTATGAACAAGTATCTATTTATCGCTGCCTAAATCCCTTTTCCTTCCTTTGTGACAGAACCATACAGAAGGGAAAACAGGCAGAGGTTGGATTCCAAGGCAGAAGTTGGAAGAGGTGACCCCAAGTCCCCTGGAGCAGCATTACAAGGATTCCACAATTTATAAAATTCAGGCATTCTGCATCCTGGAAAACAGCAGGGTTCTGGCACAACTGACTGACACATTATACAGGACACAGACCTCCTTACCTAAAGTCTGATTAATAAATATTAAAAGGCTGAGTTTGATCTTTCCAGAACAGCAGCAGACTTCATAAACAGGGTGATGTCAGATGGAGATTACTGGGGCAAAAAAAAAAAAACCCTGCTAGGGTTTGCAATGGAAGGAAGGAAAGCTAAACACAGCCTCAGGCTCCTGAGATTACAGGTCAGCCCATTTGAATAAAAAACTGAGTATTAAAAAAGGGGTGGGCAGTATGTATTTTGGGGGGAAGGAGGAAGAAGGAAGGGGAAAGTAATACTCGTTATTTGAGCAGGGCATGCCTTTTTTTCTTGGCAATCTCTACCTTCTCTTTTCAACAGACACATCCTTTGGGGCCTGAATTGTGAGTTAGACACATGTCCAGAGAGAAACGGGCCTCTGTTTTCTGTAGAACAACAGACTACTTATTTTTCAGTACAGACAACCCCTCCTATCTGGTATTTAACTTATATGTAAACTAGTCCCAGCAGAGCTACCCCTCTTAATGGCTCACACAACCCTGGAAAACAGATTTTTTTTCTGCCCTTGGACTGGACTCATCACTGATGCATTAACTCAAAACGACAGTGAACCCAAGTCTATTCAGTTTTGTGGGCTGGTGTCGAGTGATGAGGCTTCTTGGCAGACTTGAACTACTTGGGAAGGCAGAAGTGAATCAAAGACTATTACACAGATACAGCAAAAACATTAGAGAGATTCTGACAGACTCAATCCTTGCAGAATGTTTGATGTTCTGCTGTTCTCAAGTGACTCATGTGATTAATAAAGTAGATATATTTGTCATCTCCTTGGACAGAACTAGAAATGTACTTTGCTAGAAGCAAAAACAAATAGGCTTTGAGAGAAACACCACAGGTGAATGACTACCACCCACAGCACCAGGGATGTGCACTGCAGAAACACCCTTTTTTATGGGAATTCCCAGGAGCAAGGACAGTGGAAGATTTCAGGATCATGTAGTACAGTTTGGGTCTGAATCATGTTTGTTGTCTCTGAGTGTTCATATCAAAAACCATTTTCTACTCCATCGGGCTTACAGGAGAAACAATTTAGGTATGACACTATTATTGCTTTAATTAATGAATATATTTGTAAAGGTCTGAATAAACAGGTGAGGGAAATATTCACAAAGACTAAATGGAAGCTACAGTTTCTCTAGGATCCCTTTGGAGTCACCAAGATATCCAGGGTAAAACAGATGGATGAGGCAGAGTCCTCTGGCCATGCCCTTCCCTGTGTCCTAACAGATGTACATCTAATTTCTTGTTAAATCACAGCCCTCACAGCTTCCTAAGACTGTGAAGGGCTTTATTCTCCTCACCCTGACAAGTTTTCTCTCTCATATCTAAATTAAGCTTATTCTGCTTTAAATTAAGTCAAATATCTTTTGTCTTAGCAATCACGGCCATTGGGAATAAGCTGTTCTCTTCCTCTCTGTAACAGCTGATGTAGCAACAACTCACAAAATATCCTTTTTTTTCCCTTTTTCCTCCTTTTTGGTGATGCAACCACAGCTCATCCATCCTTATCAATGAGGTTTTCTTCTCTCTATGATTCTTGCAGTTCTCCCTGGATGTTCTCCAGCTGGTCCATGCTGATCCCACTTCCCAAAGCCAGTTTTCCTGCTGCTGAGGTCTCTCCCATGCTGAGCAGAGGGACAGAGATTTCTTATGCCCTGCTGGTTGTGCTGCTGCCTGCACAGCCAAAGACAACGTCTGCCTTCCCCTCACACTGCAGTGCAGCTCTGTTGGCTCAGCTCCCTTCCACGACAGCTCCCAAATCCTTTCCCAAGAGCTGCAACCCAACCAGCTCCTGTTCTGTCATTTACACAGGTGACTTCTCCTTCAGGAGTTTAATACATTGCACTCATTCCATCTCATCATATTTCTCCTTTTTCTCCCGTTTAGCAAGATCATTTTGAAACTTGCCTCTTATCCCATCTACCTGGTGTCCTCCAGCACAACTGCTGCTCCCATTCCCAGTTTGCTCCGAAACCATCAGGCCCAAGGCTTTCCAGTTATTTAGAGGTTCTCTGTTTTCCCTGCATGGAAATGACTCCAGTGCTGCCTTTACAAAGAGTTTCACTCAGCCTCCGTGTCTGTCCCCGCCATCACAAGTTGACACCAACTCCAGACACGTCACCGTGTCCCCCACAGGGTTTGATAAGCTGCTCTAGGGGGAAAGGAGGTTGGTGTGACAGGATTTGGCCCTGACAAAACCATTTTAGCTTGCTATTTATCTCCTTATTATCTCCCAGCTGCTTGCAAATACTTTATCTGTTGTTAAGCAGATTGATGTCGAAATCCTCACACTCATTTTTTGCTTCCTTCCCAATTTTTTAGGCTTCCCCCCATCAGCACACAGGGTCTCTCACTTCTCAGACTGACCTGGGCTGAGCAACTTCCTCAGAGGTTGAAGAACTGACAGGAGAAATCCTAAAACATCTAATTTATCCAAGTATTCCCTATGTGTTTTTTCTCATTTCTAGACTGAGACTGCAGTGCTGATGTCTTTGCATTCCTGGTGTCTGCTGGGTTTTCAGGGCAGGGTCAAAAGCAGTGCAAAAAAAGAGCATTAAGGATTTCAGCCTTTGGTTTCACTCTCCAGAACATTTCCTGTGCACTGAGTCACAAGTCAGCATTTTCCCCTGGCTTTCTCTTCTCCCCTCATTATCACTTGGAGCTTCAATCCCATTCTGTGCCTCAGCTTTTCTGACTTTGTTGCTGTGTTTACCCTAAACTCTTGTACTTACCTCTGGCAATTTCATTCACAGATTTAAAATACCTTCCTCTCCTATAACCAGGGCCTCTCTCTCTCTTTTATTCACACCCAGCATTCCCAAATCAGAAGTATAATAATGTTCTCCATAAGTAACTATAGAGTCCCTTAAATACTTTGACCTTTCAGATTTGCTTCCCATAAGATCCTACTTAGGAACCTTAGTCTAACAAATCACAGTATTCTTATATCATCCCTATTTCCTAAGGAATTTGAACTCCATCATCCAAAATTGTTCATTAAAATATCTCCCAAAGTCACAATAGCAAATTTATGAGCACTCTGTTATTTTATAATTGAGAAAAGAGCATTTCAACCCCACATTGAGCAATTTCAAGAATTACCACAAAATGCATTCATTTTATGAGGTGAAGGTTAGAAGTTTTGAAATAATTACCAAATCCAAAACCAAACTGATAATGATTTCTTTCTGTCAACATCCCACTGCCCTCCCCAAATGCACCAACCTGGGCAGCTGGGAATGGCAGGAGGCTTTTGCAGGATTGGGAAGGGCATGGATAGGAGGCAGTGGTTGAGAAGCTTGGGCTCAGGAATAAGGATTAATGTATATGAGATGATTGCATATGGCACACATAGGTAGGTCCCACACTACTTTAAAATAAAGGAATATATAAAAATGCTTTGATCTTGAAATTCTGGTAAAAGAGGCATCCCCAGCTTTTATTCTCACACCTGCTAGGGATTCTCTTTCGGGATGTCAAACAAGATTTAACCTGCACTCCTCTACATGTATCTAAAAGGAAAAAATATATAACCCACAGCAAGCCACGGTGAAAAATTTAAAATTGTTTGTAAACAATTTGATATGAGCTTCCTTGATCAAAACAACTGTTAAAAAAATTGGTAACTTCTGGATACTATCAGCAGAGAAATAAAAATGGAGTGCACAGTATTTCTTTTTGATGGAACATTGAGAAGATTTGCTTTTTTCTGATGCCTGCCAAGCTGCAATAAGAACCATATTTTCTGCATGAAATTTAACACCCAGAAGAAACTGTAAAGGACCAGAGGGTCTCCTGTCCCTCTACACTTATTACTGCTGTAAGCTCCATGAGCATATGGAAAGAACATGCTCTGGGTTGCCTGGAGATGATGTAAATACAGATAAGTGCATTCATCTGTTTAAAAAATGAATAAAAAGAAAAGAAAACCTACAGACTTTATTAAATAAGTTATCAGAAAAATATGAAAGTACATCTTTGCAGTGCATCAGTCCAGGCACATCATTTTTTACTTGTTTTATATGCTTTGGGTTTATTTTATATGCTTTAGCTGCACTGTGTATTTCTCAGGGCTCAGGGAAAAAAATCAACCTAATATTCTGACACAGAAAATTTATTTGGGTATTTCCCGTTCTGATTCAACACATATCAATGGCCTAAGCTACATATTATCAGCCCCAAGAATATCATTCAAGAAACGACAGCAAAGGATGACAGGTGGTCAAAACCTGCTTTTTATCCTTCCTCTGCTTTCCATCATGAAGCTTTTCCTACTCCAGCCCCCCCCCCCAAAGCCAGGCAAAGTGAGTGCAAATATTAACTCTAATATAGAAATTGTGCACATTTCTCCACGAGCAGCTCCTCTTCCATCCCCGGATCCCTGAGACAAACCAGCTGCTCCAGCCCAGAGCGGGGGAAATCCAAACAGATTACACTCAAGTACTGCTTTATGGGAGATTTAGGAGAGACCACAATAATCCTAAATCTGATCCCCTGCACGACACATGCCACAATTCCCTATATCCAGTGGTTCTTGCACACATCCCACTGCGGCTGTGAGCACATTGTTCCCCAAGTCAGCCCTGATTTAAAGGCTCCCAAGTGATGAAGAGCCTCCCACGTCATTTGACCATTTGTTTTCCACAAATAGCTCCTTTCAAAGTGAAAAACTTGCAGAAGAAAATGAAGTTGGCTCCCCTTAATTCAAGCTGGAGATTTAAGAGTTTGTCCCCGCTGCAAACCGCACTGAAATGGAGAATTCCAGGAGCAAAGCTGGGAAGCAGAAATGGGGCACCAGAAGGTCCACGTGGGGAAAGGGCCTGGCCTGAAGCATCATCAAGTACAGAGAGCCTGTGCCAGGCACCCAAAATAAATGATGTGTCTTCACAGCAAACCAGTCTGATTCATTTCTGCTGAGTTCAGTCAGGGTATTTAAAACAAACTCTGAACAAAAATACCTCTTTTGTTTACAAGGCTTTGCTTTCCAAACTCTTGTCTCTAAAGATGGCATTTTCCAGACAGCTCAGGCCTCTGGATGCTGAGGAATCCTTTGGGAATGCAACTGGGTGGCTTCAGGACTTTCAGAGACCTCACCCTTGGCACCCATCCTTCTACTGTGCCCACGGATCCCACGGAAGATAACTGCACAGGGAATGTGTTTGTACCCAAAGAGCCAACTCCAGGATCAGACCTCAGCCTTCATTTTGAGGTGCTTTATTGGAAAACTACACAGCAAGATTAAACCTGCAGCAAAACGAGGATTAGTCCAGCCCAAGAAGAGGTAAGGAAGGACAAAAGCTGTTCTCATCCCAGAGAACACCCTGTCAACCCCCTTTTCCCTGATCTCCCTGCCTGCCTTTATGAAGTTTGATCAAAAATTACATTTTGTTATAGCCCAGTCTTAAAAGTCTGGATGAAACCAAAAGAAATCTCCACTGGGCTGTAGCCTGTTAATGATACCGTGCTCTCCTCTGGCTCCCTGCCAGAGAGTGAACAGTGCCAACATTTGCAGACTTCCAACAGGAAATTAAGTAACTGCCCTGTTGGAAATATAAACCCATTTACAGTGGTCAGGCTTGCATTTTCCAAAACAACGATACAGTTTGTGCACATAAAGCTCGAGGAAAATTTGTCAGAAGATTCAGCCAAGCAAATATGAAACAAAGCCTTATGAAAAGGTGTTTTACACAGGTCTCCAAATTAGAGCTTTGTCAGGTGTATTTCCTGCCCTGAGGCTTCTGGAGGAACAATTCTAGGGGCCTTTAGTGAGTGCTGCACACACATCCCCCATGGCTGAAGATTAACAGAGGTCCTGCTTTTTTCCTAATTTTCTGTATTATTTCATTTACTTCTCCAGAAGTGTTTTGGGCAGTTTATAAAGTGCTGCTGCAGGCTTGGGAGAGCCTGGGCTTTATTTTTAACCTGTTTTGTGACTTCTGGTCAAATCTCTGCCCCACGCTACCCTTCATCCTCACACACTTCATCACATAGAATCATGGAATCCTGGAACGGTTTGGGTTGGAAGGGACCTTAAAGCTCATCCTGCTTCAACCCTGACACCTCCCACTGTCCCAGGCTGCTCCAAGCCCCATCCAGCCTGGCCTTAGACACTTCCAGGGATCCAGGGGCAGCCACAGCTTCTCTGGGCAACCTCTGCCAGGGCCTCAGCACCTTCACAGGGAGGAATTTATTCCTAATATCCAACTCAAACCTCCTGTCTTTCAGTTTGAAGCCATTCCCCCTTGAACTTTCACTAAATGTCCTTGTAATAAGTTTCTCTCCATCCTTCTTGAATATATATTGAAGGGAGAAGCAAACTCCTGTCCCTATTTTAGTCACTGGAGTTTCACCACTGCCATCACCACCACCGAGATCTACACTGGGGAAGTTCCAGAGAAAGCAGTTTGTTCCTTCCCAGGAGTTTTTACAGCCTGGACTGTTCTATAAACCTTGTCCAGGCCGCACAGATACAACACCCAATAAATATTATATTCTGGAAGTATTATTGATCAGCAAATTTGACTTTTATCTCCATTTTTTCTTCCTCACCCAGCTACTGCAATGTTTTTCTTCTGCCACCTCCCCTTCATCTCCCTGCTGTTGCCATTAGAGTCAGGAATGACACAGACACACAATCCAGGAGGAGTTCAAGAGGTAGGCAGAACATTCAATATATATATTCAACAACAGGAATATTCAGCAGGAACAGCAGCAGTAGAATTTCCACACTTAAGGGATTAGAAAACCATCCTGCACGTTTTTGCCAGTGCTAAGAGAGTGACAACTGTAGTGTTGTTCTTGAATATTATTTCTTTTCAAAGCAACACCGTGCATGAGTGCAAACCAGCTACATCTCACCTATTCATTGACAAAACCTTCCCTACATTCACTGTAAACAGTCTAAAGTTGCAGGTACAGAATGCCCCCCTCCCCCCAATAGTGTTACCTTGTATTTTTGCACAGTGGGGCCTTTCATTCAAGCATCTGAACTTGTATTACACAGGTGGGTAAACATTATTATCCAGCTTCACTTGGATTGTTTCAAGTCCATGGCAAACCTGCAGCAGAGTCATTCCCTGAAGGGCAGATTTCCCTGGAGCCAGCACTCAGCCCTCTGGAGTAAAGACAACTTGCAGAAGAAAGAGTTTGTGGGATCAACCCACTAAAGCAAGTTCCTCCCACTAATCAAAGTCATATGAAAATAATTGCTCGAAAAAAACCCCATTTCCTTAAGAAACTCTTCAAAAATGGATTGAAGATTCACAAAAAGGTATTATCTACATTTGTATTTTCAAGCCTCACCTCAAGTTTTATGTGTAGTTCCATAAAACTGAGAACTGTACATGTATTTAATGCCAGTAAAGTAGAAAGACACCTCCACATCACTGCTTTTATTGCTCCTTCCGTGCTCTTCCACCACCCAAACTGGGTTGAGGCCCTTGAAAAACGTGATGAGTGACACCACTCCCCAGGCATGCAGTGAATGATTTGCATCTTTCAGATTCCCATTCTGCAGAAGTCATTGGACTTGGACGCAGGAAAACAAGCGAGGAAAAAGCAGCACGTTTGCAAGTGGCAGGAAAAGCAGCAGCAGGGGTAGAGCCCTAAAAAGCCCCTGTGAGCTCCTGGATGCCCCAGGACACCACTAAGCACCAGTCAGGTCTCACTTTCAAGTCTCACTCCTGTAAATGAAAAACAACTCCAAGTCTCACTCACTTAGGCCGTGCTCCAGGAAGGCACTCAGGCGGGATCTAACGTTAAACACAAAACTGGGCCCGTTTAAATCAGCTGCACTGTTTACAGTTCCAATCTATGGGTAAGTGCTCTGCTGGACTGGGGCCTTGAGCAGTGATTGTTATTTAACACTTTCTTTAAGTTCCCCTGCCAGTTCCTGGTGCCTCAGCAAACTTCATCTCTTTCCCATCCGCTGCATCCCCTGTTGTTCCTTGAACAAACACAGATGGCCCCAGTTTGAGCACTGAGATTCTGCCACCACAGCCATCTAGGAACCAGCAGATATTAAATGGAAAGGGGAGCTGCTATTTTCAAAGTTTTCCTCAAGACAAGAATAAATCAGCACCATTCACTGGCAACAGAAGAAAAAAGGCAAACGCAGGCAGTGGGGCAAAGGAGGCTGATAGGAAAGGGGAAATCAAACCAGCCCCGAGGAGGAGGTAACAGCTTGGGGTATTTTCCCTCCCCACAGCCACTGCCTGGGGAAGAAGATCAGCGGAAGGAGTTCTCACTTCTTGCTGTGGCTGATAAAACACCAGACCCTGCCACAGGATTTGCCTGCTGGGAACCACCAGAGACATCTGCAGCAACGCCATTTTCCAGCTCTTCCAGCACCAGTTTGCCCAGAACAGCCTCCCACCAGTCTCTCCTTGCCAAGACTCATTGCCACAGCCCCCAGCCTCGGTGACAGACCAGGGATCCCAAGGACATCCCAGCTGGATAGGACATCACCACAGTAGATGGACAGAGAAGCACCAGCAGCTCTTTGGCCTCTTCCCCATCTCTGCCACCACGAAGACACCAACAGAGAGCAGTGGGAGGATTTCAGTAATCAAAGGGAACCACTTCTTTTAAATCAAGCTGAAGAAACTGCTGAAATGGACCTTGGAATAGTCAGCAGGGGATCCCTTTGAAAAAACAAGACTCCCAAGGACCGTGAAGAAGAAAAACCACACTGGAGAGCAAAGATTAGAAAAGAGGAAGAAAACAGCATGAGGAGGAAGGAGTATCATGTGCTCTGCTAACTGCACCTCTTAATTAAGAGAACACAAGTGTGGCTCAGTGAAACAACATTACTGCACATCCCTGCTACAACACACGTTTATAAAAGGGATATATTCCCCTTCTTCCAAACGCTGAAGGGTTTCCATTCATCTGGCTGCAGCATGTCACAGAACTGCACTACAGCAAGATTATCTCTAGAAAGCCTGGGCTGTTATTCATATATTGAAACATAAGTAAGATATTATTGGTTTGGAAGCTGTCAAGACACTTCTCTGCGTGCTGCAACAGAAGTCAGAACGAGACATTATCCAGCCCCTACCCAAGGCTTCCATTGGACACAGGAAAAATCAAAGCCCAGAAATCCTTTGGGGTGTTGACATTATTTTCTAAACTAAATCATCACCAGTGTAGTTCCCGTTCACATAAAACTAATTTTATTTGAGATATAAAGCTTCTAATATAAACAAAGTTTCTGAAAGAAAAACAGGTCAATCATTGTAGCTGCCATGGCAAATAATATTGCAGATTTTTCATCTGTTAATACAGTTAATACACTACAGGGTCTGGGCACGTGAATCTCTGTAATCCTGGTCCCCAGTACCTTCTCCCCTGAAAAAGTAAAGTGGTACAGATGGATTTTTTTTTTTTTTAATAACCCTAGCCAGTAAAAACTGGAAAACGAGAAGAAAGCATTGGAAAGTGCATTGTTATTGGTGTGCCTGTATTGTATTAGCCCAGACATGTCTGTGCTTGGAAACAAATTGATTGCATCTCTTGGTAAATCAGCCCCTCTGTGGATAACGTACCAATCTCTCCCCAGATTAAAGAAGCAGCATCTGCTTATAAACACAAACCAACTGAGGAGCTGGCACTGCTGCAGGACTTCATGGCTTGTGTTTTCTCTGCTGTTCTTCATGTGCATGTAAGGATTGAAGTACAGCACATCTCTAACACCACATCAGGGGCTTCAGGTAAACCTCTAATTGCCCCATGTGTACCAAAAATGCATTTAAACAGAATTTTTAAAAAATAAAATGCATGCAAAGTATGTGATGGAGCACTTACCATGGACTCTTTAACAATTCATTACCAGCATCGGGTACAGGATGCATTTATTCTGAATTTACATGAGTGTAAGGAAGAACAGGTTTGGTCAAAATATCCTCCTGTGGCTTTAAAGATCCAATTAGGCAAAGCACGTTCCCAAAATGAAAGGGATGTTAATAGAAAACATCGAAGCAGTTGTTGGCTGACACAAGAATCCACTGAAATCCAAACAACCCCCCAGGACCTTGAATTGCCAATAGAAATGATCCATCAGAGCAGCTCAAAGGCACAGTCCCAAGTGTGCTCTGTTCCTCCGAAGGAATGTGAGTGAAAAAGCAGCTGCACTGTGGGATGGTGCCTTCAAACCTCCCAGCATTCCTGAATTAGCCTTTTACCAAAGACACAGCAAATCCCAAAGTTCAGTGCACGCTCTTTCGCCTCCAAAGCTCAAACAACTCGGTCCCAAAGAGGGCAAGTTTGTCATTAAAACACAAAAAACCCCCAAAAATAACAAAAAATCCACCCTGGCAAGCAGGCACTAACAGTGAATTTCCAAATATTTAGTGCTTGTGCTCTGCAGAGGTGAGATGCTTGTGCATCTTCAGACACCCCAGTATCCAGAAATGAGACGGAAACCCCTGAAATATCTTGGACTAAAACTGGCCGAGGTCAGAAGGTGTTGGTGCAGGCCAGAAAAGGGCAGCCAGACCCTCCCCTGCCAGGTGCACCCCTTTTCCAGCACATTTGCACCTGGGCTTATGTCCAAAATAAACCACTGAAGTCCCAAATCCCAAACATCAAAGATGAATGAGCACAAAGTATCTAAAATGTTTCCTAGTTTGGCTCAAAGTAGGAAATTCTGCAGAACTCAAGAAAGGATCAAGCTCTGCTCAACAGGAAAGAGACACTTGAAGCTGCCTCCCCTTTCACTTCATCTCAACAAATGTTTGATAGATTCAGGCAAAACAGAAAAATCCTGAAGATTATAAAATCCTTTCTCTACATACACAAAAATCACTCATTTCAGAACTCTGCAGTGATAAGAAAAGTAAGAAAAGCCAAAAAAACCATGCAGAAAGACTGAAACAGGAGTTGCTTCCCAGTCAAAATTTAAACACACAGCATTAAACATTTCCTTTTTTATCTTTATATTCCTGCAAAGTGTGAAAAGTTCTTGCTCAGAGAACTATTGCTCTCCTTGAACCACACATGAAATTATCAAATATAGGTTTCAAGAACAAATATTGTCTCAAGTTGCAACAGCTTTCACCAAGTACTGCAAATGTTCTCCTGACACACAAATGGAGTTAAAATTTGGAAATTATTTCAAGTCCCACGTTCAGTCTGAGAAATATTCCTCACAGAAACAGTGTCTTTTCATTAGGATTTAACTGAATTCTGTATTATTTATTAGCAGACAAACGGGATGCCTTTTGTATTCCTGGTACACATTTCTGGGAGGAAAACTTGGGATATTGTGGTTAAGGTTGGTAGAGAGCATGAGAACATATATGGAACAAAAAGTGCAACCATTTGCATTTGGCTGCTCATTTGAACCCCGTGAATATTTTTGGATATTATTTTGTTTGGAGAAATCCAATCCTCCCTGAGCAGCTCTTTTCCTGTATGCAAAGCCCTGGCTTTGTCCTGCCCTGGGCCAGCCATGGAAGAGCCGACCCCGTGTGCTCCCACAGCCAGCGCTGGAAGTGACACTCGTCTTTCATCCCTGCAAGCTGAGCCAGCCCCACAGCACACACAGATCAAAACCATCCCTTCTCCCATGGCATTTGGTGCAGGAAGCAAAGGGAACACTAGATCCTGCTTGAAGACAAAATCCCAAGTATTCAAGTTTCACACGTTCTGCAGCGGGTATTTCCCAGCTCTGGGAAAAGGGCAGCGGCACAACCCCAGGACAAAAACCCACAGGACAAAAACCATCTCGGTGGTACCAGTGTCCAATTGGACACCAAAGATGTTGGGAAGCATCCATGAATTGTAGCAGTGTAATGGAGCAAAACAAAACATTCCTCCCATTTCTTTAAGCACCACGTGTACTTTGAGTGCAACAAAGTCCATGAGAGGAGCTGCATGTCCCTGTTTTTCAGGATAAAATATTCCAGAACACTCTGCACCGGTTCACTGCTGGATGAAAAGTGTCTGGAAACAAAGCAGCAAAAGCATTTTCTAGGGAAAAAAAATTTGATTTGATTCTAAAAATAAGGAAAACACATCAAAGTAAATTTTCAGTGTACTTTCTTTGTGTGCTAGTAACAAGTACCATCATTAGCAGGACTGAGTTCATTCTTTGGGGTTCTTTTAAGGCAATAATATCCCACACCAGGGGTGGGCACATCGTGACTTTCACGTGGAAAGCCTGTCTTCCTTTGCACAGGAAATATTTCAGCTGGCTGAAAGCAACTGCCCACTAAAGTTAGTAAAAGATTCATTACATGCATCCTCTAAAGGATTCTGGCAGAAAATCTGTCAGGCTCTGCTGCTCAGATTGACTGTCTTAATCAGCACTGCTGAATGACTGAGCCATAACCAGGATCTTTAGGATCTTGTAGGATCTTTAAGACAGCAAAGCAAGTGGAGATCAAAAACTATTTCCCTGCTGCACCTCAGTCATCTTCAGTGTAATCCTCAACATCTCTGGTGTCAGTAATTCCCAGTAAGAGCAGCAAACAGCAGGATAATATCAAGCCTTGATACCTGATGAAATGAAAGCTAAATTAGCACAATAATCCCTCAAGAACATAAGTGCCTTCTCAAGGAGCCTGACACCAGCTTATACAGGCAAGAGCAGAAAAAAGCCTATAAAACTCACTTCAGTGGGATAACGCAACAAAAGCTAAAGAAAGTTGAGCCTCCTATCACCACACATCCATCCCTTGCAACATTTCAAATGATTTTACAGTTCTTCTGACAGATCTGTACATAGACACCTCTCAGCAAATTACATGGAATATATACACACTTAATCCCTCCTTGCACTGTCGAGACAGAATTCTTCCCCTCAGGCCTTGTCAGTTATTACAATTAGTCCAGGTGAAGTTACCCTTGATAATCTCAGGAGATAATAACTGGCAGGAGGAATAGGATAACAGAACATCCGACAATTACAGGGTTTGGGTAGGGGATTTCTGTAGAGCTGACAACAAAATAAACAACACCTGATGTACAAACCTGTGCAGAAGCCTGAACTCTGATTTTCCCACAGCAAAGGCAGTGCCAGCATTGCTGTCCCTGCTGTGACCCTGCTGGATGGGCTGTGATGCCTGAGGCCACAGCTTCACTCATTTACTGACAGCGAACAACCCCAGTTAAGACTTTGGTGCTGTGCTCTGTCAAAACTTTCTGAGAAGTTGGCTGTACCAGAGATGCTCCACCATAAATATAACAGAGACCGAAAAATTCACCCAGTGTTTTAGAGCTCCAAGCCCAGCGTCTTCAGAATGGCCTTGGATAAGAGAACTGACCAGAATTGAGTCTTCCCTCTTGGATGAGAGAACTGAACATGCCCCACAAGTGACAACAGAGCAACCTTAAATGATCAGATTCCCAAAAATCCTTGTGTAGGTGTCCTGTTTACAGGAGTCGCTTCCACCACAAGATATTGTTACCCAACCAAAGGCCTCATGGCAAGGAAAAGCTGTCCATTTGCAGGTGGTTTCTCCTTCTTTATTGAAGAAATTCCCTGAAAATTCACTTTATCTGCTATTGACACTGAGACCACCTTTTTTTCCTTCCCCCAGTACCAACTCTCAACTTTTGAAGTTTTCAAGACAGATCAAAGAACTTCCCCAGAACCATTGTGACCTACAGGAATGCTGAAAGCAGAGCCACAAGAGTGATCAGTGCCAAATGTGGCTCCCCAGTGAAACCAGTTCAGGAAGGAAGGAATGGGCCAGTTCACTTAATGCCCAACCTATTCTGTCTCACCCTGAACAGTTCAACCAACAAAATATTTATATTGACATTCCCTGGAGGTGTTCAGCCTGAAGTGTGAGGGGTTGGTCATACAGCTCCTCATATCAGGACTATCTTTGCTGCTGGGAAAAGTAGGAGACAGATCTCAAGAAAAGATTTCAAGAAAATTGTTCAAGTTCTGCACGTAAAATACTCTCAAGTTTGTGAACATTTTGCTGCTGCTCAGGGTTCACTACACAGAGTCAGAAATACTCATTAGGATTTAAAAAAAGATCAATCACAAACGGGGAATGTAAGAACATAAATCACATCCTACAACAGGCTCTCAAAAGGAAAAGGGAAAATCAGATATCATCTCTCCCTATATAACACAAGAAAATCAAGGCAGTATTTTCTTTTAATCCCTGATGAAATACAATTTTGCTAATGATAAAGATTTCCCTATAGTGAGAGGATGCCTTTACAGCTTCTTCCCTTGCCTGGGCCTCTTTTTGGAGAATTTCTGTAGCAGAAGGGACTGAAAGAAGCAAAAACCCTTTAAAGGTTTTCACCAGGGTGTCTCAGGGCCTTCCTAAAGCTCTCTGCTGTACTAAGAATGCAGTTTATAAACACGTAAAATGCTACTGTTCTTAATACACTGGAAAACACTTTTTCTTCAACATAGAGCAACAAGCCCTGCACAGAAAAGATAACGACAACATCCAGCTTATGGGAATGACCCAAAACTCAGGAGAAAAGGGGTCTGGAGCTCCAATGCTGCTCCACTGCTGCATCCACTAGAATGCATTCTGTTATCCCACAGCAGGTTTCAATTATTCATCTCTTAATCAACTTCAGATTGACTTATTTAAAAGGATGCAATTTTAACAATAAATCTCATGGACAGTGTTAATTAAAAGCTAAATCTTGCCCTGAGCTGGACGCCCAAGGTCTATGAGAATGTTCACAGCCCATTTATTTACTCCAGCATTGTGTCAGTTATTGAATTACAGTAAATTAAAAACACAGTGACAGAGCAATAGCTGAAATAAGTGAGGCTTGTTGCATCTCACTTACAAAGGTTGCCAGACTTGGGCTCTGTCAGGCTGCCAAGAAAAGTGAATGTAAAAGTCAGGGGCCCTCAGTTCAGAAACATCCTCTGGTGAGCATGAAGTGTTGCAGCCTCAGAGATGCCAGCAGGCAGAACCAAAAGTCCACCACGAGCTATTCCTTGGCCTCCTGAAAGCATTTAATGATATAAATCCATCTTCCTGACAATCAGCTGGGAATTAAATGACCTGTTGCCACTGTAGGTGAGACACACTGAAAGCAGAGCTCAACGTGGTGCTCTCTCCACTCAGCACGTTCTGGAGAAAAAGAGATGTCTCCATCATGCCACAGATTTTCATTAAATTCACAGAGAGATAATGTGTTTTATAAAAAAAAAATCAAAACATATGGAATGAATAATTAACATATACCAAAAAAAAAAAAAAAGTAAAATGAAAACACACAGAATGCTTGTTACTCATACAGCACATCAAGTACTTCAGAGTAAACAAAACAATTAAAAAGACACTTCCTTTCATTTGAAGCCAAGTTAATTTTGGAGAAGAGATGTTCACCCATGATAACTGACCCCTTACAGGAAAAACTGGGAGAGGCAAGAGCTGTTGTAAATACAGCGTAGACTGCACAGGGCTCAGATATACATTAACTCTATAAAGGTGTCACAGGTGGGATATTCCCTGTACAACGAGGATGATCCCCCTTCATGAGGAGAAAGGTTGATGGAGGTCTTGCAAAGAGGACCTCACTTGATCAAAACCAGATCTAATCTTAGTTCTAACATTGATTTTATTTTTATATCATTTGGCCAAGCTTCTGTCTTCTCCTAGAGACCTCTGTGTGTTCACAATCACACTTATCTTTGAGGATAGAATGACTGAAACGGAATTCAGGGAGAGAACAAATCCCCTTTACAAGTTAAATGTTCCACAAGAGTGGATGTCAACATGGTAAAAGCTAAAGGCCCTACAGAATTTTGAAACGAAGGCCACCCAGACCCCAATCCCTCCTTCTCCAGCACGTGTTCTCACTCTGCAGGAGTGGCCATGGTGTTCTGTATGGACCAGCTACACTGTGGACACCCCCAGGCAGCTCATTACATTTACACCCTCCATCCTTTAAAGCTTGGCTTAGCGTCTTCAGGAGGGATTGGGCCACCAGAGCAGCTTTGCAGAGGAATGTTCACACTGTGACCGTGGAAGTGCACATCCTTCCAGGGCCAATCTCAAGTTCCCAGGGTAGGAAAACCATCCCCTGCTCTATTTCCAGTCTCTGGAGGGAATGTGTGAGGAGGTTATAAAGCTGCCGAGTGTTTTTCCCTCGCTTATCTCTGATCTCTCCATTTCCCATGGCCTGCTGCTGTGCTCCGGCTCACTGCTCCACCATTCCAGCTCCTTCCTGGATCTGCCTGGAACAGATGTTCAGGGCTCTGCTGCAGACAGACAGAGCATCTGGGAATGGGACAGGGGGATGCACCAGGGACAGCCCTGGGAGGGAAGGAGCAGAAGGTCACAGGAAGCCCTTGTGCTGTATCAGTTTCAGCACATGACCTGAGCAGCTTGAAAAAAAGCTTTTAATAAAATGCAGGCTTCGCCCAGAGCCTGCACCAACTTTTCTCAAGAACTCAGCCAGTTATGAAACTTTACCAGTACATTTTGGGATGGCAAAGTCCTAAGTTAAGTCCTAGTCCCAAATCTCTGAGAGTGAACGAAAGCACATCTCTGTACAGCCCAGAGCATCAGCAGGGCTTAGACAGCCCATGGAACATCTGCACAAAGTTACCAGCACTTCTGCTCCAGCTCTTGGGGACAGTGGCTTGCCTGTACACACAGGGACTTGCCTTATTTATTATTTCTTTTAGCTTTCCCTGACAGAAAGGGCAGACAGATGTTCTTTGCCTTCAGTGTTCCCGAGGCACAATAAATACGCCCAGGATTCATGTCTCCAACGTGACATCATAGAATCAAAGAAACCTGAGCTGGAAGGGACCCAAAAGGATCATCCAGTCCAACTGCTGGCCCTGCACAGACACCCCAACAATCCCACCCTGTGCCTGAGAGTGTTGACCAAACGCTCTTGGAGCTCTGGCAGCCTCAGGGCAGTGACCATTCCCTGGGGAGCCTGTGTCCTGCAGGAAGAACCTTTTTCCTGATATCCAACCTAAACCTCCCCTGACTCAGCCTCAGCCATTTCCCAGAGCCCTGTCGCTGGTCACAAGAGCAAACAGATCAGAAGATCTCAGCAGGGCCCAGGTGGGTTAAGCCAGGCCTGGACCAGAACCACAGAACTGGCACATTCCAGCCAGCAGGAACACAGTACCCAGCCCCCACCAACACCATGATACAGGACATGTCCTGCAAGGGCATTTTTTGCTGTCCTTTACCCTCTCTGATCAACCAGACTCCATGCACCTCTCCAAAGGGGTTTGTTAGAACAGGATATCAAGCACAAAAACTCCAAGGAACTCAGTGAAGCAACAAAGCAGCCTTGACCTGAGCTTTCTTCTGCTCCTGCCTTGTGCATGAACTCCACGTAATGACTTGTTGAGAAACACCAGGGAAAACGCAGCTCTGTACACGGCACTGCTGGAACACAGCCCTGGCCCCACAGCCCATTTATCCCTGTCAGCCCCTCCTCCACGGCAGTGCCGTGGCTTTCTGCTCTGGTGGTGACCACTCCACACTATTTTTTCAGGAATCCTACCTAACAATCATCCTCCAAATCTGTGTCCATCCTGGCAACATGAACCATGGGATTCCATCCACAAGCCACCAGGCACTTCCTTTCATACACTGCCCTGCAGATTTACTTGGAAACAGTGGCACTCCACTGTCTCCACTTCAGGAGGAGATCCTGGAAAGCAATCTTCCTCACCCCGGGATGCTGGCATGGAAGCAGGCTGAGGAGCCTGGGTTATTGCTTTCCTCACTGAAGGGGTTCCTTTCTCAAGCTACTTCTTTTCCCCAAGCTGCCTGACTTTGGCAGAGCACCATTTTCAATATCATATTGCGTTAGATTCCAAATATAGGCAAGTTCTTTTACTTTACATTATGTTCCCTGGGGGACTTCAAAGAACTTAACTATTAAATAATAGTAATATTTAGAGCTTTATTATTACATCACACACAAGTGATATATATTTAAGCTGAAATTACTCATTTTTTCCACCTTGGCAAACTTCACTGTCCATCCTGTCGTTTCAGCCCAATTAAATGACATTAAACATGTCCAAGCCTCTCACATGCCACACTCCTGGCAAGGGCAGCAGCGACTCTGCTTGTAAACAGCCAGAAAAAAAAATTGTAACTTCCTCTGCAGCACCTGACCAAATGAAACTTTAAACCAAATGTAGAATTTCAGGAATTTTAAAGCACTTCATCATAAAGGATGTAAAACTGCAATCACCACCCCCACAGAAGGATCCTTCAGCTAACACCAGTATTCTGTTGTTATTTACAAAGAACCATAGACAACTGCTCTCATTTATTCATTTCACTGTTGTTCCATTTATAAATGTGCAGATTCATTGACTTTCAATATCTCCTTGATTACAATGAAAAAGAAACCAGGATGACAAAAGCCCTATGAAGTCACTTTATTATTCAACTGGAGCAGCCCCAAACAACCCAGAATTTCTTTGAGCTCAGCTTTAGGGAGCTGGTTTCAAGACACAGCACGGGGTTTGCTAATTTTTAAAAGCAGAAACCTGGATCAAAGACAGCATCTTAGCAGTAAAATAACTTGATTTGATACTCGTCTAAGTGTTTCAATACGGAGCAGGCTGTCAGAATGCAGGCTGGGTTATCACCGTCACACCTCCACCTCCGCACGGCCGGGTGTGAGACT
Source organism: Corvus cornix cornix (assembly GCF_000738735.6). Lineage (NCBI taxonomy): Eukaryota > Metazoa > Chordata > Aves > Passeriformes > Corvidae > Corvus > Corvus cornix. The sequence continues at coordinate 2,022,313 of NC_046338.1, forward strand.
CTCCAGCTGTGCCAGGGCTGCCGCGATTCCTTCGGCTCCGGGAGCGGTTTCCCCTGGGAAGCACCAGCACCCATCACCTGCATACCCACGGCAAGGTGAGAACATCCCACCGAGACAGCAGAAAGAACCTCAGTCAAGCAGGTTCCTAGGAACTGTTTGAGATACAACATTTCACTCAACAACTGTGTGAACATGGAACTTGCAACTGAGGATGACTGAGGGTTTTTTTCCAGGGCGTGGGGAAGGAAAGGTTTACGCTTTTTCTTTTGTCTGAACTAACTTTCTACATGTTGCTGGCTTGCAAGACAATCGCTGTGTGCAAAGCAGCTGCATTTAGTTAGAGACTTTTTAAAAGAGTTTTCAACTCTGAGGTGCTCTTTTGAGTCCCAGCAGACTGCTGGATTTCTACATCTGTTTCCAAAGAGCGGGATCCAGTGTCACACCTCAAGGAAACTCTTTTTTTCCCCTCGCTTTGCCTACTTAAAGCTTTAAAACACTCCCCTACCCAACTCTCATTTGCAACCGTTTAAATCCCTGCGAGGACATAATTAACACAGCAGTTTCAGCAGAAGTTAATTACAGAAACAAAGAAACGATGTCCTGAAGATAATTTGCTGCTGCTTCAAGCCACTTTTGTCAAGAAATACAAGGCTACAACCTCAAACAGTGACATCTACCTTCATCCTCTTAGAGGCTTAAGGCAACAAAAGCATTTTGTTTGTTTTTAAACTCATTCCTGGATAGTGGCTGAAGCAGCAGCCTGTGACCCAGGGATGAAACAATTAACCACAGGGACTAATCAAGAGCTGTGGAACTTTATCTCACAACTTTCAAGGAAATCAGCAGCACCCCTACAATCTAAAACACAATCTGGAGATGTGTGGGTTTACTACACGCTTTTAAAATGTTTTTCTATTATTCACGCTTCTGTCATTGTGTCTCCTCACAAAGTTACATGATCTGGAAGAACAATAATCAAGCTGAACTGGGAATATCCAGAGCCACATACTGCAAAACATATCCAAGCTGGAGAGTTGCTGTTCCTTAAATTGACATTAATTTCGTGCTTTTATTTGGAACACTTGGGCCAGCCCGTGAGCACCCTTGGGGAGAGCGCAAGCTAAAGGCAGTGAATGTACAAAGCTTTTGGGCTTGTTTTGCTCCCTACAAGGAAAGGTCATGGACAGAAAGGCAGCAGCAGGAGACAGTGGTCCACATTCTCCTCTTGAAAATGTCAGGGTTAAAGGGTAGGGACTGAAGATTCTGTATGGGTTGGGTTTCTGATGAAGCAAAACCTATTTCCCCAACCATTAGAGTTACCTTAAAGAAATCTGTAAAACATTTTAGAACTGGCTTTTTCTTTGGTTTTTTAATTAGTGGTGGATGTTCAGGTTCCCTTAGTCTTCCACAAAATTTAGTATGGGGGAAAACATAGTATGTGGTTGAACATGTGATAGATGTCTATCTATATAAAATAAATAAATCACTTGATCTGCCCGTGAATCCACACTGCAAGCATTTGCCAGAGATAGTATTTAAAATGCAGGAAATACTTCACTGTGGAAAGTAACTGTACATAATCACAGATCACAGTCCAGGCTGGAAGGATCACCTGGTCCAGCCTTTTGTGGGACAGGGAGCCTGACTGAGATTATCCAGTCTCACCTTGGAAACCTCCACCACATCCCTGGGGTGGTAATTCCAGTGAATTATTGTTCTCACTATAAAAAAAATTATTTCTTATGTTGAGCTGAAACCCCTCTCTGTGTAACTTGTACTACATGACCTGTACTGTAATGACTACATTAATATATTTACATAAAGGTGAATTCATACACTGCTAGATACTTCCCAGCAGAATCCACAGGAAATAAGAAATGGTCAGTTTTAGACCCAATGTGATCAGTTGCTTTATGTTAACAGGGTTTTATTTTTCCCCTTCCAGGCTCTTTGAAACATGCAAAAAATTCATATGGCCCTAAAGCTTTCAAATTATCTGAAAAACCAGGGGGGAAATGGCCTTTTTTCCCCTTTTAAAAATACAGCTATTTGTTAGGCACACAGAGCATTCCCTGGAGACACTAGAAATCAACTTTTGAAAATTTTCCCATTGAGATGTCAGGAAGAATTCTGACCTCAAGCTAGAACTCATCCAGCCATTGAATCTGCACCACGAGACTCCTGTGAGGCGCACTGGGACATCGGGAAGTCATTCCAGCACATCCACTCCCTCACACACAGTCCCGGGAACGGCATCCTTAGGGACACGCTGGAACACCGGGAGAAATCCAGGCACAAGGATGTGAGTTAGATCTGTTAGCTACAAGCAACTTTTTAGAGGCAGTTATCCCACAGTATTTACCATTTGGGTTCAATTTTGGCTTTTTCATCAACTTTTTCTCTTTAGCATTCACTTTTTTCACTTCTTTAAATATAAAATACAGGCATATGATCAACAGGACTTCTCTGAGGTGGCTTGTGATTGAAGTACCCACCACAAAACACTTCGGAGGAGCCGGAGTTCACGTATATCCAACCCTCAGTGAAATTCTCATGCAGGCGTCCAAAAACACTGCTCACTTTTTACTGACTTGGCCTGAAGGACTCAGTCCTTGCCCAATTCCAGCTATCCCGATTCCAAGGTCCCTTTATGCCTGAGCTACGCTATGTTTTACACGTAAATCACTCGCAAAAAGGCTGGAATCAGAACCCTGATAAAGGAGAAGGATCGCGGGGTAAATATCACTCGCTAACAACAGAACGGAGACGCTTTCTTTTTGCTGAAAATAACTAAATAGATAAACAAACATTTTTTAGGAGTACAAGGGAGGTGAGATGGCAAAACATGCCCTCAGAGCCGGATCTAAGGGACAAGTCCCCAGTGTGACAACACACCTCGGGCACCATCAATCACGGACCGCAAAGCGGGACCGCCTGGGAATGGTTACGCTGGGAATGCTTACTGGCCCCAACACTTGGAAAGAGCTTTTTTACGAAGCAATTAAACACAGACCGAGTGTAAACCCCCGAGTTCGTTAACGGGAGGCGGCGCGGGGAGAGCGCTGGAGCCGCCGGGCTCCCCTCAGTGCCGGCCCCGCTCCTCTCATCCCACCCCGGCACCGCCGTGTCCCCCTTACCTTGCGTGGCGTCCCCGGGCTCGGCGCGGCTGCCCGCGCGCAGCAGCAGGAGCAGCGGGAGCAGCAGCGGGAGGCTCCCGTCCGCGCCGCCCGGCTGCTGCATTCCTGAGCCGGCGCTGCTCCCGCATCCACCGCGGGGCCGCCGCTCCTCCGTCCCGCGCTGTGCCGGCGGGCGGGGAAGGCGGCGCGGCGGGGAGGGAACGGGGCCGCCGCCTCCCTCAGCCCTGCCCGCTGTCACCGCCCGCCCGCGCTGCCCGGCCCCGCAGCGCCCCGGCGCGGCCGCCCACAGCAGCCACCGCCGCCATTTTGTCCCCGTGCAGGGCCGGGGGAGCCGCCCGCCCTCAGAGCCGCCCCGGGGCGGCCCTGGCGGAGCTCTGAGGGCTGCGGTGCGGGGGTATCCCCTTCCCCTTCCCCTTCCCCCCTTCCCCTTCCCCTTCCCCTTCCCCTTCCCCTTCCCCTTCCCCTTCCCCTTCCCCTTCCCTTCCCCTTCCCCTTCCCCTTCCCCTTCCCCTTCTCGAGGGGCAGCCCTTCATACGGTCCCTGCGGGATTGTCGCACTTACGGGGGGAACGCTTTCCACAGAATCGCCTCCGGGATTATCGAGTCCAACCTGGGAGCAGACACAGAATCACAGAATCGAGTTGGAAGGGAGCACAGCGCGTTCTTTGGTCCGGCTTCCCTTCTCCATCATCCCGGAGCACGTGGCATGGGGCTGTATCCAGAGGGTTCTGGAATATCTCCAGTGAGGGAGATTGCACACCCTCACTGGACAATCTGTTCCCGTGCACGGTCATCCACACTGGAAGGGTTTCCATCCCTTCCCAGGGGTCTGCCCCTCATACAGTAAGCGCACTTGGAGAGGAGCAACTTTCACAGAATCACAGAATTGTTGAGGTTGGAAAAGACCTCCAAGACCACCAAGTTCAACCTGGGATAGATCCCCACCTTGTCAACAAGCCCAGACCCCAAACATGCTTTTCCCTCTTTCTGGTGATCAGAAACTGAGATTTTGGGCAGGAGGGTTGGAGTTCCCTCCTGCCCAATGGTGGATAACATTTTTGCTGGAGTTGGAGGACACTGCCAAAGCTGGTTGAAGCTCCGAGGAGTGATAGCTACTTTCCATCCAGGAGAATGATCACATTCCTAGGATGCTTAGATTGGGTTTAGGATTTCAAAAGTCGGCAACTGTTTAATAAAAAGCTCATAAGTAGTGTGGAAACAAGGACAAGATTAAAGGAATTTCCTCCTCACTTCCTGCTAGATCAGATCCCTTAGGCTTTTCTTCTGCCATATGAATCTTGTATTTCTTGTCAGACACTAATAGAGTTTCAAGAGGAGGAAGAAATCCAGATAAACATCTGGCAGCATGTTAGGGAAGGAGATTGAGGTCTGGAACCACCTTCTCCTCACACATACAAACATGCACATCTTCCTCCTCTCACCAGCCAGGACAAGGACAGGAGATTATCCGCTTCCTTGGGAAAACTGACCAATAAACAAACATGGAGGAAATGGACAAGGCGAGCCAAGCGTGATGTGTTTTAGGATCTGGTGTGGCTCATGGAAGGGACTGTCAGCTGCTGGGACCTGGGTGCCCGAGTTTCTGCCAGTTGAGGTCCTTGAAGCACCGCCCCTAATCCAGGTGAACAAGGCAGGCCCAGCTCCAGCCAAGATCATCGGGCAAGTTCAGGGTGGCGAGGCAGGTCTGAGGTCAAGCTGAGAATCACCAGCAGCTCAGGCGCCATCCCTCAGGAGCCATTCCAGCACCAGGCACTGGGACACAGCGCAGGTCTGTAGGGATGAGGCAGGTCAAGCAGGGAAGTTGGTCCACAGCAGGGCCCATAGCCACACACAGGGATGCTGCAGTGACAGGCTCTAAGGGGGGCCAGGGCTGATCTTAAAGAGAGCCACAGGCAGGGTGGGGTGGGTTGCAGTCACTAAGAACGATGAGTGCCCTCAGAGGCCTGACACTTCTCCTGGAGACAGGGAATACCGGGAATACCGGAGCTGTGCCAGCGGGAAGGTTAGGCCATGCAGCTGGGATTGCAGTGCTGCGGCACCAGCCCAGGCTTGCCTGCCCTGACCCTCCGAAGTGACATTGCAGGTTACTTCTGGCTGATCTAACAGCGAGCTGCCCTCAAGGAAACACCTCCTGTGTTTTCTTGTGTTCACCCGGGCAAGGGCATTCAATGAATGCTCTGATGAGAGCAAATGGGAGCGACGTTCCCCCAGATCAGCCAGCTGGGTCCAGTTCCCCACAGCTGCTGGAGTCTTGGATCCTGCAAAGGTGAGTGGGACCCTTTTCCAGGGTCTCCACTGAACCACTGCTTTTGGCAGCAACTGCTGCTACACCTCTTCAGCTGTAACACAAAAGTGTTTCCTTCATCTCTCTGTTGTGTAATGAAATAACATGTCCATGAGATACATATTCCTCTGAGCTGGGCACAGGGATAACCCACTAAAGATACAAAAACATTCTGTGGCAGATGCAGGAACTAAATGCAGATTCTCCAAGTTCTCATTTAGCTTCGAAGTTTAAGCTCCATGCAGCGTGAGAGGATAAATCATTTATAATTAAAAAACAAACCACTTATTTTTAGCTGCAAATCTACCAAAGTGCATGCAATTAGCAGATATAAATCACTTCCTGGCTCGCAGACTGCTCAGCACAGCACATAAATGAAAGTTAAAACATACGTTTGGGGAATACGTGGTACATCTGCTCTCAATCTGCAGCATTTGGAAATCAATACAAATATTCTCCCTGCTTTAACATGCTGCAGTCTGTCATCCCACAGTGGAAAGGCTAAAAATATATTAAACAAAGGAACTGGAGTGGACACAGCCCTAAAGACCCAAGAAGGGATATCACAGAGTATCCACAGTGATCTGATGGCAAGAAGAATTTGGGGTAGGGGTAAGCTCTGGCTTGGGAGGACAGTTGGAGTTTCTCCTCTGTGGTCTCAGGATGCTTGGGAGATGAAGTGCACACATAAAGCTTCAGAAGGTGACTCTGGGGAGAAGAATCAACCATTTGATACATGTCCACATATTTTAAAACAACGACAAGCTTGTAGTCAGTATCTTTGTGGAATTAGTTCCCGCAGGGAAAATGTATTATCCACAAAACTTTCTTCTTCTTTTTTTTTTTTTTTTTTTAATGAAAAGATAGCAAAGAAGCTGTCTGGGAATGATTTGTAAGTACAATAAACCTCACAAGAGGATGATAAGCAGAGTATTGTATGAGAATCGTGTCAGAAGTACGGCAAAATAAAAGAGAAACATTACACATTTGTAGTTACTGACAATGTGTGTTCTTAAGTATCATGTCACATTAGAAAAGAATCCTTGTTTTCCTTTCCAGCTTTCACTAATATTCCTATTAATCTACACCAGATTTTCTGGTTCCACCCTTTGAGGCCATATCAATCATCCTTTGCCCACTTGAAATTCAACTGGAATTACACCAGTGTGTTCAGGCTTCCAGAGTCTAAGCTGGAAGTGAGGTTAGAACTTCCCTGGATTCCTAGAATCTGTGCATCCATGGAAAGACTCAGTGTAAATCTGATTTCACCATGGATTTTTAAACCATAAGATGAAAAACAATTGCTGTTCCATTAAAAGTGGAAGATTTAGACGTAACTTATACTGAGTTCTTTAGGAAAGGAATTCTGTCTAACTCAGGTGAAAACATTGTCCACTTGATGCCAGCTTTATTTTCTGGTGAAGTTTCAGGAGCAAGTGCAGCACAATGTGTTTATTTAAAAGGGATGGGAGGTATGAGAGTAAGTAGTTTTATCCTGAAGGCAGCAGGTCAGGCCAGTGAGGAGGAGCTGATTTGTGCCAGTCTTTGCAACAGCTCTGTCTCCTCAGGTGGAATCTTTCCTTTGCTTTAAGAGGAAAGCAAAGGCTCAGCAGCACAGGGAACAGGGAGCACTGTGGGGCTCAGGGGACAGGGGGAGCCCTGGGGAATGGCACAGGGAGCATCAGGAGGTGAAGGTCAGCCTTGTTCAGATAATTTCCTTCAGTCTGTGGTCTGGGAGCACTTTGAAAATTGGGAGAAAACTATGGAAAAGATGAAAGGAAAAGCCTTGAAACAGACCACAATTCTTTCATGTGTGTATTACACTGGAACTTTATATATGTGAATAAATATACATATATTTATATCTCAGGAGAACTCTGTTCTTCACATCCCTGAATGACGTACCTCCATAAAACATACCATCACCCTTCTGGGAAAAGGAGGGTGGCAATGGGACACCAGCACCAGCAACTACTTAATAACATATGCAAATATTGGCACGCTTCTTACACATTAGTTTTGTTGTTGTTATGACTTTGTCCTTTGAACTGGCACCCCAGCCTTTCATTCCATTTGACATCCATTGTGCTGGGCACTTTGGAAGTGCTCATTTAAGGAGCAGACGTGGTGCAGTCAGTGGGAGAAGTGTGTAACAGTGACACTTCCAAACCCTCACCCAGGCTGGGCATTCACACTTCAGGTGCTGGGCTTTGTAGTTATCCTTAGGGAGGAAACTGCAATTATTTTATGTCTTTCTCATTAGCTCCAGAAGGGAGCGTGGAAAAGAAGGGCATGGATTCACAGCTCAGTTTGGGCATGACCAAGTTGTCCTTTTGCAAAACATCTCAGGTAATTTCAGGTGAAACTGCTCTGTAACTTCCAAGTTCCTCACACAGAGTTTGTTTGCTTCTTCCAAAAGGAATCAACCAACCCAATCCTCAAAAAATCTGATTCAGAGAGAAAGTTATTAAGGCAATAGTTTGGAAAACTGAACAAATATTACACCCAGTTGTCATAATCCATCACTTCCCACCACTTGCAGGGAGCCCCAGCCCTTCCTGCCAGCAAGGACCACAGCATCTTCAGGATGAACAAGGAGATTTCATCACCCTCCTAAACATTCTCATCTTTGTGGCCAGGCATGTGAGGCAGTAAAATACTTCAATCATTAGAGGAAGGAGAACATCACAATTTTTGCAGGAGAAAAAGAGATTCCAGGGCTGGTGGTTTGACAGGTTAATAAGAAGGCCCCTAGTCAGCCTTTACAATTTATTTACTTGCAAGTCTACACAGGGATTTGGCACCTTCAACAGGTTTTTATTCCAACAACATTTCAATTCACCTTTAAGACTTCCAATTAAGACAAACACTGGGGATCCACGGGTGGAATTTGCATGGAAGTTAGCGGGGGGTTGGCAAAGCCCTGAGAGCAGGGTTTAGGTATCAGGTTTATAGACTTGTATTGTCCTATCTACCATCTCGTATTTTCCACTCATTTTGCAAGTAAAACTTTTATTGCTATCAGCATGAGTTTAGCACAGCACTAACCCAGAGATGTGCCCCACCATGAGCTGAGGTACCCCGTTCACGTAGAACAATTTGGCTGCACTAAATCTTCGCGGTGAATGTTTGGTTTAGTTCCCCCATAAACCTCGTCTGCCGGATTTATATATTTTGGCTCCTTTTATTTTGACTCTGGTGGCTGAATTTGCAGTGGGCTTAAGTGATTTCAATCCCACTCCCAGCAGCAGCAGAGCTGCAGCACAGTGGGGATTTCTCCTTGTGTAAATACAGGGCCTCGTCTGGCAGGATGCTGAGGGCACCGCCGTGGTGGGGTTCCAGTGGGATCCCGGAGAGCTCAGCACCTCCAGGGAGAAATTCCAGCCCCTGCAGTGGCCAAGGCCCCCAAGAGTGTCTGTGGTCCCTCTCTATGGCCCTTTGTCCCATCCCAGTCACAGCACACAATGCATCTGCTTATCTCCTTGTGAATCACAAACACTAAAATGTTTGTTTTCCTGTGTTACGAAGGCACACTTCTATCTGCAACGAAGAATTATGTCAATTATGAGGATGATGAAGATGTTTTCTCCCTCTAAAGCTCTGTGAAATTTAACTTTCTCTCACATGGGTGTGGGGGTTTTAAATAAAGTAGTATTTCAATAATGGCTTCAGTGGGATTTTTAAATTATTTTCCTCTATTTAGAGTTGATTTTTTTTAAAAAATCCATTTCAATTCCAATGAAAATGTCTCTGATCTGATAAAGGAGATGAAGTCACTGCACAGGCTTACTATTTTATTTCCATAAGGTTTGAAAGTTTTGTTCCCTGCAGTGTTTTGGAGCCCAGGAGTATTCATCTGTTTTGTAAAAGGAAAGTTCTACGGAACAACATTTGGTCACTGTTGTCTGAATTTCATTATTCTGTTCTCCAGACTAGCAGAGGGGAAAAGTGCAAGTTAGCTGGGTCACAGTCTGAAATGTGAGAGCAGTCAACTTTTTCTGAAGTTTATGGGAATGAAAGGAAATTTAATACTGTTCAAAAGAAAGATTTAAAGTTGCATCATGTGAAAACAATTGGAGAAGTTTAATCCCAAGGTCTTGGGTTATTTGGTAACTTACATGACCATTTGTCAGCCTGCAAAAGATGGAGTTGGCTTTGCCTCTGTTAACAGTTGGCCTCTGTTTTGGAGTGGTTTTGCAGTGCCAAAGGAACAAACAGGAGTTATAGTGGGTTTATAGACCACTACTCGTTCTATTCTTCTGCAGCCTTTCAGCTCCTGACATCCTGCTCGGCTCCTCGGGCTGCCGGCGCGGCTCTCCCACCGCTTTGGGAACACGTGCTGACAAGCCTTTCATGGGAGAGGGGCTGCGGGGCCTGACAGCTTCTCAGACTTCTCAAAAAGCTGAATACATATCCATAATTTAACCTTTACCTCTCAGCCTGCTCCAGGCCTCATACATTTCATTGTATGTGGGATAAAAGCCATGGGACCCTGGGACGTAACTGAATAGTTAATGTTTTGTAATGTTTCCAGTGTATCATTTATGCTAAAAGATGTTGATTGAAGCATTCTTTACATTCAGATCAGTTTCTGTGGAGCAAATTGAAGTGAAAATCTACAGAGCTTTGAATGCATAAAAATTAAAGAACTTTTTTTCCAGAGGGCTCCAGCACAAATTCCATCAAATAACTCTTAGCAAAGTCTCTTGCTGTTGAGAAAATTCTCAGGAAATGTAGCCTGAGTCTCCCTGTGTCATCTGCTTCTCCTGCCATGGATACATCCATGGATTTGGCATCAGCACCTCCTGTGTTTGGCCACCACTCTACGGATATTTAAAATAATGGGAATCATTATTAAAGGGGGAAAAAACGGTGTCAAAACAAAGACAACTTGGTTTTGAAGGATGTTTTAAATATTGGTTTGAGGGAGTTGAATCCCACAGGAGTAACTTTTAAGAAGATCTTTGGGGTGTGCACAGGGTCGTGGCTGTGTAGCTGCCGTGCAACTGGACAAAGCTGAGGTTTAATCCATTTAACTCAGGATGAAGCCTCTTTCCCTGTGTTTCTCAGTGCAATTAATTTATAAATTGCTTTTACCAGCTCTGAAAACAGGAGTTTATGTGGTTTGTTTTTCACCTGATCATTCAGTGACTCCTCAGACATCCATGCTGGAGCTTGTGAAGTCTTGTGCTCCCCACACAGAACTGCAGAAAAGAAATGAAATCCAGAGAAGAAAAATACTGTATATGGAGAAGGTGGTAATGTGGAAGACTGTGGAAGACTCGTGAATGTAAGATAAAAATCCAGTGTGCAAGCACTGAGCTACAAACCCTTGTGCGCAATTGTGAGGAACTAGTGCACAGTGACAGGAATCTGTTGCACTTCCCTGGACCTAAAAAACAATTCCTGTGAACCCCCAGTGGCATTTTGCCGTTTCCATCAGCCCAGATGTCATGGCAGAAGAAATCAGTAGGAGCTGAGGTGTTCTGTACCTTCTTCCACACACAATAAACTTCACAGACGTACACGGGGACATTCAGTTACTTGGTGGCTTTTCAAGCCCTGTATCTAAAATTGAGAAATGCAGCTCAGCTGGTTTTTTAAGACATCTACAACAGTCACTTCAAAGCTGAACGTACAAGAGCTGCTTAAAAATTGCCTTTGATTCCCCCTGATGGAGAGCTCAACAGTGCAGCCAGGGAGCTGAAACCACAAATGTCTAATGTCACTTTTGCTGCTGTTTAATTCGAACTGATCCATCCCATTCTCTTCTTTTTTATTGAGAAAGCAGCAAAATAAAATGTCTTACATTGCTCATTCTGCCATAAATGTTATCAACAGTGAATGCTTGAAATGCTGCCAGGAGCTGCCCTGTCCCACCTGCTGCTGGGAGTGAAACACTAATTAACAGCCCTGGACATTTTTACTTGGCAATAAATTAAAAAATGAACAGCTTCAATTTACATTCAATTTCCCTACTTTCCATACAACCTAAATATTCAACTTTCATCACAGCAACAATTTAATCAGGAAGACACTGAAAGCTAAAAACCAGTAAGTGTAGGGGAAGCTCTGACCTCTTGAAACTGGAGGGAGCTCAGGTACTCTTGAAAAAGGCACTGAACTGGGCCAAATGCATTTTAGCATTCCAATAAAATCCCATTTAGCTTTTTAAATAACACCCACATACTAATTAACTTCTTCAGCCTAAGATGCACAGAACTGCTTCTTTCATTTTGCTTTGGAAAAGGCTGTGCTTCACCCTGAAAGTTGTAGGTATTTAAACTAGGCAGGACCAGCATTTAAATTCATATATATGTATTTTTTCCTCTGTCATCCAAGTAGTCAAACTTTCAAACAGCTGGAACTTCTTGTGAAGGGACAAACACCTCTAAGCTGCTGCTGAGTCAAATTAAACCCCAGCATTGTTTAAAAATCACATTATTTCCTTTTGTAGGAGCTGAGCAGCTGATTAATGTCCTCATAAAGCATCTCCTTTGAGGCTGACTGAAATTACAGAGTATTATAACACTTTTCTCTTTGGGCTGCACTGGCACAGGATGGATTTGTAGTGTCTGTCTTTGGTTTTTTACCCCGAGAGGCTCTTTGCAGACAGGCAAAGCTCCCTGTGCTGCTGCCTTGTCCAGTGGTTCAGCTTTGGTGCTGCCAGCAACAACCATCCCACTCATCCCTGCTGGACCTGATCATTCCTGAGGGTCTCCGAGCCCCAGCATGGGAGGTTAATGGCATTGTGAAGGGACACAGATGACTGGGAATTTCGTGCCAGAAAAAACACAAGCACTCTGCTTGTGAACTTCCTAAACTCCTCCGCTTCCCCCCAGCTCCCCCTGCCTCCCCGGAGCAGTGGATAAACACGGAGTCAGATGATTCAAAGCTTTGCACACTCACTCGCTCTGACATGGGGCTTGCTTGGCCTTTTATTCTTTCCAAAACTTACCTTTTTTTTCCCCCTTCCTTTGTGCTCTGGATGCAAGGAAGGACTGGAAATAGCAGAGGAGGGACTGTGGGGATTCCCCGATGTGGAGCTTTGCACCATGGCAGGAGCTGCAGCACATCTGAGAGTCACCCAGGGGCACCCAAACGGGCACCTCGAGGGAGCAGGGCTTGGAAGGTCCTGCCAGGTTGCTTTCACAGAGGAGAAGAGGGAGGTGAATTGAGCTGAATTGATGCTAAGTCTTTCTAAGCCATGTCACGATATCAAATATAGCCATGAAGTGCAGCCAAACTCCTCCAGTGTTCAGCTCATCCCTGCTGGTTCCAGAAAGTTTGAAATTATGGCAAATTAAATGTGCCACAGGCAGGATTTTTCACCAGCCTTTGCCTTGCTGTAGTAGAAGGGACCTTAAATCTCATCCAGTTCCTGCTATGGGCAGGGACCCCTTCCACTGTCCCAGGCTGCTCCCGGCCCCAATGTCCAGCCTGGCCTGGGACACTTCCAGGGATCCAGGGGCAGCCACAGCTGCTCTGGGAATTCCATCCCAGCCCCTTCCCACCCTCCCAGGGAACAATTCCTTCCCAAGATCCCATCCAGCCCTGCCCTCTGGCACTGGGAAGCCATTCCCTGGGTCCTGTCCCTCCATCCTTTGTCCCCAGTCCCTCTGCAGCTCTCCTGGAGCCCCTTCAGGCCCTGGAAGGGGCTCTGAGCTCTCCCTGGAGCCTTCTCCTCTCCAGGTGAGCACCCCCAGCTCTCTCAGAGCAGAGGGGCTGCAGCCCTGGGAGCATCTGATCCCCATCATCATTCAGATCCATCCCAACAGCTGCAGCCTTGGCTCCTCTCACACACTGTCACACGAGGAGCCTGGATGCATTTCAGACCTGGACTGTTGCTCCTCGCTAGGATTCCTCATCCTAATTAAAACTTAATTTGTTCCCTGCAATCAAGCTGTACGTGTGGAGCTGAGTGTTCAGCCCAGAGGAGAGTGGGAGTTTACAGAACTGAAGTGCAGGTGGGGTGCTGGGAGCAGCAGGGTCAGCACTGACCTGGAAAGCCATTTCCCAGAATGGATATATCCCTGTTATCCCTGTTGATTCTGGCTCATAATCACAACCTGTGGAAACGAAGGCAGTAAAACCAAATCCCTCTCTGTTCTGGAGCTTTTATCCCTTCCAGTCTCTGTTTATTCCACCCCACTGCTCCCACCTCCACCCCAGCACCACATCCTGATCCTGTCCCATTCTTACCATGCTTCCCTGACCTGCTCCTTCACCTGCAGTCATTGGCCCCAGCCAGGCCCTGCTTTTTTATGGTCCCAGTTCAGCATTTCTGGGATCTTCCCAAAGCCTCCCACAGCTGGGGAATGTGAGGGAATACCAAGGGAAGGAATGAGACAAGCTCTTCTGATGGTGGTGAAAAAGCACAGAGACACAGGAATGTGCTGATGGTCCCACATCCCTGCTCAGTGTCTGAAATCTCAGGGAACAAATGAGATTTTATTTGATTTGATGTAATAATTGTTTTAGTTCATCTGCTGCCACTTTCTCCACCTGAGCCTGGGCACAGCTGTCAGTGCTGTGATGGGGACATGCCAAATAACACCTTTTTTCAGTGGTACCTGGAAATTTTGCCCAAACCTCTGCGTGCTGAGGATCTGGGGATTAGACTTTGGATTTATCACATGGAACTACTCCACCAATGGCAGCAGTGTGCAGTGTTTGCCTGAACTGTTTTAGGTAGCCTCAAACCTGTGGTTTGTGCCAATATTTCGGCGTGGGAGCCCATCCTTGGGGACCAGCTGGGCAGCCTGTGCACTCACCAACGCTTCAGGGATGCAGGAATTGTGACTGAATCCCGGGATTATTGATGAAATCACGAGTGAGGTGTGGTGAAATCCTGCCTCAGCTGGAGGTGGCCAAGAGACTCTTTACCAATGCTGCCACCTAGAGAGAGACAGTCCATCTCCAGGGTGGAAAATGCTGCAGGAAACCAAGATTTCAGAGCTTTTGTGCCTCAAGCACAGGGGTTTAACCATCCCCTGTGTGCTGGGGATCACCCTGGACACTGGTTCCTGCCAGCTCGACTCCTGGCCATGGCACCGCTGCGTGACCAACCAGGCTGGGACAAGGAATTCCTGAGCACAGTTTGGGCCTGGGCTGAGCTCTGCTCTGGGCTGGGCTGGGGTTGCTCTTCCCAGGAAGCTCTTGGGATGTGTTTCCATCTCTGTGCAGTGCAAACTGCGCCCAGAAATGAGATCCTGCCTTACGTAAAGGTTACAACGCTATGACTGCTGAGACATCTGGATCTCATCGGGCTCCTCCGGGACAGGAGTCCTGAGCTTTGGCCTGGAGAGAGGCAGAGAAAGAGCAGGAGTCATTTTTCATGCAAATCTCCATCTGCAGAGGGTCTGATTCTCTGCAAACTCCTCCATGGATATGGCTTTGGCAAAGGCAGATCATCAAATGCTGCACAGACTGACCGTGCTCCCCTGTTCCTGCCCCTGACCTGGAAGGGATCCACCACGATCCAACCCAGGGGGAAAAGTGGATTTCCTGAGAAAATCAGAACCTTGGGAGTCTCCTGTACCCAGACCTGCACTAGCTATCCTGAACCACAGCTTTCCCTGCATGTGCAGCGTGGTCAGGGATGTGCTGGCACTGGGGCAGCTGCCAAGAGCTGCATCCTGCTCAGTGACCCAGCGGGGAAATCCACCCAGGCTTCCCCAAGAGGGATCTCTGGCCAGCAGCCACAGAGTCACACAATCATTGAGGTTGGAAAAGCCCTCCCAGACCATCGAGTCCAGCTGTTCCCCAGCACTGCAGATCCCACCACTAAACCACATCCCCAAGTGCCACATCCACGTGGCTTTTAAACGCCTCCAGGGATGGGGAATCATCCCTACCCTGGGTAGCTGTGCCAGGGCTGGACAGCCCTTTTGGGGAAGAAATTTTCCCTAATATCCAATCTTGGCACAACTTGAGGCCATTTCCTCTCATCCAGTTGCCTGTATCTGGGAGAAGAGCCTGACCCCTCCTGGCTGTACCCTACTGCCAGAGAGCTGTAAGAACATTTCCCCAATGCCACTCAAGGTTCCCAATCCCATGAGCCAAACGGGCAAAAGCTGAACAGGCACCAGTTGTCACAAGGAACGAGCAGCAGAGGGATCAGTTTGGGCTCCACTTTGTAGCTCTTGTAGGTGTGGTGGGAGGGAGCAGCTGGAGGAACTGAGCTGAGATAAAGCCATGAGAGCACAGGAAGCTTTGCCTCTCATTCTGAAGGTGCTGAAAGAAGTCGGGAGGCCCAGGAGAGGAGTGCTGTGTGTCACCAGAGAGCTGTTAGCACCAGCCAGCACCAGGATGGGCAGAGAGCAGCTTTTAGCACGGTTTGACTGAAAAGCACTCACAGTTCCATTAGGAGGAACCCAGGACTGACCTGCTTTAACAAGAGGCCAACCATAAACTCTGGGGTCACTTGTTCACACAATGCTTGAAAGGCAAATTAGAGCAGCCAAGTTGTTTTTCCCCCACTAATCCCAGCTTCCTGGTTTAGTCCTCTGCAGCCAGCCGTGAGGGAAACCTCTGGAAGCATCTTGCCAAGGGAAGCACTGGGCAGGCGCAGGACCATGGCATGGAAAACAGCTCTCCCAACCTTGGGCACAGGCTTTTCCTGGGTCCTACCTCAGCTTTTAGACTTCTTTTAATCTCATTTTTGAAGGTTTTTATCCATCCCACAGCAGAGCAGCTCCCCCACCACTGTCAGTGCAGACTGAGCAGCAGACACACCTCACCTGTGCACAGGGGAGATAAAAAGCCTTTTGTCAGCACATCCAGTCCCCCTTGGAAGTGGTGCTGGCAGCTCGGGATGAGGGTGGCATGTTCCATGTTCCTGGATAATAGAGCTGCTCCCTCAGGCCTGCCCAGGGACCCAGCCTGAGTTTCAGCCCTGGCCAGAAGGTGAGATGGGACACAGGGATTGCAGGATTTGAGTGACAAAGGCAAGCAAGCCAAGAGGGGACAGGGCCTAAACTCATCCCACTAATGTGAATACATCCAGGAAAAGGGCAGGAGGGTGCAGCTAACTTCAAACAAAGCTACAGCTGTCTCCAAAGTGACCCTCTCTGTGCCCTTGGATAAGATATTGCACATTAATTCCTGCAAATCTGATTATTCCAAGGCTCTTACTATCCACATTCAACCAAACAAGCCCATCCAAACCGGGATAAAGTATTTGTGCTTCTTTCCCAGGAAAGTTTCCAAGACAGAAAAAAAGCCTGTGAATTATTGAACAATTCAGTATCTCTGTTATTCCTAGAGCCTTTTGTTTAAGGAAAAGCCAGGAGTCCACGTGCTGCCTCAAAAGTTGGCTGAGGAGCACCACACCCAACGCACCAGCAGCACTGGGGACGCAGAGAAGCAGCCAAGGGGACAAGGGGTGCTGAGGGCTGGGGTTTATTGACTATCCTTAGCAGCAAAACTGTGTTCTTAAATACAGGGATAAAATCAGTATTCCTCTTTTAGTGACAATTTGACAAGGAAAGGGGCTGGGCTGACTCCCTGCCCCGTGCACACTCCAGCACAGGGTGGCTCTATGTGATGACGGTGGGCCCGGAGCGGCCGGTTCTTTCATGGAGCTGGGAAAGTTTCAGTGCAATGGAAATGAGAGGTGCCAACATCACCTGCAGGGAGGAAAGAGAGGGCTCAGAACTGCAGAGCAGCACATACAGCCTTCCCACGTTGCATCCAGCCTTCTTTAAGCATCCAGCTCAGCCTGGGACAGCCAAAGCTCAGCTCTCCTGACCAAAGGACTGCTTTGGGCTCACAGCCTGAGCTCTGGGACCAGTGACAGGGACACAGCGCTCAGAGAAAATCCTAAGCTCCAGTGGTGATGCTGCCACCCTCCCTGTGCTGTATCCCAACCTCCACTGCACGTCAGCACAGGACAGGTAAATCCTAAGTTCCGTTTGTTCCTCTCAGAATGGGGGATTTTCAGTCTTTTTGTCAATAATGGCACAGTAAGTTATGCACAAAGAGCTCACATTTGCTGGGGAATATAGAATCAGAGAATATCCTCAGTTGGAAGGATCCCCAAGGATCACGAAGTCCAACTCCTGGCCCTGCACAGACACCCCAACAATCCCACCCAGTCCCTGAGAGCGTTGTCCAAACGCTTCTGGAGCTCCAGCAGCCTTGGGGCTGTGACCATTCCCTGGGGAGCCTGTTCGGTGCCCAACTACCTTCTGGATGAAAAACTCTTTCTTGATATCCAAGCTAAACCTAAATATGAGAGGATTCTTCTCCGCCAGTGCCTACAAGAGCTCAGCAGCATTTGTAAAAGGTGTTGTAGAACATATGCTGAACTCAGCACAGAACAGGGCAGTGTCAGCTCAGGTACAGCTGAACCTGTGATCCCATTTATTTGTTTTAAACCAGCCACAGGTATAACACAGGCAGGAAAACTCCTGTGCTGTGGCAGCGGCAGCTGTGAGGGATTCCCAGTGACTTGCTCCACACTTGAGCTTTTTTTTTAATAAACCTCTTTACACTGGGATGAAAGATACCAAAGCTCTGGCTCCCCAAATTCCTGGCACCTCCGCACAGCTCCGAGCAAAGCAAGGCTAAGAAAGGGCTCGGCTCTGGGAGCCAGCAGTGGAAGGAGCGAGCTGCAGCACCCACCTGTGGGTCTTGGTTTATCTTCTGAGCATCCTTCTCGTAGCTGTCGATGTAGAGGCGCACGGTGGCCCCGGCGCTGCCGGTGCCGCTCAGCCGGAAGATGATGCGGGAGCCGTCAGAGAAGATGAGCCGCAAGCCCTGCTCGGGACACGGGAGGGAAGGGCCTCTCAGCTCTGTTGTCCACGATTCCCAGCATGGCTGTGCCTGACCCACACCATCCCTCCTCTTCAGGGAGCCACAGAAGGCTCCTGTGTTACCCTCTCCCCCCTCCCAGAGGGATTAATGTCCATCCTAACCCATTCTGGAGACCTTGCTGGAGCTCTGAAACTCCTGAAGCTGAGCCAGGGACTGCCTGCCAGACGCAGCATTCCCGACACGCTGCTCTGCATGGAAACAGGACATGAAGAAAACATTCCCAGTTCAGCCCAGGGGAGGCTGTGCCCACCTGGTTCTTGGAGACGCTGCCATCCACGGGGTCGTTGTACTCGAAGTTGTCGGCTTTCTCCACCGTGTAGACTTTGTCCCCGCTCGACAGCTGCTTCCCCACGAAGGAGCGGTCGAACATCACCGTCTCCAAATCCTTCATCATTTTGTTGGCAGCATCTGCATCCACCTCCTCGTAGTCATACCTGCAGCCAGCACCACACACAGGGATTAGGGAGGGGAGGATGCAATGAGATGTGATGGTTTGGGATGCCCTTTTTGAGCTCTGTGGGTGTTCTCTGCTCCCACGCTGGAGGGGAGGACAGGCAGAAAAGGCACATAAAAGCACCAGAACACATTGGCCAGAGACGCTGTGGCTGTCCCATCACTGGAAGTGTCCAAGGCCAGGTTGGATGGGGCTTGGAGCAACTTGGGACAGTGGAAGGTGTCCCCTGCCCATGGCAGGGGTGGCACTGGATGGGCTTTAAGGTCCCTCCCAACCCAACCCAGTGTGAGATTGCACAAAATGAGAGGAGGATCTGTGTGCAGCACTACAACTCCACCCACACAGATCCTTGGGACACAGCACAGCGTATCACAGGCGTTTGGTGCCAGGAGATGAAAGCACAAAGTGCTGTCTCGCACTGAGTGTCACAGACCGAGGGCCAGGGCCAAGCTCCAACTGACTGCCAAGAATTTCCTGTAGTTCTGCCCACAGCGCCCCACCAGATCCCTCATGGTTACTGTGAACACCCTCGGAGCATCCCCACAGCAAACTGCTGCTGTGACCGCACCAGGAAAACATCCAGTGCCAGCTTTGATGTCCCTGCCCGGGGAAGAGAGGCAGCAGAGAGGCTGGAGCCCATACCAGGATCCCAGACTCTGTATTCCCACTGCCAGCGGGATTTGTGCCGCTGTGTTTGCCGCCTGACCTGCCTACCCCTGCACTCAGCGTGCTCTGCACACATACCTCGCATGCTAAAAGGCTGCCTTTTTATCCTAGACTTTGGCATTTTTCCCCAGGTTTCCATGCCTCAGATGTGTGCTGGCTTTGTGGTGAGTAGGGGGGGAAAAAAGGAAGAAAAAAACAAAAGAAAAGGCAAGTTCTTTCATTTGGCAATTTGAGACGGAATTTTCATGTAGACCTTCCAAGCTGAAAGATCTGTGCCTAATGCTTTCACAGTGTTCCCACCTCTGCTTGTGTGCAGGCTGGTTCTCACTCCTTCCCTTGCCATCTTCCATGTCTACTGCAGGTTAAATTTGAGTATTTGGGGACTGGACAGGAACTCAGCCAGGTAAATAACAGCCATGGGGCTGGGCATCCATTCCATGAGACACTGCTGTCACTGAAGATGTCACAAATTAACTTGTGATATGGGGTCTCAAGAATACTGATCTCATGGCAAAAAAGACTTTTGGAGGAAAAAATCTCCATTAAAAGTAAGAAAAGATACCTTGTGTGTATAAAATGTCTAGACTTTGGTACCAGATTTATGTCTGGAGTAACAACCCAAAGCTGGACACCACAAAGGGTTATGGTGAATGCCCATTTCATGGCACCCAGGAATGCTGCAAACTGCTCAGGGAGTTTTGAACTACTACAGGACAAACAGCAATGGAATGACACAGGAACATCCCCACGCTGACACAGCGGTGCCATCAGGGCTCTGCTTTGACACAGAACAGGGAATGGGAGGTGCCAGGAGCCCTTTCCCCACCTGGTGAAGAAGTTCCTGCCGTACTTCTGCCAGTGATCCTTCATGATGTCCTCCACGCTCTGCTTGCGGGCGGCCAGGATGGACAGCCAGGCCAGCACTGCCCACAGCCCGTCCTTCTCTCGGATGTGGTCAGAGCCTGTGGGGAGCCACAGCACAGACACAACTCCCAGTCCTCTCACACCACAATTCCCAGTCCTCCCCACCTTGTCTCCTCTCCTCCATGCCCCTGGCAGCTGCACAGCTCACAAACGGGAAGCATTTCCAGAGCTCCATCCCTGCTGCATCGTTAAAGCAGGGCAGGATATCATCTGCTCCAGCTCCAGCCCAAATAAAACACTCGGCATCTTTTAACACACACATTCATTGTTCACACATCTTTAACTCTGTTCCCAAGGAAGGAATGGGGAATGTACAGTAAAAAGGGCATCAAACAAGAAAACAAAAGGTGAATGCAAAGGAGCAGCTCGGCAAGAACATCAACTCCTCAGCAGCTGTCGTGTCCCATCTGCCAAGGAGCACCCTGGGATCATCTCCTGACCCAGCACCAAGGGGAATGTCAGCCCTCCTGGGGAACCAAACCCCAATGACCCCAAAATCATCCCAGAACAGGGAGAGGAGCAGCAGGGCAGGGAGCACCAGCCATGGGGCTGGCAACAGCAGGGCAAGGAGAGGCTCCATCCACCTGCAGAGACCAGGAGAGCCTCCACCCTGCTCTCATGGGGGGCTGGAAAAGCCCCTCTCTTGGCTACAGGAGCATTCACAGAATCCCAGAATGGGTCAGGTTGAAAGGGACCACACTGGGGCAACTGGTCCAACCTCCGTGCTCCAGCAGGGCCATCCCAGAGCACAGGATTTTGACTGTCTCCAGTGAGGGAGACTCCACAGCTCTCTGGGCAATCTGTCCCACACAGTAAAGAAGTTCTTCCTCATGTTCAGGTGGAATTTCCTGGGCTCAGTTTGTGCCTGTTGCTTCTCGTTGTGGACTCCCCCAAAGCTGGCTCTGCAAGGAGAGCAGGAAGCAGCCAGGGCCAGCCCAGCCTTGCCCTGGAAGCACAGTGGGATCACATGGCACTGACTGACCCCTTGGGAAACCCAAGAGGTGCTGGACCTTACACAGCCCCCAAACAAAATGGGATCAGATGGCCCAGAACACACCCAGCCCACACTCAGTGCCTCTGGCACACCAGCTGGACCATGTGCCCCACAGATGCAAAGTTTTCTCCTTCCCTCTCTGGAATACCTCCAAACAGGTATTAAAGAAACCCCAGGAGCACTCCAGAGCTGCCATGTCACCCTCTGAAGGAGTGCCAGAGTGGGAATCCTCTGGGAAAGGGCTGGGGGCAGGGCAGGGGGTTACGTGGTGCTTTGCACAAATCCCACTATTGTGGATGTGGCCATAAATTATCCCCACGGTCCCTCATGGCAGAGAGAGCTGGGCAGAGGTGATGGAGAGGAATGCTAAATAAACACCAGTCCCATGTGATGTATCAACTTATTGCTGGAATAAAATACCCAAGGAAGCAAGCAGGAACTCTGTCATGTCGCATTACTCTAATTGCTGCTGGCCTCCAGTCCCACTGCCTCACAGTTTGTTTCAATTTTTACTGGGTCTTTTGGCTGCTCCTTCACCTCTCTCCCCTTCAACACTCCCATTCTGTCCAGCTCCAAACAACTCCTCATTAACTTCCTACCAACCAACCTTCCTCACTGCTTTTCATTCCTTTTTCCTTCCTAAGTGCATTTGTCAGACGGACAAACCCCTCTGCATTGTGGGGGGAACCCAGCACGCCTGGGCCCTTTCTCAGTCTGCTCCCCCAAACTGCTTCAGCTCCCACCACTTGGATGTCTTGCTGCCTGGCCAAAACCCCAAACCTCTCTCTCAACCCCTGCTGCCACTGGAATCACTTTGGTTTGGGAGGAAGTCCCTTACCTGATGGGGGATGCAGAGAAACTGAGCTTGTTGTTCATACAAAGGTGGAAGCAGTCTTGGGGAGCTGCTCATTTGAGATCATCTCCCATCAGCAGCTCCAGGAATGTGGTTTTATTTATCTCCTGAAGCACCAGTCCCTCTCATTAGCCAAGGTCCAGGATATAAACTCAGCACATGCTGAAATCACTCAGGGCAAAACTCCAGAATCTTTCTTTACTCACCATTTACTTCAAGATTCCTTCACAGGGATACCAGTTTCCTGAAATTCCCCTTTCCTTCCAACACACAGCCAAATCCCAGTCCCACATATCAGAGTAATATCTGACTGCAAAAATATTGCTCCTGGAGACTGCCCAGCCCCACAGCAACCTGCTCTCCCCCAGAGCTGTGATCCCATTTCCTCAGCCACAGGAAAGCTGGGGTAATCCTTTCCTGTTGAGCTGTGCACCCCAGCTCCACAAAGAACTTCAGTCCAGGCATTTGGGGATTTAAAGCACCCACACACAGGCTAAAAGGTTTTTCTGGGGTGGTGGAATGAAAACACACAAGGTTTGAGTGAGAAATTCCCTCAAGACCCTGTGCCTTGGATATGCCACCAGAGATCCCTAGAAAACAGGAAAAACATCTCAGGAAGAATTCAGACCAGATAAAACTCAGCCTTTGTGCAGGTATCAGGTGCTGATTCAGGGCCCTGCCTGCAGGGAAGGTCCCATTTCCACAGGCAAGACATAAAACCACATGGGAGATGCCAGGGAGAGCTCAGGAACTGCCAAGGCCTCCTGGGAATCCTGAGTGTCCTGAACACCCCTCAACAACCTGGAGCAAATCCTGCTCCCGTTAACTTCCCTGCACACCCCCAGTAAATTCCTTGTGATGTTCACTTTGTTTCTCAGTAACCCAATAACTCACTTAGACTGTTCAAAGGCAAGTGTTAATTTAAACTTTATAAATCATACCTTGTTTTCAGAACAGGAAAATGAGGGCCCTATTAAGCCCAGAGATTTAATAGTGACCTGAAACCTTCCCTAATAAAACTCCGTGCTCCAAACCGTATTTCTTTCCAGAAATGAAAACACTGAGAAGGTTTTCCTGGCCACCAAGAGTTGAAAAATACATTTAGCATTGCACTTAATCCCCACAGACTCAGTGACCGGGCTACTAAAGAGGCCCCCAAACTTCCTGCCTATCTCCACGTGCCTTCCCGGAGAACTGGAGAAGAAGGAGCTCCTGCCTCACAAAACCTTTAAATTGTGTTCATTTCCACACTGATTCCTCCAAGCCTTTCTTATATCTTATTATTTTACAAGTATTAACAACTGCAGATGAAAGATAAATCCCAAATTAAAGAATAGGGAATCACCATTATGGGTGATATGGGGAATGCTGACTTACCAGTCCCAAAACTTTCCTCTCCACACAGAGACAGTTTGTTTGCATCCATCAAGTTTCCAAAGAACTTCCAGCCCGTTGGAGTCTCATACAAAGCAATCTTTGTAGCCTGGGCCACTCTGCAAAGGTAAGAAAGCCAAGTCACATCGCTGAATTCTTGGTGCTCCCATGGGAAATGGGATCAGCATCTCACTGAGGGCAGGGAATGCCACAGCTTTGGTACAATCCCTCTGTTTCATCCCAGTGTGACCTTTGGGAAATGAGTGGGATGTGCATTTAAAGAACAGATACAAACCCTCAGGTCTTCAAATCAATTTTAAGTTGCAGATTTCAAAGCATTTCACCAAGAAAGCATCAAATTTAAGGAAAAAAAGGGCAGGGAGAATCATTTGTTCGGGCTTATCTGTAGGGAAGACAAAGAGCCAAGAGCTCAGCCCAGCTGTGCCACGTCCTCAGGCAGGGTTTAATCCATTAAACCTCACTGCTGTCCTGGCTGGGCAGTCTCACCGGACCGAGGACAGGGAATTGATCCCTGTGAAATCCCAGGAAAGGGGCATTCCCTGCCCTCAGCAGGGCTCCCTGCCCCTGCCCACAGGGGTGCTACCTGTCGAGGGCCCCGCTCGTGGGCATGCTGCGGGCAAAGCCGCGCACGCCGGTCTGCTGGAAGTACGGGATGCTGAAGATGTTGGCGGCGATGACGGCGACGGAGTCGGAGGGGTTGACGAAGAAGCCGTGCTTGCCCAGAATCATGTTGCGATCCTGGGGGACACAGCACAGGCACAGCTCAGCTTCCTGCTCAGCTCAGGGCAGGAGCTGGTCCCTGAGCAGGCCCAGCCCATAAACCCAACAATTCCCAGCGATTTTCTGAAATAAACACAGAGCTCTGAAGAAGTTACACAGCAGCACCTGGATACTGTTTCACCTTTCTGCTGAATTTTCACAGCTTTAAAGTTATTTAAATACAGTTTGGACTTATTGACACGGTAGCCAACTATTGCTGTGGTGGCAAACTGCAGCCAGTGCTTCACTTCACTCATGACTACAGAGGAGAGGGAGAGAGAAAAGGTGCACCTCAGTCCCCCAGAGCTGGTTAGAGGGAAAGAAGGGGAATTCTGAGCAGCTCCTTTACCCCATCTCCATCAAAGGCAGCTCCAAAGTCGTACTCTCCCGTCTTCATGGTCTGCACCAGGTCAGCAGCATAGGTTAGGTTGGGGTCAGGGTGGTGGCCCCCAAAGTCCTCCAGGGGGGTGCAGTTCACAGCTGAATTTGCTGGGGCTCCCAGCTCCTCACACAGGATCTTCTTCACATAAGGGCCCACAACTGTCTCAGCAAAACAGAGAGGAAAGACTTGGCTCAGCCCCCAGGCAGCTCTACACCAGCCACAGCACCACCCACCTTGGGCTGCTCAGTTTGGGTCAATTTAGGTGCTTTATGGTTTAGGAGCTCACATCAAAATCCACCCCATCCCTGCAAGTGTCCCAGGCCAGGCTGGATGGGGCTTGGGGCAACCTGGGATAGTGGAAGGTGTCCCTGTCCATTGCAGGGGGTGGAAAATGAGCTTTAAGGTCCCTTCTAACCCAAACCATTCCGGGGTTCCATGAAACATTTCACAGAATCCTAAAATGGTTTGGCTTGGAAGGGACCTTAAAAATCAGCTCATTCCAACATCCAAAACACAACACTTGACCAAAAATAACATAAGGCATAAAAAGTTTGCTCCCAAAAAGAAAAATCCGGTATGCTACAAACCAAAAACCAAACTTGCAATATAAATTCCAGAGAAAATCTTCCTGTCTGAAGTAGGTGGCAAATCCCCAAGGACACCCTGGGCACCCGCAGAGAGCCCCAAGCCCCCAGCCCTGCGTACCCCCGTGCATGGCATCGATGCGGATCTTGAGCTGGTTCTTCCCTGAGAGCAGCTCCTTTAAGGCATTGAAGTCAAAGATATTCCTCAGCATGTTGGCATAGGCTTCTACAGAGTCCACAATTTCCACTGGAAAAGAGAAGGAAACAGGGATCAGCCCTCACAGCCTGAAATGTTGGTAACCAAGTCCTGTTGCTGTGCTGAGGGTCCTCAGAGCAGAGGGCCAGGGCTGAGCACAAAGCTCTTGAACATCCCAGAGAATCGGTTCATAGGGACAGGAATAATGGGGCTAAATTGGAATTTAATTACAGGCTCTCTCTGCTAATCAGATCACAAATGGACCAACAAAATCCTTAAGGCAAACTCTGTTCCTAGCTAGGGCTCCCTGGATTCCCTTTGAGAGGCCTCAGTCCCACTTCACTTAAATTAAAAAATATATCTATAAAATCAGACCTTTAAATTCCATCAGAGTCACTGGGAAGTGTGAACTTAATAGTTCAAAAAGTTACACCTTTGCAGCCAACAGGGAATATAAAAACATAAAATACAGCATAAAAATCCCACTACACAGAAATGGGGACCGAGAGAAATATCAAATTTTATCATCTTTTAACTTATTTCTTTTTTAATTACAAGCACGGGTCACCAGGAGATGGTAAAAAAATACTTGCAGTATTTTTAAAAAGTCTTTTTAAAATTTATTTTCATATTTCACTGCTGACTGACAGAAGTCACATGTGAAATGTAACAGCTTTCCCACTCACAGGGACAACTTTTATATGTGAAACCATGGAAAAAAAAATCAGTTGAAAGATTAAACTCTGTAATTTTTAATCATGAAAATGCACTTTAACTGCATTTCTCTGTTTTGAAGTACACGTTTGCCTTGCAGCAAAACAGCCTTTGATTTTAGGGAAGTTTAATGGATCAAGATTTTGCAACTGAAGTAGAAACTTCTGTGGGACAGAAAATTCTATAAATCAAAATCAACAAATAAATAAATGCCAGGATGCCAGGAGCAATGTCCTCCTTTGGATTATCCCACAGATGAGAAGGAGAGGTCAGAATGGCCACAGAAACTCCACAATTCCACACCCTTGCCAAGGGGAAGAACATTTGTTTACCTGTAAATGGCTTAAATTTGTTCTCCAAGTCAAATTGCTGCTTCCCAATGGTGCCCAAATCCACCTGGAGATCTGGGCAGATTGCATATTCCTCAATTTTCTTGCTGATTTGGAAAATTTTATCCGTGACGGCTTCAGGAGCAGGACCTGCAAGATGAGATGGGCAAGGGGGAAGATATTAAAGAATCCAACTGCAAGAGGAATGAACTTCAGGAATACAGCAAAGACCTGGACTGGGAATACCCTCCTAGGAAAGGAACGCCAGGGAATGAGGGGAGCAGAGCATCACTTGCTCCATTTAGGGGAAACCTCTGCTCAGGGCACTGATCCCCGGGATATGAACACAGAAATTTCAATTCTCAGGTCAATACAAGAAATTAATATTAATAATAATAAATAATAATAATGCTGCAGCAGAAAGTGCCCTGACCTCCATTGGCAATGTTGAATTTGATGCCAAAGTCCCCGTTGGGCCCGCCGGGGTTGTGGCTGGCGGTCAGGATGATGCCCCCGATGGCTTTGATCTTGCGGATGAGGCAGGACACGGCCGGGGTGGACAGGATCCCGTTCTGCCCGATCACCAAGCGCCCGATCTGAGAGTGGGAGAGCAGAGCAAACCACTGTGAGGCCAAATCCCAAACCCAGCCCAAACCCCAAACACTGGCAACAGGTAAAGCACAGCCCTGTTCCTGCCAAAGCTCCCCACGGTGCATCCAACCCCGCTCTGTTGTAGCATTCTCCTCCATGAATGCTGCACATGGATGCACTCAAGGCCTGAGCTCTCCACAGGCATTAAACACCATCAAAACCCAGCATTCCATCTGGCTGTGGCCTCAAAATTTGCTTTCAAGGCACACAACGGGGCAGAGAGAAGCCAAAAGAACACAAAACTTGAACATCCTGGGAGCAGCTGCAGATTCTTCCTCACAGCAGGTAGCACACCTCCTTCCCATAAATCCAGGGATATCACTGAGATTGGATCCAGAGCAATACACCACCATTAGAATGTCTTTGCTGGAGTCCAGACAACAAACCAGAAGGTGAATATTTCTCTGGAAGAACTCCTTCCCACACCCCCCAAATGAGGTGACAGGATTTAAAACCACACCAGACTCCTCTGCAGCAGTCGAGGGGGTCAGACCCATAACAGACTGGGAAAAGAGGAGGGATTTCATTCAGTCACAAGCTGAAGCAGGAATCAAGAGGAGCATTCCCAGCCCGTGGTGGGGGCTGAGCCAAGGGCACGGGATGGCTGTGATTCCTGTCCCCTGGCACTGCCAGGTGCTAAGCTCCAGCATCGCTGCCCATCAGTTATTGCATGGTCCAGATGTCCAGCCCAGCTGCTGGCAGAGCTGCACCTCTAGCAAATAACAGCATAAATGTGAAAAAGCACTTTAAAAACCCAAAGTGAGGGCCCTGCCTCCAGCTGGCCACAGCAGCTCATACTGGAGCCCTCACTCTGCCCACCCACCTACTGATCACACATTTATTGCACCTCACATTTCCTTTGAAGCAGCCAAACCTCCACAAGGTTTGCTTTTTCCCCGTTCTCAGACACACTTTGTCCTGCGCTTTATTCCAGCCTCCAAATCTTGCTCCTTCAGCTTCCCTGAGAATTCACGAGACCTCCAGGAAGCTCCTCTCCAAAACTTCCCCTCCTGCTCCCCAGTTTCCCTTTGAGCGTCACGTTCTGCACCACCCTGTGCATCAGTGCCCTGCACACAGCCCCAGGAATGCTGCAGACGAAGGGAAGACAAGGGATTTTCCCTGCCAAAGCAGACAGCAGCTGCAGGAGAGCTGGATGACCACATCAAATCCCCTGTCCTCGCCCAGCCTGTCCTCCCTGCACACCTGAACTGCAGCTTATCCCCACAGAAGGAAAGGAAAGGGAAAGGGAAAGGGAAAGGGAAAGGGAAAGGGAAAGGGAAAGGAACTGATTTCAAAGGAAGATATTAATTTGCAATGCCAGAAGATTTTTTTCCCCCAAGATGGAAAATACGTCAATTTTAAAAATAAATGAATAAAATTATCTCCTCCTATTCTCCCCTTGACTGTTAATTACACTGTTCTAGTCAGGTTTTTTGTCAAACAAATTCCCAAAATCCAGGTCCCTTTGCACAAAGTTTACTCTGCACAAAGAGATCTGGAACAGACAGCAGAGTCTTTTCTTCTTAAAAAGCAGAAGGAAACAAAGACAAAAGCCCAGTGCGTGAACCATGATCTACCACAAACACACAAGGCTCTTGCTCTGCTTCCAAAATACTGAATTCCAGCACAACTGAGCTCCCTATAAAGGCTGTCACTCACTTGCTAACTCTCATATCAATTTCCAAAGGCTTCCTGAGCATTTATCCCA
The DNA here is from genome assembly GCF_000738735.6 of Corvus cornix cornix. NCBI lineage: Eukaryota > Metazoa > Chordata > Aves > Passeriformes > Corvidae > Corvus > Corvus cornix. The sequence goes on from NC_046338.1 coordinate 2,051,182, forward strand.
CAGCCACAACTTACACCTGGTGAGAAAGGCAAAACGTGGCTGTTTCTGTTCCTTTGCCACTTTGGTGGCTCTCCCTGTTACTTCATTCCTGAACAGTAGCAGGGGTTTATATTCTTGTGGAAAGACTGAAAAATCCACAGCTGCCAACAGCTTGGGGCATGTCAAAGCACAAAACAAGAACACACAAACCCCAGGCAGAATTTATTTCCCTTTCTCCGTGTGTATTCTCTGCCCTCCTGCATCACTTAGAGTGAAAACCCAGCAATTTCTGTACTCCCCAACTGATTTGCCATTAAAACCATCACTATCAGCAGTTGAATAAACGCCTTTGGGGAATTAAATCTCACAGTGCCTAATTTCTGATGGATTTCTGCACTTCTCAGCCACACCCCACAGGAATTGAGCCGTTTAACATTTACCAACCCCGTTGGCAGCAGCCATTTGGACAATCAGTTCCACTGCAGACTTATTGAGGTACCTCCCATCACCTCCAACCACCAGAGAGGCTCCTTGGCGATCTCTTAGGTCTATGGAAAAAAATATACTCTGGATAAAATTCTGCAAATAGTTCAGCTTGGATTCAAAGTAAAAGGTCTTCCTCCGTAATCCGCTGGTTCCCGGTTTCTGGTCGCTGTAAGGAGCTGTTGGCACCGTCAGCAGAGGCAGGGGAGCGTCTTCCATGTCCGTTTTTCACACAAGTGCATTTAAAAAGTAAAATATGGCAAAATTAACCCCCAGCCTTGGCACAGCAATGGCCCACCTATGAGACAGGAGTTCAGGGGAGCTGCTGAACACCCAAAAATAGCTCCTTGCACCTTCTGTAACCAAAGCCGTGTCCTCGCACTTGCGGTGGGGGATCAATGTCACGGAGAATGCACAATTCCACGCTGCTGGCCCTCACTGCAAGGCTGGGAAAGGATTCCTGTCTTCTCTGTCATCTCCTGGTTGCCACAGGCACTGCTCCCGGCCATCCCATGGAGCCCAGCAGTGTCAATCCGTGTGGATCTCCCTCGGACAGGGAGGTGGGAGCACCCCAGCCCCGCTCAGATGCGCCGCTCTGGCGTTTTCCCAGATCTGCAGGGCAACGCCAGGCCCGGCCGCACGCTGGGGCTCCGGAGGAAAACTTCCAGCAGGATCCTGCTGCAGCTATTTTGCAAAGTCTGGTGAGTTAAAGGTCACTCTTAAAATGGAAGGGAACAGATCCGTTACCTCCCGTTTGCTCATGCGACTCCTGCCCTACAACCTGACTTCCCACGGGCTCCCTCAAACACAGGGAGATCTTCCAGCAGGAACAGCGGGTCAGCCTTTGGCTGGAAGGCCTCATGAGCCTCAACTGAACACCCACAGCAAGTCTCACCCAGATTAAAACCACAAAAAACTATCAAATGTTTGGGAAAACTGCATCCCATAACGCTGTTCATTGTGGGAAAGCCTAAACGCAAACAGAAGAGACTCAGATATCAAGAAACTTCTGTGAAGCCTCATCTTCCCAAGCATGGGGAAGGTCAATGAAGGAAGGGAAGATTGTGGACTCCCCATCCCTGGAAATGTTCAAGGTCAGGGTGAACAGAGCTTGGAGCAACCTGGGATAGTGGAAGGTGTCCCTGCTCATGGCAGGGGGTGGAATAGGATGGGTTTTAGGGTCCCTTCCCACCCAAATCTTTCCAAGATTCTAAATCAGCCTTTTCTCCAAGCCTCTTTAGCAATGCTCAAAGTCCTCTGCCTGAGCTGCTGGAAACAATTTATAGATATTACTGGAGCAATTAAAGAGCTTGGTAATGACTCTGTTTGTCCTGCTATTAAAAGCAGGAAAAGGAGATGTGCACACAGCTGAATTGTGACAGGTATGAAGGCGCTCAGGGACTCTTTCCTGCCATGCTGATTCTGTCATTGCTCCAATAATTGCTGTATTTTCTTCAAGGGAGATCACAGAATCATAAAGGTTGGAAAAGTCCTCTGAGATAATCCAGATAAACCCTGCCAAGGCCATCACTATCCATGTCCCCAAGATCCTGATTTATCCATCAGCACATTAAAATGGAGTTGGATGATCTGTGTGAACCAACACATCTTTTGCCCCAACAGTGAAACTGCCTGGGATACACAGCCAGGAACAACTGGTTTGGGTTTTATCCACCCACACTATTCCAGCATCCTGCAGCTGTCTTTATCCCCATGCAAAGGCCCAGGTTTCCCTCTAGTGGCACAGAACCCAAAATCCAGCTCCCAAAATTACACCTGGCAGGAAAAGGCCTAAGCAAGCTCTTTCCCTTCTTGCTGCCCTGGGAAATGCCATGGCATTAAGTGACAGGAGGAGGGTACAGGACACCCACCAGCTCCTGTGACTGCACATGGATTTACTGGCAGGGAAAAGGCCTAGGGAGTGTTGGAATTAGTGTGTGATTCAGTGCATGTTGAGTAGACAGAGGAATTAAACTAAATTAATCATTAATGCAATGTTTATGTACATAAAATGAAACACATTCTGTTATTAAATGAAATATAAAATAGTGCATAAAAGGCACAGGGACAGATACACCAACCCCACTCCTGGGGTGCTCACCTGCTCCCAGGCTTTCCTGCAACACCTGCACCACCACTTGGGACAAACTGAATCACCAATAACTGGCCAACCAGGACTGGTCAGGGGCTGGGGATCACACGGCTGTCAGAGCATCCAGAGGTGCAAAATGTCACCAAAGGTGGGTGCTGAGCACATTTGGGGCAAGGTCATCTAATCCATGACGTGGGAGGCGTTGCTGGGGTGACTGATCATTACCAATCACTCAGCAGGCCAGAGCTGGTGCAGGATCAACTGCACCCAGGTTTCCTCCTGGAAGTTGATAAAACTTATTCTTGGAATCTTTTTCTCCAGGTAAGCCCTGCCAGTACATAATTAGCCTTGCAGCTGGAAGTGCTTCCCTACAATCTGCTGGACATCTCCCTCGCTTGTGGTTTAAGCTGAGCTGACACAGCAAGCGAAGAGATCATAATCCTCTTCCTGACAACTCCTCACTGAAAAATCCTTTAGCATTAGGCTCTGAGTGCCCTCTCTGCTACAGCAAACAGCCCCAATCTTGTGTTCCTGAGTCCCTTATTCCCCATGGCAGGTGGAGGCTGGTGAGGGAATCTCCCTCCCCCAACAGCCAACCTGGCACAGACAGGGATATTTGCTAACCCAGCTCCCCTTTTCCTGACCTGCACTGAAACATACAAGAACTATGAACTAACTATTGATTTTAATGATAGAAAGACAAACAAGACTATTCTGAGAGGGCTTGAATTCAGTAAAACATTGCAGAGCCACAGCTCCAACCTTGGCTTAATTAACCCACCATGGAAAGGCCAGACTGAACAGTAATTCCCTGTTCCCATCCTCTGCTACACTCTTGGGTCAGGCTTCTCCAAGCTCCAGGATGCCCCCTCCTCCTCTTCTCCTTTCCTTCCCATTCCTCCCCCAGGTCTCTGTCCCAGTTCTGAGGGCAGATAAAGCCCATGTCCCCTCTGTGAGGCTGTGTTTAGCTGCAGGGATTTTTGACAGCAAGCAGCTGGTGACAGGCATCTCCTTCTGCTCCTTTTCTGTACTCAGTCAAGAAGACACTCAGCACGGAATCCCGGGCAACAAATGGAGTAAAAACACTTTACACTTCATCTGTGACTCTCCTATAAGACAGAATCCCATTCCCTTCGCTCCTGCCCTCAGGAAAGGTCCAGAGTCGGTGCTGTCCCTGCATGTTGGCCATAAGAGGGTGCCAAGAGCCCTGGAAAAGCCCCCTGAGCAGCTGCCAAAACCTGGCACTTTCTGCCGAGGATGACTCTGGTCCAGGCAGCCACTGCATTTGGGAATGCCAGGACAAGTGGAGCCCAAGAAAAAGAAACAGACTGCAAGTGTGTTATTAGTCATACAAGGAGTGCTGCCCCCACTGCAAAACGCTCTGTTTCTATTAAGAATTTGAGTTTGGAAGTCGCTGTAGAGATTCCAGAGGGACAAAAAGATACTTGGCACCATCTCAAGTGCACTCACTTACGAATCATTCCGGAATTAAGAGACACTGTTCTGTTCCTCCCACAGCTGGAGAGAAAAGTTGGGTGGCAGAGACAGAGTCTGGCAGGGCTGGGAATGAATCCCCATCTCCGGGTTTGTCCCCCCGGCAGGGGCTGAGCCTTCCTTTCCCAGGGAAGTACACACTAGCCACCAGCATTGAGAAACTTTCTGTTCAAAGGTCAGCTCCTCAAAGCACACCCAAATCTGCATTTTATCTCTGCTGTCCTGCACCTGCACCAGGAAAAGGGGAGGGATTCCAGCTGGATTTCCTCAGTGCTCCAGGATTTCTGGCCACAGCCTGCTGAGATAGAGCCCCTGGCCCTGGATCCTCTTGGAAACCCAAAAAACACCTTCCACTATCCCACATTGAGGGACCAAGGAGTGGCCATGCAGAACAGCTCCGGGAAAAGTTTGAATATGCACAAAGAACAGACGTAAAAATGGTCTAAAAAGGACTCACCTCGAGCATCAGGCGTGCTCTTTCACTCTGCTGTCTCCTAATTGTCCCTTTTGTTAAACTTTCCTTCAACTTTTACAAAGAGTGAAGCTCGTTTTTCACAGAACCAAGGGCACAGTAAATTTGGGGAACAGCAGGTGACAATGGCACTGAATCAGCCTGGGGCTGGTTCTATGATCACACCTGGATTTACACTTTCTGTCATTTTGGACATTAAATTATTGCCCGGCCACGATTCTACTGCTCAGTGATGCTCCAACAGGACCCGTGAAGATCTTATTTGTGCCATTAAAGAGTCAGACTCACCCTGTGGCAATAATGCCAAGGAAAGCTGGCCCACAGACCAAAACAAACCTGGTAGGCTACACTGGATGTCAAATGGGACTGGCAAATAATCTCCATTTCAGTTTACTTACAGAAACGCAAACTTAAAAATAAGAGAAACACCCCTTAATCTCACAACTACAAACTGAGCTGTTGCTAGTCAAAAAGAAAGACTTCGTTGCAGCATACAAACCATTCCAGGTGGAGACAAAATTCAAACTCATTTTAGCACCCTTTCCTTTCATGTTGTAAAACTAAAGATCATCAGCTGTGGTGCTCAGGTCTCTCCTGTGGCTGGAGAGCACCATTCAACCAGATCTTAACACCCTGTGATCTTAGAGCATTCCTCAATCCCATCGTAACCCCCAGGACCAGAAATGCACTTTTCCAGCACTTTTCCTGGCATTATCCAGCTTTTCTCAGGATGAGGCCACTGAGGTTTCCCCCAGACCTGGCTGCAATCATGAGATGTTCAAGAGCCCCAGCACTTGGACAAACCCACAGTTGCAGCAACAAGTTTCCATGTGCTGTTCCTGTTCTGCAGGGCACTTTCTTACCAGGAATGAAGTTGTCCATCCTTCTCTTTGAAGGACAGCGAACTTCCAGTCACTTCATATTCGCTACGAAGAAAGAGGATTTTCAGAGACTTTTACTCAACTACACTGTGGTAACCACCAGGGAACTGATACTTGCAATTACAGAGAAACCCCACAAACCAAGCATCCCTTAAGCACTCCAAAACAAGGCAAACACATCAAAATTTATTAAAATCCAGTGGTTTGCATTTGCTAAAGAAACCCTCTGGCTTTAGTCACCTCATTTCATATGGTACTTAGAACTGCTTGCCTCAGTATAACAATCTGTCCCTTCCAGGAACACTGATCCAGGCTTTTCTGAAGTCCCAAGGAGCACAAGCACATCAGGAAGGTTTTTTAATGAAACAGACACAAAAACCCCTGATTTCAGGAGAAGTAATTCTCAACTATGACCCAAGGAAGGAGAAGGAACAATAACAACAGACTTAACACAAAGTACCTTATGGAAGTCCCAGGCCATCCCTTCTTTTCAATCACAGAGCTGATCCTGCTGCCTGATTTGTAAGTGTGCCTGATGATGTTCTCAGAGCCATCCAACACTTTGGCCTCTCCTTTATTAAGCACAGACCTGCAGACAGCCCTGCTCAGCTGGGAGCCCCCTGCCTCCAGAGAAAGGCTTTCATTCTGCCTTTGCACCTCTCTGTACACGTCAATTACAAAGGGCCACGCCTGCAAGGGAGAATAGGAGTTTTAGCATCACTGCAGCTGTAGTTCTTCCCCTCAGATTTTCCCCCACAGCTCCTAAGTATTTTCTTATCTAAACTAGAATTACCCAGATAGAAATATTTCCTTGAATATTAAATATTCCAAACCTGAGAGCTGTGGCAGTCTCTTACACCAAATGAAAGCTCAGGACAACTGGCATTTTTATGCCATTTACAGTACACCTGACATGCAGGTCAACACAGCAAACCCTTCCTTGGACAGCAAAATGGCCAGGAATTAGGATGAAATATGAATGTATTCCAGTGTCTGAAAGAAACCTTTCTCCTCTACCTGTCACACTGTTGCTGTTTGTGCCACTTCACACAGATTGAACACCTCTGCAATGTTGCATTGAGCACCCTGGGAGTATCTTGGCTACATTTTATTCCTGGTGTAACAACCTGGAGTTTGCATTTTCTTAGACTCCGCCACAGCACCTCAGCTCCTTTCTAAAGCTGTTGGAATCCAGCAGAAATGATTTCTCAAGCTCTCTCTCAGTGCTCCCAAAACATCAATCTTCAATTATTTGAAATCAAGGAATTAAAGAGGCAAGTGAGAGACACAAGTTAACAGCTGGAGATTTTTAGTTTAATTACTGAAGCATTTGGAGAGCTGTGCTGTCCTTTGGAAAGCAAAGGCTGGAGCCAGAACCTACAGCTGCAATAAAGCACAACACACCTTCCTGCAATTCCTAACTGGAGAAAAACCCTCCCCAAAATGCTCTTTCTTGGAGCAGGGCTCTCTCTTGCGGCTGAAATGCAGAAAAACAGCCTTGCAGGGGCTCTGCCAACCGCAGCAGCTCGGAGGAAAAGGCAAACTGCTCATCCTTAAATCCCTCACCACCATCCCAAGATTTTCACTGACAGACAACTGATATCTCCCATACTGATTATTTTTAGGTCTTCCTATATTTTATATAGTGACTACACTGACCTGTTTAACAAAGTTAAATGCCATTATCACACTGTGATCCTAAAAATCAGCTTTTCCTAGGAATTAAATTATTTAATTATCTGCATATTTAATGCTTTAATTTTTTTCCCTTCATTAATGACATCCTCTTTCCTTAGAGAGACCTATTAACATCAGAAGTAATATTATTTCTATAAAAATAAAGAAGATAATAAAATAAAATCTGTAAGTGCACAGAAACATCGGAGAAATAATCCCTGGTCCTGTAAAGTAAACAGTGTGTGACCCAAACCCAAAAACTTTAATGAAGCATTAAAATTTCATGTTGAACACCTTCAGACACTGTTGTGAAAGGCAACAGTAACAGAAATAGTTCTGTCTGGAAACTAGGAATTTTAAATCATGTGGAAAAAAATTATCTTTATCCACTTCTGTTGTGGTTAGGGCCACAAAAGTGACTTTTTTAAGGAGAAAAAGTCCTGTATTTTCTACATTTGCTGACAGTCACGGTTTACCATCCTTATCCTCCTATCACTCCCCACCAGCAGAGTGCATGGATTCTTCCAACAGATAGGATCCGACATTCCTTCCTCTACAGCCCCACAAAATCCTGCCTTTCTCTAAAGCAAAGGAAAATTCCCTCTTTCAAGGATCCAAGTGCCATCTTAAGAATGAGGAGAACGACAGTGGCAGTGGATCCCTGCCCTCCTGCAATCAGTCTGTGGCAGACACAAAGAGTGCAGCAGAAAAATGTGCAGTGATTTTTGCTCTGTGACTCTCCTACCTCTGCCATTTCTAAGGCTTTGTTGTAGCCCAGGGACAACAAAGTGACCCAAAGGTCCCGAGGATCCCCATCCCGGTCGTTGGCTTCCATGAGATCCAAATCCATCAATCCTTGTCTTGTTAGTTCATTTCTCTTAATCTCAAAATTCTCTGTTTCAAAGGAATAGAAAGAGCACTTCAAAGTCTCTTCTCTCTGCAAACACCTTTATCCTTCCAAAGCCAAAAATTCCACTCTTGTTAACAAGGTCTAAAAGATGGAGCCAGCTTGCAGCCTCGGGGTGGCCAATATCATTTGGGAAAGAATCTCCATGACCAGGCATATGCTGTTTGCAGAGCTTCCCTGTGGATTTGGGATAATGCCTACAAACAGCTGGCCCCTTGGATAACCCAGAAAAGGGGGAGATTTCAAAACACAAAGAGTTCATCTTGATTTCTTTTTCTAAAAGTTTGGGGCTAAGCTTTGCAGAATGGGGTATTGTAGGAATGGGAAATGAAAATCAGCTGGAGACAGCACCTTCAAATGCTTCAGGTCCTTGATACAGAAGTGATTTACTTAGTTCCTAAAAAGCAATACAATTCCAGTAATCCTAACACCCCTCTCTAGAGAGAATATCATAGATCCACCACTCTAATGGCAGCAAACACATAATTGAAATGTCCTCGTGTCAGGGACTTTTAAAAATGGTTTTCTCATCTTCATAACAATGCTAAATCTTTACTATATATTATTAAAAAGGGATTACCAATTTAATAAATCTATCCAAGGCTACAAATGCTGTAATAAATGGCTTGAACTTTGGTGTCTGATGATATTCATGTGAACCCTTCCACTGATTGATGACCTGGTGAAACATTCCCTAGGTTTCTCCTCTTCCCTCTCTTATTTATTCACACATTTCCACCCCTCCTACTTGTGTGGAGATGAGAGGCATCACCCTGACAAAGCCATCAAGTGTGGAAAAGCACATGCAGGGATGAAACAGAGGGGAAATTCAGTTATAGAAATGTATTTTTGTGGGAGTTTTCCATAAGTTAGGAAAAATTCTGATACCTCAGAAGTAATATTAATAGGGCTTGACAGATCCAAAGTATTTTGGCCAACGTGCCACAACCTCCAAAGGAATGATGTCAAACCTGACATGTATTGTACAATGAGACACTGGCAACCCACCTAAACCCTGGATGCCATTTTATAGCACCAGATGCACACTAATTAAATGTCCCTCTCCACACTTGGTGAGATAAAAAAGCACCACCAGCCCAATCTGCACAAAGGAGATCGATTCAACAAATACCTGTGACAGTTTCCTTCCCCATATGATCCAGGATTACAAACCCTGTAGGTTTTGGCAGCTACAGAACAATTAGGAAGGGGAAGAATTCTCTCAGCAGGAGGTCAGTGCCACACACACCAGAATGAAGCAAAGTAAAGGACAGGAGACTGGAAAAAAAGAAAAAGAAAGGAGGAAGAGAACAATATCTACACATGTTCTTGGAATAGGCTACAGAATACCCAGTTCTATCCAGCTGGAAAGTTAACTGATAGTCTTAATTAGTTTTAGGCCTAATTACTACAGTAATGAACTTACCCTTACACACAGCCCAGGCTTCCTGATCACACTTCTCCCCACTAGTCCTCAGCTCAAAGAAGTTGTATTCCTCCAGACTCAGGAGGCCATTCCCATCCAAATCAGTTGTTTCAAATATATCCAACAAAGCAGCTCTGAGGGATGAAAAAGGCCAAACTATTTCCAAAGGCTTCCATTTCCTTTTACTGGCTCACAATATTGCCAAGAACTGTTCAGTCTATTTGAGAATATTCTCTACAAATAGTACTTTAGGAACATCCAGATTCAAAAAGCCACATTATAGCTGGAAAAGAGATTTTTATAGAGGTTATCATGTTTGGGAATAAAACTCACCAGAATTCTTTGGCGAGAGCCAGCTCTCCATCTTCATCTCTCCACACCAGTTTGGCTTCTCCAGGAATTTGGGTTTTTACCTTCCTCAGCCTTCCTCCCTGTGAAAGGGAGCAGCCAGTAAACCCCAGCTCCAAGCTCCCCTCTCCATCCAAACATCTGCTCTTAAAGGAAGACAGAAAAGTTTGGAAAAACTTCTCAAATGATGCTGTTCTTTGTTGCCAGTAATATTCATATAGACCAGATGAATTACTTGAAAACACTGGCAATGCTGGGTTCTCTCCTTAAAAAAAAATTGGCTGTGTGATGCCATTTGAAGGCTAAGAAATAGTGAATCTCTTAGAATGAAATTTAGAAAAACATGCAGGAGAGAGATGAGGGGAGAAGGGGACAATAAGTTTGTGCTGCCTTATTTCTGCCACAGAATAAGAATATTCTGTGCACTATGAAGTTCAAATGGCAAGGAGAAAGAAAATAAAAGGAAATGTAAACAAATTTTGCCTTGGAAATGTTGTGTTTGAAGGTGAAGAAATACAACTGAATTTCTACAGACTAGCTGTAAATATACCCAGCAACTCAGCAATACTGGGCACAGCTGGAATTCTTTCCAAACACATGGAATTCACATCCCCAGCATTAACACACACATGAAAAAGTAACAATTAAAACAGGAATGCACCAAAAATCTCTAACCTCTTTGTGTTGGAGTTCAGTAAAGCTCACAAGCTGTAGATTCTCTTGGGGTTCATTTTCCTTCAGAATAAACAAATCTGTATCCACTGACAACCAGCAACAAGATTTTCCTAAAAGGAAAAATATCCCCCAAAAATGCTTAATAATGACACAAAACTCTTTTTATTTGTGTGTCAAAATAGGTATTCCCATGGTATTTATTGATGCCTGCTGATGAAAAATGGGAAAAAAGAATCTATTCTATGCTATTGGGATTTCCTTCCTGTTTAGGCCAAGCAGATAAATTGTTCCAAGCCTTGTGATTGTCTCAAAGATAATGATTACTGTTAATAATTTTATCATTAAGAACTATTGATAAAATAGTTCTACCATTAAGGGTCAAGAATGGCCAAGGAATGGCTACACAACACAAAAATTTGTTTCAAAAAAGCCAGCCCAGCTGACTTTAAAATAACTTTGGGGTCTAAAGGCTCCCGTTTTATGGGATTAAAAAGGAAATAACCTACTTGGGGAAAAAAATCATTCCAATGTAGCAACTGGATGAAGCCCCGTGGTAAATCACCAAGCCACCACCTCTTTTGATAAGGAAAATGAAATAGAAACACACTAACCTTCTGCCTGGGGAATATTTAAAGGTTTGATGGTGATACAAACTGCAGATCTTTGGGGTAAGTGCAGCCTGTACTTGTGACTGATGATTTCCCCATTTTCTTTCAGGTAGAAGCATCCTTTGGATTGTACACATTGCCATTCCTGGAAACCAAGCAAATATTAGGTGTTGTTTTCATTTTGGATGAAGATCAAAGTGCCTTCTCTGAAATATGAATTAATTTGATTATTTAATAAACCCTGCATAAAATGCACCACAACATACAGCATCAATATACTTTTATTAAAAACAAAACCCCAAATAGTCCTTCTTGTAGTCAATTTTTGGAAAGTAACATTGCTTCACTTGTGAAAATGCCTGAAAAACACAGATTACCCCAATGCTCCAATAGTTGAAAATTAAATTGGAATTGCCACGAAGATTCTGATAATTATATTTGCAAACAGCTGGCAGCACGGACTAATTTAAACATAAATATTATATACTTTGCAACTCCCTTTCTGCTGTTCTTTGAAGGTTTGGATTTTTTTTAAAACTTAAGATTTTGCTAAGGAAGTTCTAGAAGACTTTCAAAGTAACTTGGCTGTGGAAAAGACAAAGATTTATTAAGTTATTTAAAATCAAGTGAGATGTCCAGTCCCTGGCAGACACCGCTATCCAAGTCCCTCCCCTCCTATAATCTCCCAGAATCTTTTCCTTGTGGGCACAACCTGCTGGAGAAGGTTTTAGGGATAATCCTTATGGAAGTGCAGCTACTTCTGGACCATGGAGCCAGAGATCAGCAGCCCCTGGTCACCTTTTATGGAGCAGAATAAACCTCATTAACTAATCCATCCAATAATTTTATACTCCTCTTTATCCATTAAACTGGATTTGTAGTGACAGGACAAGGAAAAAGGGGACCAATCATAAAAAATAATTAGGAAAGAAGTGAACAGAGACAAAACATTCCTGGGACTTAACGGTGAGGGTTAAATATGGAGCAACAGCTGGGGTTGTGTCAGTCAAAAAATGGATAATGGGAGCTGGGATTAACAGGGGGGTCAACATAACTCAGCAACAGAATTCCAACATGGACTTCAGCCTGTTGGGTCATTTCCACTACTACTCCTAAACTGTTTATTCCAATACTTCCAGGACTCCTGACTTCAGCTAAAAGGAGGTTTAAAAATGGAGGTTTCTTCTTAAAATTTGACACATTGGAAATAACTGGTTGTTTGCTGCAAGCTTAATACCTGCCAAAACTGTTGGACAAAAACCTTACCCGTGTTTTAGGAAATCAAACCCTGTTATTCTTGCAGAGAGCATAAGGTGGTGCTAGAAGTCCTAAATTACCAAATTCCAAACAGGTATGTAAAATTAGGAAGCTAAAAGAGGATTTCCTGGCTGGATTTTCCTCTGTCACTTCAAAGCAGAACAGAAGTCGTCAAAAAAGAGCCCAAGTGGGAAACGTTTGTGTTAGAAATGTTAACTGGAAAGAAATGTGAGGCACTACCTGCTGCTGGCCACTGACACTGAAATTTAAGTTCTTATTGAAATTATCCACATATTAATGCATAATTCCTAACAAAAAGCAATGATTGAGAGGAATTTTCCAAGCGTTTTTTAATTTAGACATTCACCATGTTCTGACTTCCACCATTTTCCTCTGTCAGAAATGTAAAGTTGGTGTTGCTCCAACATCCTGAGGGCAGTATTTTCTTACTTGTACAAAAAGACAGGTGAACAGCAAAAAAAAAAAAAAAATTCTTGGATATAAGATGAATAAGAAGAATTTTTGGGTGCTGGATTCTGATTCACACCACAAATGAATCCCTGGGCATTTATTCACTGACTCTGGCAGAGCTTGCATTGTACAAAATAAAAGTTTTTAAAAAATTAATAGCTCTACTTACACCTTCCCATGTTTTATTGATTGATTTCAGTTTTTGGATGATGCCAATCAATACTAATCAATATCTGCAGCTGCTTTTTTTTTCAGTCGGTTCTTACTGGCTTATACAAAGGAAAAAGAATCCGATCTTGGGTAAGTGTGTGCTGGTTTTATACCCTCCACATCATATTTGAACAAGGTGAGATTGCAGGTTAAATTGCATCGAGGTCCAGATACCTAAACAGACTGCCAAAAATCCCTGGGAGATGATGTTTTGAAATTTTAATATAGAACAAATGTCACTGTACAGCAATGGGGAAGACATAAAGGACTTCAGAGTTCAATAACAAACCCAGAGTTGTTATTTGAAACAAAAATGTAGCTCCTGAGGACAATCAGTTCTGTTTTCCAGCAGCACTTACACTGTGTGGTCAGAACCATTTGTTCCCTTTTATACAGGAGTCTCCAGGTGCACATTTTTAATGGATCCCAGCAGTTTCCAGTTAATGTTTTCTATTTCTACAGCTATTATTTTCTGTTGAAAGAAAACTAGGAAAGGTCCAGTCAAGAAAGGGAAAACAAAGGGAAAAAGATCAATATTAACACTCTACAAATATTGACTTAGCAAAGTGACTTTGGTGTCTCTCTCCCCCAGGAATTTATATTGAATGAGTGATTTATTTAAAAGAAAATACTGATAGGACATATTAGTCTAACTAAAAATCAATATTTTCAGGTTACAGCATGTATTTACCAAGCAATGCCCAAGAAACTGAATATGCTCACAGATCTGGTCTTTATTTCCAATTACCTTTCATGCACAGGTTTATGATATACAATCTTTCAGACTACTTAAGCATTTAAAGTTCTCACCAACCTAATAAATTATTAAATTTCAAATTTCTCAAGAAGTCATTACATGTTTTCTCCAACAGTGGTTTCATTTATAAAAAACACATTTTGTTCTATGAAACCTTCACACCTGAAAAATTATTTCCAATAACTTGTTGTCAGCAAAACCAACAGTATATAAAAATGTTCATAATAATACCTATCAGGAAAGCTCTCAGTAGTTTATAGCTGCCCTTGACAAACTATTAATAAAACATAAGACACCATTTTTCTCTGATTTTTAGCTTATTTAAAATGCAATAACACAGGTGCCTAGAGGAAAACACCATCATTTTAGTGTGATACCTTCATTGTGTCAGGCTCAATAATTAGCTTTGTGTTCCTGCTGCTGCTGCTGGCACCCACAGTGACAGTGGTGGAGGTGGAAGCTTTGCCACTTCGAGCTGATGAAGGTCTTGAAGGAGCTCTGCTGTCACCTACAAGCAGAGATATTTAATTACAATTACATTATTACAACCCTCTCCTAGTGCTATTTATCATAAACCTTGCATTTAGAAGCACAAAGAAAACTGGATGACAAGAACTCAATCAGAGAACTTCCCTTCAGCACTCTTGTGTCACTTTTGCTCCTCTTTGGTATTGCCCAGATTTGAAGCAACTTGGAACAGCACAAACTACATCCTAATATTTCAGACTTGGTGCCTCTGCACTCTGTTCTCCATGGACTTTTTCCAGTTTGGGAAGGTTTGGAAGCAGCTTTGTAACTTCAGCAAGGACCTTAAACTCTCCTATTGATTGTGCTTGAAAAGCAGCCTCAAGAATTGAAACAAACACACAGTTCATTGATAAATGTTTCAGGTTTCATGTCTGATCTGGGAAGGAAATAAATAACTTGCCTCTGTTGCAATATCTGAGCATTCACCTCCTCTCTTCCCTTTGGACTGTGTCACATGACAATCAACAAAATCCACCCTTAGGAATGTGAGAGCTTCATAGATGCAGCCATTTGAACATATTTTACTGACACATTGATGGGATTGCCACAGTAGAGATTATATTCATCACTAAAATCCTCACTAATCTGAGAAAAATTAAACAAAACCTCAACTGCTCATTGAGCCAGAGCTTCATCTCCAACAGAAAAAAAAAAATCAAATAGAAGAAATAGAAACACCATTAGCCAGTTTGTGATGGCTTTTCCTGGAGATCCTCGGGGATGCTTTGGACACCAGCACTGGGATCCCTTCAGAGGAATTTTCAGTTTCATTCCCAAACTGCTGCTGCCTCAATCGAGGGTCAACTTCCAGCCTGTCCCTTGCAGCCTTGCAGCACTGCTCACTGTGCTCAGCTACAGCTCACACAACTTGAGATAAAAAAAGAATATTTCCCCTACCAGGTTCTTTTTCTCATGGTTTGAAGGAGTAAAATGTAGCATTAGAAAAGGAAAGGATGGGGCAGCAGAATTTTCTCTTCAAGACCAGCATTAATTTAAATTTTCATTAATAAGAACAACCACTCAAGTATCACAGTAAAATGCAGCCATGATTCAACAAGGAGGACCAAATATTGAATAAATACTAAGTGTGACTTTCAACTCTTTCTTTCTAGATATTTGAAGACTGATTTTAAACATAGGATTCTTACCAGTTTTCCTCCAGTGAAACTGTATTTATGTACAAATTTTTGTGGGCTGTTTTTTCAGTCCAAATTTAGAATCCTGGGGTAAGATCATCACTACCACTCGTATTGTCAATAACACTAGAACAAATTTCACTCTAGGCCTTACCTTGTTGTAGTCAAGTTTGCCACTGCAGTTAAAAGCAGCTTGTTTAGTAATGCTGGTCACTTCCTCCCAGGTCATTTTAGCACCTCTCTGCAAGAAAAAACAGCTCAGTTTGGGTTCCTAATCAAGAATCCTGGTCACCCACAGTGAAATTTAATAAACAAACAAAGAGTCTTTTAATATTCTTTCAGGAAAACTTATCTTGCAATAGATTTCAATGGATTTTCATTTGAATCATGAAAACAGAGGTCAAAACCATTAGAAATTATGTCCTTACAATGCTACTAAACACTGAAGAGATAAATTGTATCAGTTTATGTAATTCTGTGCTGTCTTCTGGAAACCCACCACAAAAAACTTTCATAAAATGGGGAATCCCAGCTCTCAGTCATTCTTGTTTATCTTGTTTTACCATGTAATTTCCAAAATCTCTACTAATTAAAGATGGATAATTAAGTTCCTAGTCATACTTACTGTTGTAAGAATTTTATAAAGTTCATCATGGAAAATATATCCAGCTTTATCTGTGTCTATTTTTCCAAATGCTTCGAGCAGTTCATTTTTTGTAGCTGGCTTTTCTTTTTTTAAAATAGCACAAAAATCATCAAAATTCAGTGAAGTTGTTTGTGAAGTCCAGTATTTATTAATGGTCTTCTGAGAAGGATTTCTTCCAGCCTGCTGAAGTACTGCACAACAAAACACAATATTAAATATATATTCCAGCTGCTAGGAAAGGAGTTTTCTCCAAACATCTTTGAGTCACTTTCCATGTTCAGATTTTTTTAAAGCCAAATCACTCCAACAGAAAAGTGGGTCTGAAGGACAGTTTTGGTTATGATCTTAACCAAAATATCCATGAACTCAGACAACCTCAAGTGTAAAATTCAGCCAAAATCCAGTGTCTTAATATCAAGAACATATTCTTTTTAAACCTGCACGTTATTGGATCCTATTTCTATGAAGATCAACATCATCTTTGCACTTCCTTTGCTAAGAACTGAGATCTAGAATAGAATTTATCTGAGACAATATTTTGTGTCACACCTGTACATTTGAACGTATCAATTCAAATTATACAACATGAATTTTAAAGGAAAAATGACACCACCAGGCAGCCAATGCCACACATGCAACCAGTGCCATGGATGTTACACCTGGCATTCTCCAAAATGACTGTGCTGCATCTATTTGCCTCTTCAAGGTCTTTACTGAAAACATCCTTTCACCAGTTTTTAGTGTGATGAAGGTATTACATTAAATGGAAATTAAATTCAAATTACATTCTATCTGAAATTAGAGGGATGTTTTTATGTCTTCCCAAATAATCAAGTATCTTAGGGAAGCACAGGAGATCCTCCATCTCTACCTGGGCTGGCATTTGATTTTGAGCCAGCTGAGCAGTGACCAAGCCTGTGCTGGGAACTGCTCAGGAGCATCTGTGAAATGAGGCGGTGGCATCGTTACAACGCTCAGTGGGAACTGTGTCAGCAGCAAACCAAACAAACAAACCAGGCACCTTTGTTGTTCATCCCTGCCTCAACACCAAGCACTAAATAAAGATCTGTGCCCTGTCACCTCTGCTGCAGGAGCCAGGAGAACAGAGCAGGGCTCACATCTTTATCCAAGCCACGCCTGGGCATGGAGCAATGCTTTGGGGATTTCAGTGTCAAGGGCAGCCATGGAAGGGCTGTGACTCTGTGGGTTTGTTTCCATGGATAGCAGAGGTCCTTGGAATGTCAATACATGACTAGATTTAACAGATATCCTTCCAATATACAATCCTGTATTTTTGTATCTCCAGGGAGATCAGCACTTGCCATTCCCTACGTGCCTCCCAGCTTGTATTTGTGAAAGTTCAATCAGACTGCACCTTTTATTTAGATTTCTCTATGGTCTGATTCTGCTAAATCACTTCACTAATATTACAACAGACAGGAAGTGAAGCTATTATTTGTGGATAAGCAAAACTCCTACAAATAAAATTTCACAGGGCCAATCTCTCAGTGAGACTTTAGAATATCAGCCAAACTTGATGAAGCAAGAGATGCTTAAACGTTGGCACCACTTGTTTGAGAAATGCTAAAATTGACTTCAGATGAAATATAGGTCTCTAACTCTCAACGATTACAAATTCTAAAATAAATTCTTAAATGTCTCTGAAATGACTGGGAGTCTAAACAACTAACTGCCCTCTCTAAGATGACCTTGAAAGCAAATTGCCCAAACACTTGCTGTGTAGCCAAGCGGCATATGGATAGAGATGAAAGCCAAAGCATTTATTAAAGAGATGACATTTGTTCACACCACCCCTCTGTTAAAATCCAGATTATCCCAAACTATCATTAGGATGTCATCAAGGCCCTTTTATTGCAGCTGACAAAGCCTGGAGAGCACCAAGTCACAAGCTGTAGGAATGTCCTTGCTAATGGGTAGAATTCCATGTTCTCATGTAGGGAAAGAAGCTACAATCAGTGCAACAGAGAAGTGCACTCAGCTTTTACAGTGGTGGTTTCCATGAAAGACCTTTTAATAAAGAACAAAAATGCTCTAAGAAAAACCACCACCCAAACAGAGCATACAATCCTACAACTCCAAGAAGCTGCAAATTTGAAATGGTATTTGCTTGAGAAATTTTTTCTGGGGGAGTGAAACCTCTTTCAAAACTGAAACAGGATGTATTTATTACTCAGTCTTATCTTACTCCTTCCTTATCTTACCCAGTCACTAAGATGTATTATTAAGAAACCAACTTCCATTTTTCAGGTGAATTTTTCTCACTCCCCTTGGAAATTCCTGAAGTTTTTAAAGCAAAGTCCCACAGCTTTCAGTATCTACCAGCACCCTTCTTTAGTGCAGCTGAAGCAGTCAGAGGTATTTTTTTCCTATGGTACTGCTGACAACACCACCACTTATACACAAATACAGTCTGGATGAAAAATGAGAACTTTGGATTCCAGTCTATGGAAGTGTCATTCAGCAGGAGATGAGATAAGGAGTAAGAATTCTTATGGAACACCAGTTGTGGTGATTTTCTGTGCCAGGGCAATGGCCCACTCTAAAGTGAACTGAGACCCTTCATACTGGTGATTTACAGAAAAAAACCTCTGTCTGCTATTCCCACTTTCAGCAGGCATCCAAAACTACTCTCAATTCCTTAAACCACTTACTGAGTTCCTGCACTGGGATACTCTCACTGTAATCATCCCATGTAAGAGTTCAAGGGGAAAAGATCCAATCGTTACCTGAACTGAGTTGTTCCTTGGATTTAATATTTTCTAAGCTGCTTTTTAAGACACTCAGGTAAGCTGCTCTGCAGTTCATGTAAAAAATGGCTTCTTCTGCATGCTGGGACTTCTTCCCTTGGGAATTTTCCGAGTGTGTAGCTTTCTGATTCCCGGGAATGCTGGCTATCCTGTGAGGGATACAATTCCAGTTAGAATTTGGAGCTCTCTTAATAATTACTCTGTTTATCCTCTGAAACACAGACTAGCCCCAATTATCCAAATATCTACGTCATATCCTTTCTATCCTCTCAATCTGGGATGGCAATAATAATTATCTACACTTGTAGGTAAGGACCACGAGATCCACAAACAGAAATGAGCTTGAACTCTACTTATGATTCACAGTTTATCCTTCATTGGCAGTAAAAAGTTTAATTTCACTGTATTTTATTTAGTTTCAGACATTAGATAGTACAATTATTATATAATATAAAAATTATATAGTCTTGAATTCTGAAAGCATAAAAACACATTTTCACATTATCTGTGAAACAAGGCTTTGCCATCCATATTTTCTCTTTTTACAACTCAACAAAACATATGGATAAGAATAAAATTAGTCAAAATTGAATCCCTTAATCTTCAAAAATGCCAAGTTAAGCACAGAATTCTAAGAGTTACCTAAATATAAATAATAGAAATAAATGTGCATAAAACATTAAAAATAAGTGTGCCTAAAACTCTGAGCAACTCAGGCCTTTTCAGTTCAAGGCCCATACAGTTATAAATGAATGGAAAAAACCAGAAACTCATCTTTTTCTCAATTATTAAAACAACTCAGAGAAGTAACTAATGCTGTTTGCTCACCAATGGTCAGCAAACTCTGACAGCAGCTTTCTGCTTCCACCAGGGGTGATTAAGGTTTTTAGAAGGCCATCACAGAGGGACACTAAATCCTGTTGTGCTCTTGCTTTAACAGCCTCTTGTATTATTTTACCCAGTGCTGACTTCAGGAAATATATTCCAGTATAACAAATGGAATATCTCAGGTTCAGCAACAAGACAATGCTGTCCCAGGGTCCCCTTCAGGACTCATTGCATTTTTACTCAGGAGGCCTCAAGCACTGGCACCTTGTTGAGTTATACAGGTCTTTCACACTTGGGGAAGGCAGATAATAATCGCTTATCAAGGATGAAGCACCCAATTTGTAACACCCTGACACTTCAATATTGCACAGGTACCAGAAGGACCCCACAGGGACCCCCTGACAGAGTCTGGCTCCTGCAAACGGGTGTCACTATAATTAAGCACCAGTGTTACACACATCGAATGCAACTGAGGGTAAAGGCAAGGAGAAGAAGAAGAAATGTTCATTTTCCAGTAACCAGTTTATAAAACGTGAACTCTTGTTTGTACTCCTTGGGCTTCCCATTACTGAGAGAATTCTTATGTGGGCCAGGAGGTGCTGCCAATCCATCGCTGGGAAATCCAGTGAGCAATGGCTCAGTGACAGCACTGCCAGCAGCCCCATGGCTTAGGCTGGCACATTTTACTGGAGAAATGACACTTTAGAAAAATAGACAGAGGGCAGCAATCCGGCCCAGGCTTCCAAACAGGGACAGAGTAGGTTTAGATTAGAGACTGGGAAGGAATTGTTCCCTGAGAGGGTGGGCAGGCCCTGGCACAGGGTGCCCAGAGAAGCTGTGGCTGCCCCTGCATCCCTGGCAGTGTCCAGATGGGGCTTGGAGCAGCCTGGGATAGTGGAGGGTGTCCCCGCCCGTGGAACTGGATGAGTTTTAAGGTCCCTTCCAAACCAAACCAGTGTCGTACTCTCAGCCCAGAGCACTCAGTGCCATGTCCAGTCCTTCCTTGGACACCTCCAGGGATGCCCTCCCTGGGCAGCCCCTTCCAATGTCTAATCACCCTTTCTGTGAAGAAACTCCTCCTGATGCCCAAAGGCAGACCCTCCGTGCCAACACTGACCTTCATGCCCGAGCCTCATCCACACACAACCCACATTCGCTCAGGGAAGCTTCGCCCTGCTCCGACCTCGTTCACCTCAAACGAGGAAACTTGTCCCCACATGGATCTCATCACCTCCCTCCCCGCTGGCTGCACGGAGCTTCAAGGGCTACATTTGCCACCCACCGTAAAAAAAAAAAAAAAAAAAATTACAACCCCCTTCCTCCAGCCCTGAGGGGAATCAGCCCTCCCTCAGCCCTGCTCGGCGATCCCTGACGGACTCCTGAGGCGCGTTTGGCCGCCCCGAACCCGCCACCCGAAACCCTCCCGGCCCCGGCCCGGCTCCTACCGCGCCCAGCGGGATCCGACGAGCGCACACCGACACCGCTCTCGGCCCCGCCGCCCCGCCGGCCTCCCCGGCCCCGCCCCGGCCCGGCCCGCCCTCGGCGCCGTTTCCAGCCGGCGGCGTTTGGCGGGCGCACGGCGGGAGCTCTGAATGGGAGGCGGCGGGAACGGCTCCGGGATGTCGTAGGTGTCTGGGGAGCGGCGCAGCGCTGCTCTCCCTCTCCGTCCGCTCTCTCTCCCCTTCCTCTTCTCTCTCTCCCCTCTCTCCTCTTCTTCCTCCTCTGTTCTCTTTCCTTCCCCTCTTCTCTTCCTTCTCTTCTCCTCTCTCTCCCCTCTCTTCTCCTCTCCCACCCCTCCCCTCACAGCAGCGGGTCGGTTCCCGCGGGCTCGGCGGGACGCCGTGAGGGGAGCGCTTCTCCCGGCGGGCTGCGGCTCCCGAGCGCGTTCCATGAGGGGAAAAGCGAGCCCAGCGTCGGCCCGGGGAGGGGAGGAGCGGCCAGCGAGGGGGCGGGATTTGTTTCCAAATGAAAACAGAGACCGGGAAATGCTCGCCATGGTGGTTCCTGGGGCAGCGCTGCGGGCGCGGCTGGGTGGGCGGTGCTGCTGTGGGTGATCCTCTCTGTATTCTGCATTTCTGAGGGAGCGGGGGCGATTCTGTTCAGAGGTGCCCAGCGACAGGACAAGGATCAATGGCTGTAAACTAAAACACAACGAATTCCACCTCGACATCAAGAACAACTTCTGAACACTGAGGGTGGCAGAGCTGTGGAACAGCTGCCCAGGGAGGGCGCGGAGTCTCCGTCTCTGGAGACATTCCAAAGCCTGTGCCACCTGCTCCGGGTGACCCTGCCTTGGCAAGGGGCTTTGGACTGGATGATCTCTGGAGATCCCTTCCAACCCCAGTTATTCTGTGAGTCTGTATCTCTGTACATCCCATGGATAACACCTGTGGGGCTGTGTGGAGAGGGACAAGAAGAAGGATCACAGGGTGGTTCAGCTTGGAAGGGACCACAGTGGGTCATCCAGTCCAGCCTTCTCAAGCAGGGTCATCCCCTGCACATGGCACAGGATTGCATCCAGGCAGTTCTGGAATATCTCCAGTGAGGGAGACTCCGCACCATCTCTGGACAATCTGTTCCAGTGCTCTGTCACTGCTCAGGAGAGAATTTCATCCTCATATCCAGGTGGAACTTCCTGGGCATCAGTTTCTGCCTGTTGCATCTTGTCCCATTGCTGGGCACCACCAGGCAGAGCCTGGTCCATCCTCTGACCCCTCCCTTGGCCACCACTGAAGGGATTGACAAAAAAAGCAGGTTTTGATATGAATTTGGGAAAGAGTGACTTCAACAGAGTTTGATGGCAAGGTTCACTCTATTGCTTACTACACAGATGGAGCATACACAGGAAAACGGGATCAGAATCAATTAGAATGATTTACAGGGAGACCAGGGATGCAAAACGGTCAAGGGGACAATGAGGTGGATACAAAAGATCCAGTGCAAAAGAGTTTAGCAGCACTTAATCACTGCCTGATTTAATACTTCTAAAGTGATTCAACAGGATTTACTACAATTACAACAGCGACTAAATTATAGATTCACACACACACCCAGATGTGGGAAGGAATTACAGGCCTGTGGAGATGAGGGCATGACACCCCTGGTGCCCATTTTCCATCAGGCTGTATCTCTCCATATTGTCTCCAATGGGAATAAATCCTGCTCATTTTTCTCCTATATTTTGCAACGTATCAGGCAGTAAGTAATTAATCAAGTCATGTAAGTCTGGTGCTGCTCTTGTGTATCTCTGCTCATCGTGGGCTTCTGGAGATCAATAAAGAAAGTTCTTTAACCCGATAAATATTGGGCACAAAATAATCACTGCAGGTTGCACATCTGGCTGTAAACATGTGCCATCATACTCTGCATGGTTAAGAAAATAGATTAAGCCTTGTCAGGCTAATTCAGGGGTAGGAAACTCTGGTTAAATACTCTCACCACATGTGCCTCGTCTTTCTGTCTCCTTTTCTTGTTCCACTCTGGCATTTGGTTCTACACCGCAGTCAAAGTGAGCCATATAAAAAAAAAATAGACCAAACTAAAAGTGGTGCTCTTCATGTTGTTTCCTAAAATACTTTTCTTTGGACGTGTTTTTTCGCCACACTCCTCTTTTGGAAGATCTGAGAGACAACAATTTGGCCAACAGGGTTTTCATGTGAGGTGTCAGGATAAATTTGGTTTCAGGGATCCAAGCCAGGGTCTGTGTGTAGACTTAGAGCATGAATTTTAAATAATTCTGATTTAACTTCTCACATCATGGCATTGGAAAGACAATCATTAAAAACAAGCCCCCAAGCAAGCCGGGCTGTTGGGTGACACGAGGCAAGGTTGACCTTCTAAATAAAGCTAAAATTGTGTCTTCCAATACAACATTCCAGCGCTTTCCAACGTTGAGGTGCATGGAATGAGGCTCCATCTCTGTTCCCATAGTTCAGGGTGCTTGCAGAGAGAAATTTGGGCAGTGTGCTGCTCTGTTGCTGTACACAATATTTGACAGACTTTGAAGAACGTAGCTTTGATCAGTGCACAACTTTCCCCCTAAGAAATGTTCTGTGTTTACAACTTAGTGGGATTTTCATGTAGTTTCTCATTTATTTCATCCTACAGCTGTGCCAACTCCCGATCCTGCTTTCCTTTGGCTTTCAGCTTCTTTTGAAGTCTGTCATAAAAACTTCCATCAGAACATGCCTTAGTGTAACATGCAAATGCATTGGCCCCCAGAGCATCCTTCCAGTGTGGATGCATTAATAAATGGAATATTTCTCTGCTGCCATGAGCTGGAATGTGTAATGGAGTCAGGATTCCTTGAGCAATATGGGGTTCTCTTTAAAAAAGAAATACATTGTAAAGAATTCCATCAAACTGTTACAGCTTTGGCTGCCCTTTGGCCAGAATTTCAGAGGCATTTTTAATTTAAATGTTACCTGTTTACTTGGCTTTCTTAAGATAGGATATTTCTTTTCTCTATTTTGTAATAGAGATAGCTGTAAAACAGTTTTCATGTAAGACCCTTGGCTGAGTTACATATCAAAGATGTGTTTCCATTCTATTTTCCCAATCCTTTAATTTACAGTTTTGGAATAGCAACATAAATTTTAAAAGGATGTGTTTGGAATGAGGTCATCTAAATTCCTTACAAGGCAAAACATTCTTTCTCCGAGATGAAAACTGAACTAAGTTCTTGAAATATGATGTATATTCCAAACCTTGTTTAATTCAATGTAATATATATGTTTCTTAGGGACTGTTCTTACAAAGATTTTTTTTTTCTCATCGTTTTATATCATGCTTTAAACTATTGTTAAGATTTAGGAACGTGCTTAAAAGTTTCAGTTGTCTCTGGGAAAAATAGTCTTAATTTATGTTGACCTTTCTTTCCTTGGAGCATTTAGCCTGCATTCAATAAAATGTTGATGACTGCTCTTTAGAAGACAGCTGTACCATATAAAGTATTATAAATATTCAGCTTTCCTCTTCCAGTGTTGCCATTAACAGCTGGGCATCCAGTTCAGAGGAGCAGATTTTGCAGAGAGAGCTTGGCATGTTCCTGAATCAGGAGAGGGAAGAAGGGAAACAAAGAGTTTCTTATGGTTTGGGGACCTGTAAAGACATAGAGCATCTGTTCCCCAGTTAAGTCATAGTCTGGTAGCACTGAATCATGTTAAGAGCTAAAATGATGGGCAAAACTACTTTTTTCACCTTGGCTGTACCTGTCTTAAATGTCTTAAACATTATTTCTACTAAAGGCAAAATAATTTCAAGCCTTGCTCAGAAGGTATGTAAATGAAAATGCTTTTTGTGGGGGGTTTTGTTGTTTATAGTTTTATGAAGAAAAAGATAAATACTCAGCATGATTTCCCTTCAGTGCCTTGATTTTATCTCTGGTATAAAATGGAGAATCAGATTTTCTTAGGCAAACACTTTATCCTTCTAAACAAGCAACATTCGTGGTACAGGGAATGGATTTGCTTTGGATGCCATCAGTTTTCCTGTGTAAATGTGAAACCAAAAAAGAAACTGTCTTTAACATTATCAATTATAGACCTTACTAACAGAAATCTTTGTGCCTAGATGACCATAAAACCTGTCCATATTTTTCTCTTGCAGGGTTAAGAGAGCATTAAATTTGGACTCTGTTAAAAAAGATAACGTAAGTATTTTTTGGTGTATGGAGCCATTTGGGCTGTATAAATATATATGTATATGTGTGTATCTATATCTGTGTGCAAAAATAAATGTGGATATAAACAATCTATTTCATTTTAGCTGCCTTTAAATTGTTACAGATTGGATGTTGTCTGGGCAAATCTTAAAGCACAAAATTACTGCTGCAAATATTAGTATAAAATTTATTGTATTTCATTTGTCACAGAGCTGCCTGGCGTTAAGTAATGTACATCTGCATGAATCACTTGAAAAATGTGCATATTGTTATTGCCATCACTATTTACCCAAGAGCTGAATGAGTTAAGATCCTTGCTGAAATCATTTATTAGAAATTAGCTCCATTATCCTGGGAAGCAAATGTTCTGCCATGGAATTGTACATGTGACAATATGGAATTATGATAATGCTGTAATCTGCATATTATAAACTGCAAAATTGAAATGCAAACATTAAAGGCATTTTCATGTCAGGGCTGTAATTACCTCCCTCAGCTAATCTGGCATAATGAATCAATAAACTACTAACGCTGCCATAAATTTCACCGCAGTTATCACAATAAAAATAAAATTGTACTGTTGCTATTACTTTTTGTAAATGCAGCTCCAGCATCCTCCCAGCCGCCAGCATGTCGTGACATATGTCAGTTTATTATCTCTCCACAGTGGGTGTTGCTGCAGCCAGCAGTGCACAGGAGCTTGGGAGGATGGCAGGGTGGAAAGGAAGGAAAATTTTGGAAAAGTACAGAGAGAAAGAGCTGGCCAGCAAACGAGCTCCCAATAAATCTCCATGCCTGTGTGATTTTGAAGAGGGTTTTTTGATATGCAGCGTGTATTTGGAGGCCTCGCTGGTATTAAGCAAGGTAGAAATTTGCCATTTCAAAATTTTCTAGGTACTTATTTTTTTGAAATTTAAACAGAGATGGCAAAATACCGCAGTGGCACTAAAAAAAAAAAATCATTAGCAGTTTAATTAGCAGCTTAGTGTACCATTACCCAACTTGTTCTGCTCAGAATGCAGCTGTGACTATAATTTTGCATCTGTTTCTTGGGCTGTAGTAACATTTTTGTAGATGAGTGGTCCAGCTGAAATTCCATGGAATGCTTTTCCTGCCCTAAAGCCGTTCCTTCCCATGAGATAAAAACAGTTACTCGATGCTTACCTGCAGTCAGGTTCTTGTGCTGCAAAAAGCTGCTGAAAAGCCCATTTGAATGATAGAAACTTTTAGTGGAGGCTCAGTGATGTGGCTTTACACTCATTTTTAGTTCACACGATGTCTCTAATAGATACATGTCAAAGATTTAAATTAAATAACTTTATAGAAGGTAAGAAGGAACAGAAAGTAGTAAACACACACGGTTGGGGTGGAGTATCTGTTTCGTCTTTGCTGTTTCTATCATTCCTTCCCTGTTTATCAAGAGTCCCTCATTCCATGGATCAAAATATTCATGAACTAACCAGATCAGGAATGAGTATTTTTAGATTTTTGGAATGTTAGCATGGTATTGTTAAAAAAAATTGCATAACTGGAGTAAAACTCTTCTTCCTGGAAGAGAAAAATTGACAAATAAACATTGTTGTTGTAAGTGCTGCAGGAATTTTCTCCAGGTAATTGTTTAAAATCACCTTATCCATGTCCAGAAATGGGTGAGGTGACTGCTGTTCAAGCAGGAAAAATAACCTGAAATGTTTGGAGATGCTCCCTGTTGAAGAGGAAATTGGATGATGTATAAATCCCTACACTGGCATTGATACTTCAATTAATACTTCATTTAAAGATGACTGGAAACATTTCTTCAACCTGCTTGGATGTGGCAAGACAGGCTGAGGATTTCCGTCAGGTGTATTTGAAATACTGATAGACTGCACCAAGAGTAGAAATGAGTGGTGTGAAATTATTTAGGTTATTTGAGACTAAAACTCAGGCAGAGGCAAGTGGGCAGCAAATGAAATCCTTTAAAATCTGGTGGAAGTCCCACTACTGGTGACCAGCACTAGCACTGGTGGGTAGTAAAGTTTTGGGCCGCTTTTTTTTATTTCTGTACATGAGTAGAGCACTGAAATCCCAGTTTCTCATCCTTGCAATTCAGTATCCATGCTGGAGCATGTCCCAGATAATCCCGGTTCGTATTCCAGCATTGCAGACTTGTTCTTCTGAAAACTTCTCTGCACAAATCCTTTAATGTCATTAAATAACTCCTCTTGTATCATTAGACATATTGAAACCTGAACCAGAGACAAAATTTGGATTTAAGGGACTTACTTTGGATTTTTTTAATTAACATTTGTTTAAAAAATGGTTAGAAATAACTTTTGATACAATTAAAATATAAAAATATTTGTGTCTTAAATTCTCATTACTGGAAGGAAAATAATACCAGGGTTTGGCTCCTTAAAAAAAACCCCAACCATCCAGATGATCATGCCAGAATACCTAAATCCCTGGAAAACACATAGTTTTTCTTTATGGAAACTGAGAGACAAAGTGTTTGAAGGGATTTTTTATTTTTTAGAGTCAAACTAATCTTATTGAGCAGGGCGAGTGATAGAGAAGCTTGACGAGCGCAAAGTCACCCCCACCACGACATTTAACATGGGCTTTCCATAATGGGAACACATAAGGTCAGGAATTACTTAGGAAAGTCTTGCCAGGTAGTAAAAGTCCAGAGAGGTTTTGTCAATATTCATCTGGATTTTTTTATATTTTGCTCCATTTCAGCCACCTGATGCAACCCCTCAGAAGGCCAAAAGGAGCAATCTGAGCTCCTACTCCCCGACCACAGGCACGCGCCAGATGAGTCCCTTTTCCTCTCCCATGAGCCACAGTGCACAAATTCCCAGGAAACCCCCAGCAGAGGGTGAGCAGAACGTTCCATCTTTCTTACTGCAACATTTTCCTGCTTATTGGCTGGATTTAGTGACTTCTCTCTCATCTGTTATATTTGATACATTTTTCCTCTCAAAGAATTTTCATCTCTTCTGGAAAAGCTGATGTTGGGTTTTAAAGCTTGAATTTTTTCAGAGTAAATCTTGGGGCTGTTTATGAAACAACTGAGTGAGGCAATTTTTAATTAACATAACACTGAATGTCATCAGCTCTCAGAAAATGCACATTTGTGTGATTATAATAATTATATTATTTCCAGTTCACTTTAAGATAGACATCCACTTAGTTACAGAGTCACAATTTTTGATGCAAACTGATTGCTCAAGAGGCAGATTTTCAGTAGACTGACCTGCTTTTATGGCTGTATAAAAAAAAATTGTGGTTGTGGCCTCTTTAAGTGTTAAGTAACCCTCAGGTCACCTGGTGTAACTTTTTTATTTTAGAAAGAAGAATACAAAGGGATCTTTGGTCACCTTCCCCTATAGAACTTTTATTTCCTTGCAGTACAACTCCTAAAAAAGATGGTTAAGTCCTGATTTGAAGACTACAAATTATTTAAATAATAGTAATTTAAAAAATGCATCACTTCCCTAGCAAATTCCTTGTTCAATTACTTGAGTTATTAAGAAAAAATCCCCTGTCTGATTTTGAATTTGTCTGGTTTTCATTTTCAGTCACTGGTTCTTTTTGGGTTACAGAGCTTTTTGTGCCCCAGAGATCTTGGAATTTATGTGCAGTAATTGAGGCCTCACCAACTTAATGAACTATGATGAGTAAAAATACTCTGAGCACTGTTGGAAATTTATCTGGGTGTCTGCAGATTTTAGCTACTGCACCAAGTCTTCTCCTGATGGATCTGCAAAAGTGGAGCTTCCCTCCGGGATTTTACATTTTATCCTAATTCTTTATCCTGCTGCCAGTCTTCATTTGGACCTGGCTCTGTGTCCTCATTCCCTGTTTGTCAAACACCTTTAACACATCCCAGGTTTTGATGAGCACTGGGAGCATCCATAACTTCCCCACCAAGTTCTCTGCTGATTCCACTTCTCCCCAGGGCAGCTGTTCCTCCCTGCCAGTTCAATTTGCTTCTTGGAATTCAACCCCACTGGGTTCCAACTTCCTTCTTGCTGTGGAAAGGAACTCTTCCAGTGAGCAGCATTCTGACTCTGTTAGGGAACTTAGGTCTTTGGCCTGTAAATTTATCTACTCTTTTTCTACAGAGATAAAGGTATTTTCAGAGTATTCCCAGACCACATTTCCATGGCTGATCACATGATCACTGTGGATGGGTGGAATTATTCATCACAGCTGATGGATAATTATTCATTAATATAACTCTAACCATCTCTTTATTTCCTGTGTCCATATAGCTAGCTACAAAATGGTGGTGTGTAATTATTCAATCCCAGGTTCCAGGTTGTCCATTTAAACCCACAATTTCTGTTCTCCTTCTAAAAGCACAGTGCTGGTCTAAAAGTATGACCTGTTTGATAATTGATGATTGATTTAAGTCCAAGTTCTATTGACTACTTAGATTTTAAATGAAATCTTTGAGGGTCTTAACTTTTAGCTGCTGTATTAAAGCTTAAACTTTTATAGCACTTTGTCATTCTGAAGTGTTTCTAAATGTTTTACAAAATATTAAAATTAAAAGTTAATTTATCCTTGAGTGCTGAGACTTGTATGTAATAATTTAGATCTAACAAGAAGAAATCAAAGTGTTTAATGCTGAGTGTGGTCTCTCTTTTTTAGTCTGATGGCAGGAAGGAGATTTATTACACTGAAGTGTGGAAAGCACCTCATTCCGCAGGGTCTGTCTGGGATCTGTACACTTGTTAAATCCGTGGTAAATTCTAAATCTTTCACTTAAAGGCGAATTTACAAAATCTCCACGTTTTGTGATGTCTTCAACTTCAGCCACAATTAAATCATTTCTGATAGTCATATGTGACTTCTTTATTGCTGGAACAAGTATTGATAGGCAAGATAAAATTTTAATCTGGTTTTGTTCTGATCTGATTCCTGTGGGAATTGTCTAAGTCATGTAAATTCAGGAAGTCTTTTGTGGTCAGAGGTCACATTTATCCTGCCCCATCCATCATATGCCAAGCTGGAATATTATATTGTCACTAGAGCACATTTGGAGCCTTTGGAAGCAATTTCCAGTATCTTTGTGGTTGTTTATGAAATGGACTTGGGGCCAGGCAGGTTTTATAAAGGGAAATGGGAGTTTCATTGCTCAGTCATTCCAGCATTTTTAGGATAATGCTCCATGTTAATCTGCTGTATTTAGGCAGTTAATAGGATAAAAAGCTCCTGAGAAGAGCACAGTAAATATCTGCCAGGATGATTCTAACTTCCAGTTGTTAATGCTGTAATCCCAGAGTTTCCAGGAATTGAGGAGAGGTCAAATTCCAGAAGTGTTAATTATAAATAATTTAGTGTGGTTCAATCCAAGTCCTGCTTTCCAAGTGAGCTTTGGGGTTTTTCCTCTTCCTAAAAGATCGTTCAGCACTAACATCTTCTTCAGGTGCTTCAAATACTTCGAATCTTATTTTTATCTTTATTGTGTCTCTTCTTCCTTGTGACCCTCTGAGAAGATGGGAAGGAGCAGAGCAATTCCAAGAGCAGATTATCCAGGAGAGGGCAGCCTCAAACAGAGCATGATGTGTAAGTGGATTCAATTCTCAAGTTTGTTATGGGTGCAGGGCTGTGGTTGCATCTCTTTTTCACCACCAGACAATAATTGTGACATTTATTCAACTAAATATTATGGTTGAAGTTGTAGCTCTTCCTTTGCATTATTGCACTTGAACTCACAGTTTGTTTCCAGATGTTTTTCCCTCTAATGGATCCCACACTGTTAGGCTGAAATTCCTTCAGGCTAGGACAGTGTCTTCCAATTGATGGAGCTGGACAGAATTGTTTGGATGGCATTTAAACAGTGAAAAATAAAATATTAACATTATATCGGTGTAAAACTGTAAATTGATTAATTTGGGGGTTTTTTTGTGGCTCAGTAAATCCCTTGGTCAACACATCCAGCCTCATTTCTTAGTGACAGGAACCCGGAATTACAGAACAATTGGAGTAATTAGAGGCCTCATTGACATGGAAATGTTTGCATTCAATAATTCAGAATGTTTTAAAAAGGTTTGCAGGAGACCAGCAGTGACATTCAAATAAAAACACGTATAAACCAACACCTACATTTCATATTCATGCGCACTTCCATACACTTAATTTTACAGTTGGAAAATACATTGTTCAAAACACTGATATAAATCCTCCCAGCTGAGCTGGATCCATCCCCATTTCAAAGGGAAGAAACTCTGGGGAACATTGCAAACATGGATTTTCAGTGAGTGGGGACATGGATAATTGGAGCTGTTTTCCTTTTTTACACAGGTTCCTGGAGCTGCAGTCCCAAGTGAGAAGTTCCTTGCCCAGAGTCCTGAAAATAAGAGCAAATCTGACAAGCCTGAAGGTCTGGTTTACACTGATTTGTTTTGTAAACTACTTCTAATATAGGGTTTGAAAGCAAAATTAAGATTTTATATGCAACATTTGAGTTTTAAGGGGCAGGGAAGCAAATAAAAGACTTGAAACCAGGCAAATTTGACTTGGAAATCCAGAAAATGCAAAAAACCTCAAAACTTTTTTTTAAACTAGAAGAATTGCTTTTCCAGGTCCTCTGTTTTTAATTTGTACACAAATAAAACTGTATGAAGTAGTTCTCATTATTATTTATAACTTGAAATATGAATTAACTGCCTAGATTTTTCTTTGAAGATTAAAGATCCCTTTGTGTTGAAGTGATTGTACCATTTAATTTACCACTAATGTATCATTATTTAATAGTCCAATACATGTTAAAATGCAAATCACTGCCCTGTTTTATTCCCATTTTGTTTCCTGACTAAATTGTACATCAACAGCTGAGAAATAATTCAGTGTACTCAGAGAGCTGCGTTGATTTATTTTATGTGGACACGATTTACAAAAAAAAAAAAAAGCTGATACTAATTGAAAATGTTTTAATTGAAATGTTTGTTTAGAAAAGGCAGCATTTAGAACTTATGAACAATTTCCAAATTGGTTTTGGTATGTTGTAAACATGGAGTAGGTATCGGGAATGGGAGTTAACAATGATTTTAATTGTTGTTTTCCAGGCTTTGGAGGGCAGTAGAGAGCTGGAAAATATCATCGGAGTCTCACACTCGTCTTGTGTCCTGAGTGCTGAGCTGCAGAAAACCCAAGCGCTGGGTGAGGAAGGGGTTCAGTCCATTTATCCCTTTAGAACGTTTACCAAGGATCACTCCAGCCGTTCCCTCTGGTACTCCCCAGGACTCATGTTTGGCTCAGGAAAAATGCACCTCAGGTGTCCCTGCGCATCCAACCAGGGACATAAAAGCCAGGCACACTGGGGAGGGAAAACCTGGAAAAGCAACACCTTTTCTTATGGAAATAGTCGGTAAATAGTTAGATACTTAGTGGGTAGTTAGGTGAGGATTAGGCTAAACGTTTGCACTTGGATTGCTTGGCCTTTCTTCTCCCCTTCCGAGGAAGTTGGTTTGTTTGTTTGCCTGTCAGTAGGATTAGGCTGAATATAAATTTCCAGGCTTTAAAAATCGCTATTCATGTGTCTTGAAATGATGGACATTCCAGATGCTTATTGTGTTGGGATATGGGCACTTCACAGCTGGGGCATCTGGAATACTTTTCCAAAGGATCCCAGAAAGCAAACCTGAAGTGGCTGGACTGCTGCTTTCTGTAGTTGGAAACAGGTGGACACTAAAGCCCCAGGTCCTAGAGTTTTTCTTGCCAAACAGTGGAATTCATGCATCACATGCTGTTGTTTAAATTACCAGTTCTTCCCTGACTTGTATTCCAAAGCTCATTCCATTTTCCTTTTGCACGTGCGTGCGCTGCACTGTTCCCACTGAAGTGCCAGATCCTTTCTTAGACAGGATGAGGTTACCTGGGAATAGTCTGGGTTTCCATTCGGGGTGGGACAGACAGCCCAAAGGGCAGCTCAGACCTCTTGCTGACACTCCTGTGTCCACTCTTTCCCTCAGCTCCTTGGGAAAGAAGCATCTTTTCCCCCATGTTTGAATTAGGAACCATGCCAGCACTACAAGAAAAAAAAAAGGCAGCAAAATGTGGGATGAGACTTGGAAGTAATAGTTGTCAGAATTATCTGAATTTTGAAAATTTTTGTTAATTTTTATGGGCACAGTTACATAGGCAAGAGAGTTTTTTTCCTTGAAATACTTCGGAAGTGAAGGAGGCAGCAGAGGTATTATTTTCTTTGAAAGCTCTGGGGCAACATTTGTTGATTTTGGATTTATTTCTTCACTAGTGAGTCAAGCAGAAAAACTGCAGCTGTTGAAAGCAAACCATGGAGAAGTCCCTGCCCGAGGTAAGAAACTCTCCATAACTCCTGTGTAACAGATGTTTTGATTCCTTTTGCTTGATTTCTTTTTAGTTCTTTTCACTTAAAATAAGTTGGGTAACCTTTAGGATATGAAAATGATGATAATCAAATGTGTTTCTTCGAAATACTATGCAAATATAAATTGAATATTTGCTGCTATTTTGATTATATTGGGTATTTCCCTGTGAACCTGTGCACGGAGAAGGAATCATTCATGGCCTTGCACTTGTGGCATGGTCCAGAAGACTTTCTCTACTTTTTGTGTGTCCCAATTAGCCTTGTTCTTCCTCATCCTCCTCCCTCCCACTGTGTTTTCAGTATCACAACCTTGCAGCAAAACCTTTTTCACTTTGTCTATTTTGTGGGGTATTTCACCCACTCCAGGGGGCTGTGAAATCCCAGCTCTGAGGTTTCTTCATAACCAGTGCTGTGAAAATATTTGAAGCTGGTGGCATTTCATCCACAGCTGCTTCAGTGCCTTGGCAGGAGGGAAGGGGACACACAGAGGATTGTTTAATTCCCTCACACACAGTAAAATCAACAACCCTTCCCCAGGGATAGTCTGATATTTCTGTTATCTTCACACTTTCTATCTTGGAGCAGAGTAAACCCAGAATCAGGAGCAGTGGTGGCATCTCTGCTGTGGGGAATTCTCTTAAAGGACAGAAAATTGATCAAGCTTAGATTTGCTGGGCTGCAGCAGATTAGCTGAAAATGAAAAGGAGTGACAGCACTTTGGAAGGAATTGGGCTGATTTGTGCAGTGTGCAGTTTGTGATTTACAGCTCCCTGTGTCCTCCTGCTGCAGCAATCCCTGCTCCTGCCTGGCAGGGATGGGAACGCTGGGCTGGCACAGACTGGAACAGTCGCTGCTTCCTTTGTGCTCTGCT
This sequence comes from Corvus cornix cornix, assembly GCF_000738735.6. NCBI lineage: Eukaryota > Metazoa > Chordata > Aves > Passeriformes > Corvidae > Corvus > Corvus cornix. The sequence goes on from NC_046338.1 coordinate 2,085,702, forward strand.
CTGTGCTGTTCACCAGTACACATTTAGAGTTCCATCTTTGCTCCAGGGACCAGCCCCTAACACCCAACACACAGCCAGGCTGCTTAGATGAGAAATATCTCGTGAAGGTAGGGTGGAAAAGAGAATTCTGAGTTTAAGCTGACCGATTTTGATGAAGTTCCAATGTCAGTTTGGCTTTCACAAAGAATAAATTCAATTTTGCAGTCTTGAAAACGCAGTAGCAGGAGAGGCAGAGAAGTTTGTGATCAAAGAGAAGCATCTGGAGATGTTTTACTTTGCCTTTTAGTTTCAGATGTAGGTTTTTCATGATTATTTTTAATTAGTTATGGCTGGGCTTCAAACTTTGACTGTTCTGTGGCTTGGTGCAGATGGAATGTCACATTGTCATCACATGGTGAGGCATGAAATTTATTTACTTTACATAAACAACCTCCTCTTAAAACAACTTCATACAAAACATTCCTGGCTCAATGGGCAGCGTTGTGCAGAGCTCAGTTTATCATTTTGGGTGATCAGCATGGAAAAAAGGGCATCATTGTTTGGCCATGACTCGAATTTACAGTAAACAAAATGTTTTTGAATAGAAAGTAAGCAAATTGTAAAACAACTGCCAAGAGATGAATCGAGCCGGTGTCTGGGAGTCCAAAATGTGCTTTCTGTGTGCTGGGAATGGATGTGTAGGTTGGGGGATGCATATTTGAAAGGAAAATTTCGTGGGTTTGGAGATTCCAGGAGTGAAGGTTCTAAAAGGGGAAGCTGCTCCAGCGGATTCTTACAAAGGACAGGAATACTTTGCTTCCCCAAAACCCTGACACAAACCATAGTCATGGCTACCTGCTGGCTGTGAGAGTGTTCCAGAGATCAAATACTTGCAGTGTTGAGGAAGACTCTTTCCAGGCTGTGATGAAATAAAAACCACTTCTGTGGGGCTGTTCATCCTGCCAAGCCCATGGGCAAATCTGATCCTCACTGAGTTCTGTTCATTCCCAACTTCCACTGTGGGGTTAATACAAGTGCCAGGTTTGTGCTCTTGGGACAGCAGTGGTGGCTTTCCAAGAGACTGGGTCAGGGTTAAGTGGATGGATTTTATTCTGTGCCACTTGAAATCACTGATGAAAGCAAAGCTGGAGAGATGAGGGACCAAAACTCCTGAGTTTCCACCTGCCAGTCCAGTTTTGAAGGCTGCATTTATGGTAGAACATAAATGCCATTTCACAGCCACTGCAAAATATAAACACCTCAATAATCAGAGCTCCTTGTCAAACCAGGTAAAAAGGTAAAAATACAGAATACCACCATTTATCCCATTTTGTGTCAGCTTGAATTTGGAATTTGGGTGTCCTAAGACTAAATCACTTGGCCCTGGTGATTGCTGTGATTATTTTCACATCTTTCTCAAATAAAGTAAAACGAATTTGTTGACCTTTAGATCTACTTGGGTGTCTGTCCCACCTTTCCTTCCTCCTGCTTGGAGATCTGAGGAAAAAGGGATGCACAGCAGTGGATTGTTCCAATTGTAAAACCCTAACCTAAAAACCACATTTATTTTCCTCAGCCCAACTTTGTATTTCATTGCAGGGAAGAAATGTCATTATCCCTTTGCTGGGAAAAATCTGGGAACTGGCTGAGCAGAAATTTTAATGCTGGAGGGATCTGGCCTTGTTCATCTGCCCTTCCCTGAGGAAGAATATCCCTTTTTGTGCTCCTGAGCCTTCCCTACCATCACACCTGGGGCAGGGCTGATCTCAGTTCCTCACCGAGTGGGGATTGCCCCAGAGGAGTGTGCTTTGCCCCCGTTTTTGTCCTGGGAATGAAAAGCTGTTGTTGCTCAGGCTGAACCTGAATTGATGGCTCCTCATTCTGTGCACGTGGGTTGGTTTTAGTTTGGGAGCATGGGAGTCCCTCCCAGTGGAGGAGAGGGAACAGATCCCACTCAGCCCAGTACCCCCAGCCTGCTTTGCCCAGCACAGGTGAGGAATCCTGCCCACTGACAGCTCCAGGAGCTGGGTGAGCTTTCCACTGCTCCTTCCCTGCAGGATTTGGGGCTGTTGGATTGTACCCACACCTGTATTTTACAACTGCTGGAGACTGGAGGAGTCTCTGGGTCTGGGTCCAGCAGCATGAGGAGTTTTGGGGATGGAAGGAAGGAAAGGGGCAGCTCCAAGGGTCCGCAGTGATTGAACAGCCTGTGCTATGTAGATGAAATATTAAGCCATTAACTGCAGTGGCAGATACAGAAATGCACATGAGACATATGACTGGAGGCCCCAGACGAGTACACAGAGAACTGTCAACCTGCATTGTACATTTAGGTGTCAGCCCCATTTATTCTGCAATTTCACCCTTGTTTTTACACTCTATTTTCCTACGTACCTTCTTAGAGATGCAACAGCTATTAATTTTTAATTCTGGTGGATCTAGTTTAGAGTATTAAGCTTAATGAAAAATTCAAAAGAATTGTAGTTCTTCCAACATGTAGCAACTCCTACATGAGAATAAATACTGCTTTCTCCCATGAATATAATTATTTTAAATAAAAAAGAAAAGAAACATTAGTTTGGACTCACTTAGTAGCAATTATATGTTTAAGAGGTGTAAATAACTTGCTATCCAGACATTACAAATATCCAGGTGCTCTGTATGTGCTGATGACAACAAAATTGAAAAGAAAGACTGTAATAATTCTGACTGGTTTTCTCTGCAGAAGATATTGATTATTTGTGTGTGGTGAGAGATTTGGAAAATTCAATTAAAGGAGTTGTGCAAAGGTTTCATAAATTTCCCCGGTACAGCGTGTACACAGACATTGCTGCGTATTAAATCAATGCAGCACTTCACAATATATTTTCTTTGAAACATAAAAATAAATAACATTTAAACAGTTCTGCTTACTACAGAAACAAATTTTATTTTCTGTGAAGCATTTAGTCATGTGCTATCACTGACTCATACACATTTGCCAGCTGTAACAAATTTTATAGACGTTTTCTCCAGAGACATAGCTCATATACTATGAATTTTTAAATGAGCAAATGGTGAAGAAGGGATGTCAGCAATATAAAAATTGATCAGTTAAAAGATAAAAGCATAAGTAAAGAGATTTGTATGGTAGTCTTAATAGGTTTTATTAAATAAAAATACTATAAAAAGACAGTAATGAATAGACTGAAGGTTTTAACTGTGGTTGAGGTGGAGAAAAATTATTCTGGCACATTTAGTAGAAGATTGGTTTTATATCACCCGACAGGTGAACATTTTTTTTCTCTCAGCTTTTTAGATCTGGAAATGTTTTAGAGCAGTCAAAGTTGGGAGAGGATGGTGGGGGAACTTGGAGGGGAAAGGAAACTTGGGAACATTCAGCTCTTTTAGTGCCTGTATGGGCCAGGGCTGGAAGAGGCCGTGTCCAAGGGCAGGGATGGCTGTGCCAACCTTCTGGAGCAGGTTTGGGGGGACTCCAGACACTGTTGACCCTGGGAGTCCTAAAATTGGAGCTGAGGAGAGAAGCAGGCTGGGCCTGCACCAGCCACCCCTTCTGCAAGAGCCCAGGCACCTTCTGGTCCCCTCCCCTGATCCCTTTTCCAGCTGCTCCGCTCACAGCCATCCTCATCCAGGAGTTCCCTGAATGTTCTCTTTGGTTTGATGGAGCTGAACTTACTCAGGTGCTCTGCATGTAAAACTACTGAGGGAGAGAAGAGTTGTTGGGGCTTTTGTGTCTGTTTTGTTGGGGCTTTTAAGAACAGCTCTCTCAGAGCTGAGTCAGGGTTAGATGGGATATTGGGAAGGAATTGTTCCCTGGGAGGGTGGGCAGGCCCTGGCACAGGGTGCCCAGAGCAGCTGGGGCTGCCCCTGGATCCCTGGCAGTGCCCAAGGCCAGGCTGGACATTGGGGCTTGGAGCAGCCTGGGACAGTGGAAGGTGTCCCTGCCATGGCAGGGGTGGCACTGGATGGGCTTTAAGGTCCCTTCCAACCCAAACCATTCCATGATTCTTTGTTTGGAAAACAAAGCTGAGTCTGTGATATTTTTTGTGAATCTGGGCAGCTTCTGTTTTTTAGGAGAGCTCAGAGTGCAGGACAGAGCTCAGCAGAGTGGTCTTGGCATGTTTGGGTTCTTTACTCATCCTGCTGTCCAAATGCTGCAATTCATGCTTAAAGGGAAATCAGACCATAAAGGAATTGCATTTAGCACAAGTAAACCAGCTTGTATAAAATTAAATAAGAATTAATTCTTTTTTCTGTTATTTGCCATACAAGATCGGACAGTTTCCTGTTGTGAGCAATTGTGGGGGTTTTTTGTTGATAATTTGTGTAAACTAATGATGTTTATTAGGAATAAAGCTAAAGAGTGGTACCTGAGGCCAAGTTGGATTGGATTCCTTTTTCTGGAGTAGCCTTGTGAATCCTGGCTTAGGGCAGAACCTGGGGTTGGTCTGGGTCAGCTGCAGGTAACGTTGTCCAGTCCAGGGCCAGGTGTTGGTGTGGAATCACATCCTGGCCGTGTGAGATCCCCATGGAATCACAGTGTGCCAAGGGAGGAGAAATGAGGAGGCCCTGCCCCAGCAGCCCCATGGCCGTGGGGTTTGGTGCCCTCCCCAGCTGGGTTTCTCTGCAGCTGAGAGGCTCAAGCTGCTGGAAATCCCCCTTTGTATGTTCAGTATAACTCTGAATTCTCCCTTCACCCCTCTGTGGTGGGGGAACCAAACACCCCAGAGCCACCAGCCCTCGGGGTGCTGGGACAGAGCTGCTCATCTGCTGTGGGGACCATTTGGCAGCGTTGGCACTCACATGCACCTGCTTCTAGACCCTTTCCCACATGTTCTCATTCCCTGAGTTCCTTTCTGCCCTTGCACACTTTTCCTTTGCTTGTCTCAGCCACCTGCTCACCCCCACCCGGCCCTCCCCTGCCTGGCTGGGACTCAGGTGTGGGTGTCTCCAGGGATGGGTGTTCCTCTGGTGCAATCCCTGATTGGGTTCTGCTGACGTGGCCCTTGGGGATTCTTATTTATTCTTTTATTGCTGTTAGCAAAAAGCAGCACCAGCTTCTCATACTCAGAGCACATTCTGTTCTGCTTTGCCATCCCTGCTGATGATGTGACACACGTGCAGCCACTGACCAGGACAAGCTCTGAAATCCCTGCTGAGACACCGTGTTTGAAGGAAAAGGGATGCCAGGTTCTTTAACCACCACAGCAACTTACTTAACTCGTGTTTGAGGCAGGATTTGCACAAATTCTGCCATCACACCACTGTTGTTTATCTCTGTGTTGTTTCCTCATTCACAGGGCACATCCAGAGTGCCGGGAGTGCTGCATTCCTGAACTCACTTCTGGACAGAAGGAAGGAGCCCCTGGGCCTGCTCCCAGCCTTGCCCAGCACCAGGGCACTGCCAGAGTGACTAGGACCAAGGTCCTTCTTGTAAACCATGTGCAGAGAGCTCTGGGATGTCCTGCAGGCTGCAAGGGCCTAAGGGCAATCAGTCATTTCTCTGCACGAGGCATTTGTTCTTGGTTTGTTGAGCTCCATGACAAAGTGACTGTAGAAACTCTGCTGCCCCACTAAAACATCCTATGGTGTTTCTCCTCATATTGTTGCTGCTTTGGCTACTTGTCCTTGTTGCAGCATTTCTCCTCACCAGTTTGTTCCTCCTTTGGTTACTTGTCCTTGTTCCTTAAAACATCCCAAAATGTTCCTGCAGCCCAGGGCAGAGGGGCTGCTGCCCTCCTTGCCTTAGGCTGTATGTGTGTTTACTGCACATCAGATCCATAACCCCAAACAGATCCCATGAACGATGATCCTGCTGTCTAATTGCTATTTATTTTAGTCATTCCTCATCTCCCCACAGGCATTATGTGAAAAATGCATTCCACATCTACCCAAACTTCTCCATCTGCTGGACTGGACTTAAAAGGAGCGAAGAACTGAGTGTAAACCAATCTCCCCAGCAAATCCCAGCTGGGGAGTGCTCGCTGCGCCGGGCAGGTGCACGTCCAGATAACATTTCTGGCATCTATTTCAACTTAACAATGTGCACAACCAGATAATCTCAATGTAAATAATCCACCCTGGGTGGCTGTGCAGCCCTGTGTCGGTGGGGTTGGTGCTGTGTGGAAATAAACTGGGGGTTCTGGAGGGCCTTCTCCAGCACTGCCTGGGCGCTAAGGCTGGAGGGAGCTCTGCAGTGCAAGGAATTAATTATTCCAACCCCGGATGCGTTTTAGTTGTTTGCAAACACTTTCCCTGGTGGTGCTGCCATGGCTGGGGAGAGATTTGTCATCCACACGAGGGTTCCTCTAAAGTCAACCCCAGCCCCAGGATAAAAAGGCCTCAGCTTCCAACCCAGCAGTAACACACGAGGCTCTGGTAACATTGGCTTTTAGGTCAACGTTTGAGTTTAATTTTGGCATTTAATGCTGTAGGAGCAGAGCTGTTTTATATAAACCAGCTGCTTTTCTCTTTCCTTCTCCTCAAACTCACCCCTCCAGCTGAGTGAATCCCCTGCATCTCAAATCCTTGCAAGTAGGCTGAAAAAGTGCCGTAAAATGATTTGTACTTTTTTATCAAAGTCCAGCATAAACACAAACACTTGAATGTCCTTTCTACCACTGCAAAGTCCCATCCTCAAATAAACTGATTTTTATAACTAGAAAACTCTGAGCACCAGCACGATAAATGTGTTCAGGGTGTGGCTGAACATGCACACACTCAGGCTTTAGGAGTTTTTAATTAATAAAAACGGGTTTGTGCTTCACTGCCTGTGCAGTCAGACTGCGAAGAAGGTTAGGAGCTGTTTGAAGGAATTGTCAGTTGTTCTCATTTTCCCCCTTGGTGTCTCAGGCTTTCAGAGCTGGGGGTTGTTGTGGGTGTAAGGTGCCCCAGCCCTGGCTTTGTAGGCTGAGGGTACCTGAACCAGGCAGAGTTTCTCTAACCTGGCTGTAACGTCTGGAGCTGGAAATTAAATAATTACTGATCTGAGTCTGGAACTGACTGTGCTGGTGTAAATTGAGCTGTTCTGGGCAGTCCTGGAAGAACAGCATCAAACGTGTACAGGAACCAACAGCGCAGGTGGTGATGGACAGCAGAGTCACAGCAGCGCTCACCCCAGGGCGGTTATAAACTGGGCATTTTTAGGCAGTGGGAGTTTACACCGAGCTCCTGCTGCTCATGCCCCTCATCCACACCCAGCTATTGAGCACTCGCTGTGTCTCTGACCTCCTGCTGTAGCAGGCTTTGGCCTCTGAAGCAGCTGGGGCTGTTAAGAACCATTTCCAGTTCCACACAAGGTGGATCGGGTGACTCTCACTTTATCACCCCCCGAGGCCACCTCAAGGACAAAGGAAAGGGATACACTCAAAACTAATGTTTGGGTACGGGGGAAGGATGGGCCTGGGCTCTGCTGGACACGGCTGGGCTAATGAGACCCTGGGCTCCCTCTGCTTCCATCCACCTTCATGTTCCTGTTATGCAGCCCTTCCTCGGGCTGACAAGGTTCAGGCAACCGTTCCTTGGGGGAAACACGGTGGTTTTGGGATTTCACAGCCTCTGGAGACAAAGATTCCTATTTTGTGTCCTGATACCCATCCGTGCCACTCAGCCTACACTTCCAGAAAGGCCATGCTGTGGGCAGAGCTCTTGCATGCCACAGTTAAGAGTCACCCACAGAAAATCCTAAATACTTGTGAAAAGATGGAACTTCTGTTGTTTCATAGCAAACTTACAGTGCAGGGAAATTGAACTGTGCTCACCCCCAATATCCTGCTGGTTCCTACTCCAGAGCCCCTTTTCCATTCTCTCTGAGCTGCCAGGGGGGCAGTGTTGGCTGGGGGTACATTTTCCACAACAAATAAGCCTGGAAAACCTGCACAAACCCACTGAGCTTGAGGGACTCCATTGCCAGGGCTCAGAAGTGGCCCAGCTGGAAGTTCCCAGAACAGCTGATTCACACACTGAGGCTGAGGGCAGTGACAGCCTGGAATGTGACAGGGGAAGCCTTTAAACAAGGGGTGGGGGGGGGCTTTCTTATATTTATATATAGATACAGAAAAAAAGAATAGACTGACTCCTAATTAAACTATATGACCCTAAATTGCTTTATGATTTATTTTCTTCCTCCATGCTTTGTTATGTTTATAATTACTCAATCAATTTGTATTCTCTGAATTATTGGCTTTGGAGGCTGAGCTGTGCCCAGGGAGAAATTGCAGAGTTGAGTTCAGTTTACATCTGCAAATTGCTGTGCAATTTAATAAGGGGTTTGGGTATTTTCTTTTCAAACGGCACTGCAGCACCTCAGCTTTTATTGCAGTAGAACCAAAAGTTGTGGCTTTTCAGTCCTGTTAGAGAGAGAGCTGCAGCAGCTTTAGACATCAGAGCTGCTGACCCCCAGCAAAGGGGGACAGTGACTGATGCCACAAACCAGGTTTGTGTCATGAAGCAGTTCAGCACCACAGCTTCAGTGCTGGCAGGCACGAGTTTCTACTTTCCCTGCACTTCCTTATGCTTTTTATGCTGGGAAAGGAGAAAACTTAATGCTACTTTTGCTAATACAGTATTTTAGCATTAATTCAAAATTTGGTCCTTTATTAGGCATTTTAGGTTTACAAATGGTAACAAAAGTGTGACACTTCCAGAGAAAACAAACCAAATCCCATTCCCAATGCTCTTCAAAATATTTCTCCTTTAGAACAGTCTTTGATTGTTTTGTGTTTAAATAAGCAAAAGGTGTTTCCTGGCTTTCCTGGGGTTCCAGCAGTTGTGTCCATCACACACAGGCTCCTCTGCAGTGCTGGCACCTCTCACTGAGCACACTCAGTCCTGGAGCTTCAGCTTCATTAACTCATTTTCTTCTGCCCTCTATTCTTGGAGTCCCAGAGTATCACAACGTTAAAATACACCAAGAACAGCAGGAAGTGCAGGCAGGAAACAACGGCCACGGCCACGGGGAATAAATCTGGGAGGCTCTGGGGAGGAGGCACTGCAGCACTCAGGACAGACAGGACTCCTATCAGGGACATGGACAGAAGGAACTGGAAGACAAGGAATGATGGAACACCTCAGACAGGTCAGCTGTCACTTCATTGCTTGGGTGCTCTGCACTGTTCCACACGGCACAAAGAAATGACAGCCCCCCTCCACGGGTACTTCAGCGCTGGGGAAAGCTGCAAGTAAGAGGTAAAGGAATAAAATTTGCTTACCAGGCTCCTGACAATCCTAGGAAAGGACTTAAACCAGGACACGTAACCCTTGAGGGAAAGGGAGAAGGCCTTGAGCTGCAGGTCCTCTGCTGAGGTCTTCTCCAGGATGGAGAAGGAGGCCAGGCACACGGCCAGGAACGCGGGCGTGGTCACGGCGTAGGCCAGGAGCAGCCCGTCCTTCAGCAGCAGGGGCAGCAGGCTGGGTGGCATCAGCCAGGGCCAGCAGCGTTCCAGGGGGGATTCAGAGAATGCAGAAAAGAGGGGAAAGCAGTAAATATATTTATCCTTGCTAGAACTAGGGAAGAACAGGGTTATCATGGAATTGCAGACGGGTTTGGGTTGGAAGAGATCCTAAAGCCCATCCATTCCACCCCCTGCCATGGCAGGGACACCTCCCACCATCCCAGGCTGCTCCAAGCCCCAATGTCCAGCCTGGCCTTGGGCACTGCCAGGGATCCAGGGGCAGCCCCAGCTGCTCTGGGCACCCTGTGCCAGGGCCTGCCCACCCTCCCAGGGAACAATTCTTTCCCGATATCCCATCCAGCCCTGCCCTCTGGCAGTGGGAAGCCGTTCCCTGTGTCCTGTCTGTCCATCCCTTGTCCAAAATCCCTCTCCAGCTCTGTTAATAGTTTCCGACTCACCTGAAAGTTGACACAAGTAGAAACCACGTGGCCATAAAGGGGATTTCATTTATGATTAAGCAGACTGGGCTGGGATGAAAAGAAGAAAAAGGGTTATCAAATATTCCCATATCCAACAGCACTCCCAGGTCCATGTAGGACATCCCCATAGAACAGCAGTGCTGGTGACTGTCCCCACAGCCACCACTGAAAGGACAGACCAGCCTGGCTGTACTTGCACACCTTCATTTACAAATTTACATTAGAAAAGCAAATGTGCAGGGTTGTTACAAGCTGATGTATGTCTAAGTGAAAACAGCATGCAGTAAGAAGATAAGGAAAAGATCAAAATATACCCACAGGAAAACAATTTACTTACACTGACACAAGAAGAATAGATTTTTCATGGACTTGAAAGGAGAACAGGAAAAATGACAAGGCACAGCTGACCTTAGGAGGGAGAGCAGAGATGTGTCAGTCCGTGTGACTGCAAAGCAAAGCCCTCTGTGGTGTCTGCTGGCACAGGCTCTGTGACAGGCAGCAGCTAAACGAGCTGAGTTTTCTAATTAACTGCTGCATTTCCTCCAGGGCAGCTCCTGGAACCACCCTCATGTACCAAAACCACCTTGTTTGAAAGTTTATCCAGAATTAGTCACAAAGTCCTTCAGGCAGAGCCTCCCTCTTGCTCAACTTCCCTGACAAGAGCATTCCCAGCAGAGAATCACAACATTCCCACACACAGGCACTGGCAAATCCCACTCATGGTAAGAATTACCCCCATTTTTGACACAAAATTTTGCTCCTCACTGTGACCAGCCAATATAAAAAGTAAACAAATTGTCTTTTCATTCCCCCACCAAACAAAAACAGGCTGTAAAACCAAGCAGTTCTTAGGATAGATATTAGTTTTAGGCAATGTTGTGATAAAATTAAAAAGAGAAATTAGTTTGTAACTCTGAAACTTAGGACCCAGCTCCCTATAATGTTGATTTCAAGGAGAACTGTTTTTGCATGGAAGTCATGGCAATGTGCTTCAATTCAATGATGTGACTAAGAGAAGGCAAACATTTTGGAAAATAGGATCATTATATTTTCAAACCACTAATGAGCTCACAATGTCCATTTGGGGACTTTTTAATTGAATTTTGCAGCCAGTGAAGGAAGAAAAACTGGCACTTTGGAAGCCAAACAAAAAGAGGAGAAATCCCAATTCTATCTGAGGTTTAAATGTGTGTGGCATCTTCTAAAGGCTCTTCAGAGGAAGGTAATAAAAATATGGGGTTAAATAAAGAAAACTGAACTTAAGGAACAAATCTGGGTTTAAAGGACAGGTCAGAGCCCTGGATTTGTGGGAGCAAAACCCTTTTTAACCAATTCCTTCAGCATTTCATGGCTCCCACCCTCTGTGCCCTGCACAACTGCTGTTGGCACTGCTGGTTGCACTCCAGTGCTTGTGGTGGATATCAAACAGGGAGCAGTGAAAAGCAAACACTCACCAAGGCAAATTTAAACCCTCGCAGGGAAGGCTGGACAGTGAGCTTGATACAGGCAGGGAGCAGGCTCAGGAATGTTACAGCAAAACTAAAGGATTGGGGAAGAAAAACAGATTTAATACGTGAGTGACTACAGCCATTAACACTTCACTCTGCAGAGCCAGACCCGAATTCTTCACTGAGTCAAGGAGCAGAACTGGGAGCCCTGACTTCTAAAAGCATTGAAAGATAGTTGAATTCTTTGAATTTGCAAATTTTAACTCAGTTTTAATCAAGCAACTTAAATCACTATATAAACAAGCAGGGAATTTTTCAGTCATATATATTCCTAACATTTCTCCCTCATCACTTGGGAGAAATATACAGTACAGGAAAGAATGCAATTCGAGAAAATTTACTCCTCTTGGAAAAAACAGTGCAGATAAAAACTGCCTAAAGCACTCCAGTTATGTCTTACCTGAGTTTCAGCTGAGTTCGAGGGGATATTACATTCTTTATCTTTATAAGGACACTTAGACTGCACCAAATATTGGCTACTTTATCCTGGAAGGAAATAAAAAGGTAATCAGTGATAATTATATATAATTACACTCATGTCTGTGGGAACAATGGGGCTTGGGAGGTGGGGATTGTTGGGTTTCTACCATGAGAGTGCAAATAACACTTGCAAGTGTACATCACATTCTTAGATGTACTGGAGATGATTCTGCTCTTCAAAAACAGAAAGTTTCAAGAGACCCAATTAAAACATGCTCTAAAGTAAGTGAGAAATAGTTCTTCAGCACAAGAGACAATGACTTAACCCATGAGACCAGACATTTTGTGGAATTAAGGCTCTGACACTGTCCCTGAGTAAACCCTGGCACGTGTGAATCCTTTCTCACTCTGTGCTGTCATACCTGCCCGTGCCTGTGCTCGCTGCTCGCTAGCACTGACAGAGTTAACCTCCAATAAATCAAGAACTCTAAAGACATTAGCAGTTGTGCTAGGATCACTTTCAAAATTAAATTTGTAACTGCAGCTCTCCTGCTGGTGAAACTCATCCCCAGACAGCTGCTGGGGGCACAGCTGTGTAGACACAACCCCACGGAGGCGACTCCCACCAGCAACTGAGCCCCCTCCGTCCCTGCTGCCAGCGCCCGGAATCTGCCGGGGATTCCGGGGAACACAGCTCTGGCAGCACCAGCGACTCCTCCTCGCAGCCAGGCTGATTTTCCAGCCATCAGCAAGTGTTCCCGGGCTGCAAATGGGAGCTGTCACACCCTGGGCTGCAAATGGGAACTGCACAGAACCTGTCACACCCCAGGCCAAGTTACTGAGCGCTGCTTACGTGGACAAATTCTCATTTTATCTCCATCAGCATCCAGCAAGTCACTGCCCTGAGCAGCTCAGAAAATATTTGGGCTAATATTAGACTAAAATCCTCCAGCTCTTCTGGACTCATTGGTTATTGTCATTTACAGATTTTATTTTTAAACTTGGTACTGAATAAAAGGTGTGGTGAGCAAAATGATTCCTTTATAAATTCCAAATCATTCTCAAGGAAAAGAGTCATTGTTTTTTTTGGGGGGGTGTCTTTTCTGGAGGGGTTGTTTGGTGTTTGTTGGGGATTTTAAAACAAACTAGCAGAGAATACACTAAGAACACCTCCACTGCCTTTGGTACATCAGCATTAACTTTTGAAGAAATAAGTGCCAGCTGTGATATTATTTACATCTAAAAAAGATTAAAAGAATAATTAAGATTAATCAAACTACGTGAGAATTTGCTTTAATCCCTGTGACAACCTGGAAATTCAAAGCTTCATTTTCTGGGTTAAGCTTGAAGTTGAGAATCTGGTGTAAAAAGTGTAATATTGACTCGTGCCCCAATTAAAACACCAACAACTCCCTGTGACTTGGGAGATGAGAACCCTTTATCCCAAATTCCTGTGGCACTGCCATTCAGTAAATGAGGAATTGAGGGACTGGATTAAGGGTCAGCACCTTCAGCATAGGCGTGTCCACAACCTGAGCAAAACCAAAAGCAGAAGTGGCCTAAAACTTTTGGAAAACATTGTGGAAACTGCACAGGGTGGGGAAAAAAGGAAGTTCTAGGCTGTATCTAAAACACCATTTTAAAATTATTTAAAAAAAATAATTAATCCCATTGAAAAGAGGGGAGCAGAACCCCAGAGGCTGAGGCTGTTGACTGTCAAGGTTATACATCTTCTGACACTGTCAATTACTATGGAATCTATTTCAATGGAAAAATGTATGGATTGAAGTATGGGTTTGATGATGGGATAAGTGTTGTCTACTGGTATAATATCCTGGAAGATGCCAGCTGAGCTGGGGTTAAACACTGGATTAAATAACTGGCAAGAAACGACTGCTGAAGAAGCCATCTCGAGTTACTCGCCCTGCGCCGTGTCTCCCCCATGAAATCCTAAAGGTCAGGCTGAAGGTTTCTCCAGGGATATAAGAATACAGGACAGGGCAGTGGGTGGGAGAAGAAAACATGCATGCCTCAAACAAGCCTCTGTCAATGGGAAAGAGTCTTCTGAGTACTTGCATGATTTGTTCCACGTCGGTGCCAAACGGGAGCCAGCAGGCAGCGAAGGACAACAGCACTGTCCCTGCCAGTTTAGCCAACAGCACCAGCCTGCAACAGGACAGCACATCACCAGAGAAATCCAGGAATGCTGGACAGAAGTCAATAGCAATCCTCACTGTGCAGCACAGGAACACGTTACACCAGGTATCTCGCACACAATGAACTCAGGAGTGCCCACATGCACACAAGGACATTCCCATTCCCCACGCCAGGCTGATTCCTGAGGAAGATAAAACACTTTAAAGCCACTTACCCCTTTCCTTTCAGTCCCTTCTTGAAGCACTTTCCAAGTAAATAGCAAAAAAAGGGCAGGGAATGGTAGAGCTCCATTTGCTTGTAATTTAAGGCCAAGCAAAACGCCACAGAGCCCAGGAGGTCCCAGTCACGGGACAAACAAAGGACAGCCCACAAGGCCAAGCCAAGGCTCACTGAGTTGTATATGGTTTTTTATGTCAAGGACAAGATACACGTCTCACTTCTGGAAGGCAGCAATTAATGCCCTGAGGGGAAGCAGAAATAGCTTATAAAATGAGTTTTGCCAAGTTAGTTTTAAGGACACACTGCCAGTTGCGACTCTGTTGCCCCCACAGATAAAAAATTTTACTTCCATTGAAAGTGTAATTTCTGTATTTCCAAGGTTTGATTCAGAGCTTGCCCAGACAAAACCGAGGGCAAATTCTGTGTGTGTTAATTACACGTGTAATGTCTATTCAGCCAACCCAGCTTTTGGTGGCAGTGACAGTTCTCTGCAACAACCAACACTTTCTTCTTGGCGTTTACATGGTTAAAGATAAAGCTCTCACAGGCTTCCCCTTCCAGCTCCCACAAGATATGTGCAGAATATTCAAATATGTCAGTGTTTAAATTATGTATAATTTAGTTCAAGGACTTCTGAGGGGTTTGTGATTCTCTTACACTCACAAGGCACCCTCATCCATGACCAGTTCCCTGAGCTGCTAATTCTGCTCAAACAATGAGTAATAGTTGCTAAAAACAAGGTTACTGCCTTGTGACTTTGAAAAGAGCTTCCCAGGCTCAGGAGATTTAGAAGAGACTAAGCTACACTTACTATTAAATTGCAACAAAGTATTAACTTTGGGGCTTATTTGTTTTTTGAAAAACTTAGATAAACCAGTAAGACACAGAATCCCAGAATGGTTTGAATTGGAAGGGACCCTAAAGCCCATCCAGTCCCACCCCCTGCCATGGGCAGGGACACCTTCCACCATCCCAGGCTGCTCCAACCTGGCCTTGGACACTTCCTGGCATCCAGCGGCAGCCCCAGCTGCTCTGGGCACCCTGTGCCAGGGCCTGCCCACCCTCCCAGGGAGGAATTTCTCCCTAATATCCAATCCAAACCCATCCTCTGGCAGTGGAAAGCCACTCCCTCCTGTCCTGTCACTCCATCCCCTTGTATTTCTTGTATTGTCAGAAATGTCACAATATTTTGTTTTCCCTCTGTCAGCCTAAGTAGCTGTGACAACACATCCAGACTGCCCACGGAGCTCTCGGCCCACTCACATTTCCCACTCCACATCACCAGGTACATTTGACACCTCATTGATTTCACATCAGCAAACTCACACTGAGAGGCCCTGATCTTGCAAAGGTGCAGCAGCTCAGGGTAAACAAATCTCTGCATTGCTGGAGCTGCTCAGAGGATGGCGTTGGTCACATCAGAGTGGCAGGGCTGGCACAGAAATCTGCAGTAAATCCCTGCCTCCACAGCAGCTGCTACACCTCCACCACCCCAGCACGGGGTGAGCTGACAGCACTGGCCTGTTTGTGTACAAAACCAGAACAAAACCAGAATTGTTACTAACACAGACCCACCTGAGAAGGTGTCCACCACCACTGTGGACCAGTCAGCCCTGAACTCACCTCCCTGAGCTGTGAAGCCGAGGCAGAAGGGGAGGTTTTATAGAGCTGAACATTTCACACAGCTCCACCTGACACTGCTCTGCCATCCCAAGAAGATCTAAGGGGATTCCCTCTGCACACACAAATCACAGGAGCACAACCCATCACTCTCCTTACTGTCACAGCACCAGTGATGCTGTCTGCAGGGAAGTGACTGACAGGGAGATGAGCTGGAGGCATGGGAAGAATGATATTCATGTTCGGATTGATTTGTGCCAATATCAATAATTTTTATCTCCAATATGTTTCAGACTTACAGCTTCCTTTGATATCTCTGTTTGGGGTGGGCAGAACCCTATCAAGTGCTAAGGAACAGTGATTCCATCAACAGAAATTCATTTCCATGCAGAACAAGGATACTGGAAGTGCCCATGGTCAATAAGGATGAGGCCTGGATAAAGCAGGATGCAGAGAGCACTGGAAACCTGGAAAAAAAGGATGAAAAAAGAGAGAGGAAAAAGAATTAGTCCCAAACTAGGCATTGGACAGAGGAACTTCTCCAGGACAAAATGTGTCCCTCCATGATGCATCCTGTATGTAGCAATCTTATTCTCCACAAGTAATCATCTGTCAGTAAGATTTTGAAGAAATAAAAAAGGATAAAGATTTGCCATAAATGAGAAAATATTGAATATTGCCTGCCCTTTACAATAGCTCAAAGATCACCCACACCTATCTTAAACCACCCCAAAAATCAGACTTATTATTCCAAAGTCTACTGTAAGGAGTGTTCAAGACAAAGCAGTTCCCACATCTCCTCCTGACACACCACAAATTATTTTTTTACTATTCAAGTAATAAATTCAAGGAAAAACATCATTCAGAAGTTCATGGCTACTAAACTTAAGAGCATCTTGTAATTGAAAGCATTAAAATAATTGCTATGAGATAAAATAATGGCTTTTTGAATCTTTTTAAGTGAAAAGCCTATAATATGAGCTATAGTGATTGTCATCAGTTTTACATGGGAGCCATCAGGGCATTCTAGGTGTTAATTAACTTAGGGTTACATTTCTACCCTGTTCTAACAGTGTTTTCTTTGTTTAATTTACACACACCAGGTACTTGCCTTTTTTTTTGCAGATGTTTCTTTCAAGGAAAAACAATATAAAATAACTGCAGGGATATAAACCAGCAAATCAGCAACAAACACTGAAAAATAAAGATTAATTTTCCATTAGAATCCTCCCACAAGGAGGAGACAAAGAAAAAACACAGGCAAATAAACATCAAAATATCAGAAATAAACTGGGCAGTTCTACTTCAAAGGACAAAAAGAAACAGGTCTACAGAATTTGATCTTGTTAATGTTTCTAAGGCTCACTTCTGATGTCCCAAAGCTGCTGCTTCCACGTGTTCAGCTGTCCTGGCTCCTGGCACAGCCTCAGTCACACTGTAGTTCCTCACATGCCAAAAGCAGGGCAGGCATTCGGGAATGCCCCAAAGAAATCAGCCCTGACTGGACCCAGGTTGTGGGATAGGACAGAGAAGGCTGGGGGCACAATAAAGCAACTCCAGATGATCCCAATCTCTGTGTGAATTACCAGTGATGGGGATAAAGACACTGAAAGCAGGGATTTGGCTTTGATCACCTGCCTACAGCAAGGATTTGTAAGAGAGGGAACAAGAAAACAGAGCCAGCAGGTTCCCCTGCCCAGGGTATGTTCAGCAGGTGAATTCTTCTTGAGTGTTGTCTTAAAAACTCAAGAAAATACTCAGATTATTTCTACAAACCACTTTCAGCAAATGTGCAGTGGTTCCAAGAGGGAAAGGATATGTTTAAATATTTCAGTTATCCAGGGATAAATTGTTTTGTCAGCTTAAGCCACAACTAAACAAATATACCCAAGGTGTTAGCAAAACAAATACACTGATGCTTAAAATAAAGCTGCCATTGACCACCCTGAATTATTTTAATGCATTCTTCTAATGGCTCCTGTTAAAAAGTGTTTATCAGCTCTCCAGATCCATCAGTGTTGTGTCAAGTGACTTGATTTCAAAATTAATAAAGACCATTTCAAGGATAATTAAATTCTAGTGATTTTTATTTTTTTTTCAATTCAATCAATTACCAGAGAGCAGACTGAGAGGTTTGTGAAGTACAGAAAAGCTATTGATGAATAACAAATTCTGCTGTTGCAATCAGAAAGCATTTTGTGTTAGAAAAAGCAAAAGACATTTTAAATGAAAGAAACAGTAACATGAAACAAGAATTCATTGGCCACATTCTTTGCTGTCCTACTGCTACAGCTACCAAATTATGGTACAAATCTTTTTCTGCATTTGTTTGCAGTTCAAAACAATCAAATGGTGTAAGACAAATTTAGAATACAAGCAGTAAAATAAATTATTACTTTGTTGCTCACAGTAATAATATCAAATATCTCTGCCTTTGAGCTCCTAATGAAGATCTCTGACACCTCCAGAGGTTGCTAAGTCAGTAAATGCCAGGCTACATGTAAAATAATATTACAATAAAAACCAAGTGAAGCTAAAAATAGAAAGAGTCTTTGTCAGAATGGAAGGGAAAACAAGAATATTATTTTCAAAATTAAAAAATGGGTCTATGCAACAAAGAGTAGCTGTGTTTTAGAGTTTTTAATTAATTAATTGGATTGAAAACTTGTTTCTATATTTTATATTTGTCAGCTTCACAAATGATGGCAGAAGAGGAAATAATGCAGGAATTTGGCTCAGAAATGGACCTGCAAAGCCACCCAATTAAAAAACTGAGAATAAACCAGTAAAGACAGAGAAGCTGCATATTAAACATGCTGAATTAGTAAGCAAGACAAATGTGCAGGATGATCCCAAGGAAGTATAATCTTCCTACCTGTTGTACGCATAAATAACTTATGGGGCTGACTCTCATAGCCCCGAGATGTGTGCAGAGCAACCCAATCAGGATTTATTAACTTTGCACTGTAAAACAAAGTACAGACACATCAAAATGCAGACAGTTCTCATTTCCCTTTACAGTCCTTGCAGCAATAAAGATGACATGCACAGGAGCAGATTCCAAGAATTAAGATGAATGAGAAGAAATATTTCAGAGAGCAATAGTGATCAATGAAAGCTTTTCCTCACCACTAGATCAGTTTACACTATAGACTGTTTCACAATTGAAAAAAAGTAACGTTTGGAAACAGTAAAAATGGAATACAATATTTATTAGGACAAGATAACCACCTCCAGTCTGGTTCCAGGGACTTTAAAAAAAAACAATTGTAAATACCTTTCATGCTTAAGTATTAAATATAAACCATTTACAGTTCACATAGATGCCCCACATAGCTGTGCCTGTGCACTTTAACCTACATTCTTATTCCATAAGTCTCATTCCAACAGCAGCAAAGCCCTTGTGGAAAAAGTATTCCAATAACAGAATTCTATTTACATGATATCCACTCATCAAATGTCACTTGGGCTCTGCACACACAACAGCTTTCCCAGGCAATGCCCCCTTTTCCAGCACTTTTCCCTGGGCATCACAGATCCAGCAGTGGCTTCCAGGGAAAGCTGAATATCCAAGTCACATCTAAATTTACAGAGCTGGCAGAAAGAAAAATGTAACACGGGATTGAAAACACTGAACTTACATGTAAGCACACACAAAACTGTGATAGGCAGTGAGAGGTGGGTAATCAAGGCCCCAGTACAGCAGGTTGTTATCACTTGTATTGAAGTACCTAGAAAAAAATAAAATTCAATTTAAAGACTACATTTCCAGCTTGGTTTTGGCCCAAGGAAAAGGCTGAATATTAAATGTATTCCAAATCCAAAACAGAAGGTGGCAACTTCTTTATCCGCTTATTTTTACTTCATATTAAATAAGTCTCAAGCAACAAAATAACAGTAAAAGTGATTCAGAGTTCACACATTTGTGGTTGCAAAAAAAAGCTGCTAAAGCTCACTTCAGTGGAGAGGGAAACTCCTGGTTCTACCTCCAAACCCAGGTGGAGCACGTGAAAGGAAAGAAAAGGATTTTCCCGTTTGTGATTACGTTGTGCCAGGATTTCTGTGGCAGCAGTTAAAACAAAGTCACCTCTCCCAAATGACAACAGAGGGGTTTGTGCAAGGAAAAGTTCCAACAGTGAGGACCAGCCCCTTTCCATCTCCCAGTGAAACACTGACTGGCTGCTCCCACTGCCACAGGGCAGGCTCTTGGCTTTTCCACTTCCTCACCTCAAATGCAGCCAATTTTTGACATTTATTATAGTAAATGATATTTCTTGAATTCTTTATGAGCTGCCTGAAGTGTCTTCTGAACTGATGATAAATCATATTTCTTTGAGTTGCATCTCTGCTTCTTATCCTACAATTCAAGATTGCTCCTGCCAAGGCAGTGCAGATTCCTCATGCAGAATGTAACAGTTTGCAACTTTCAGGGAATTTGCCAGTTTTGGGAGTTTATTTTTTTCATTTTACCTTCCATAAACTCATAGTTTCAATAAGAAAAGAAAAACAATCCTTATATATCCAGTAATTTTTAGTAAGGAAGCTTTCAGAGTTTTAATTAGCAGAGAACAAGAAGGGATGTTCTTAAAGTAGCCTTTAGCAAATAATGTCAAGACTGTAAAGAATAATATAAACCAGAAATATTTAAATTCTAGAATGCAATCCCTTGCATGTCAGCCAAGATGTGCTATTCCAAACACCCAAGACTGAATAGGACATTGCTGTATTAGAGAATCAATTTCCAAAGCAGATCCAACTCAAAAAAACCCTTCAATTATAAATAAAATATTATATAAATTATAAAACCAGAAAGCAAATACAAGCCCAAGGTGCCCACGTGGCAGCTAAACTCAGCCTGCAACAGTGTCTGATCTGGCCCCTGGGAATGCCTGGGAATATTGGCTGCTATAACTCCTAATTTTAAGGAGATATAGTTCAGAGTAACAGAGTGGATCAAAGCTGCCAACTCCATTACTGTGTAACACCGCTCATCCCACCTCTGGCACAGTCAGGGTTTGGATATCCCAGAAAAAAGAGAACAAAAATGATAATATAGGAACTACAGGATGGTCTGAGGTCACTACACAGAGCCATCCGCAGAGTTCAGGTGTATTTACAGAACACAAGTGAATTAATTCTCTATTTTGTCAGATTAGTCTGTTCCCCAACAGCCAGCCAGGGAAGTTACACCACACACAACACCACTGTCCTTGCTGGAAGATGACCTGGAATTCCAATATATTCCAATTTGAGTTGTAGCACATATATGGACTACATTTTTACTGTTTCGTGTCAGCTCTAAGGAATATTAGCAATAATGTAAAAAGAAATAAAACATTTAGAATAATTTTCCTTCTGCTTTAAGTGATCTGCACAAATGAAGCTCCAAACCTTTACATTTAGATTCCAGGCACCCACCCATCTAAAAATCTCATGGATCATGGGTGTGAACAATGGGCTCAGAGGTGTAAAATACAGCCAGGATTTCCTTCCATTCTCCCTTTGTAAGCACAACCTACCACTGCCTGATGGGTAAGTTGTAGGTGATTTCTTGCCAGTGCCTCTGAGCCTCGTAGTCTCCATACATGGGTGGTTTTCCTGCCCCTAAAAGGAGAAGACACAGCATTTAGAAAATTACTAAAAATTGGTTGACAGAGATTGCTTTCCTCCAGTTATATACTGCATATTAACATATTACCAATTTTATTCTCCATGCCTCTATATTGAGAGCAAATAGAGACCTCATCATGCAGTCTAACAGAGGGAAAAAAAAAGTTATGTGTTCTTTTGGCTTCCTGGAGATTTCTGCAATAAGCATTTATCAAGATACTCTGCTGTGAAGAACTCCTTCCTCATCTGACAAAAAAAATCATTTCCAAGTGCAGATGAAAAATGTGGTACTTTCCCTGAACTAGGAAAATGCACATAATGGACATGTTACAGTGATTTTGTGGGAACTGCTGCACTCCCTTGGTATGTGATAATTGTCAATATTCTCACTTGTGTTTCAGCCATGTCATGGTACCTTACTATCAATATCATTATAATACTATTATTTGCCCTTTTCATGGAAAAGCAAAGCTTTATCAATTCAAATACTTCAGATGTCAAATACTCCCCTCGATGTAAGACTAACTCTGATAATGGCAGCATGCTGAGCATCTTCCCAGATGTTTATTTACTTCTATTAACCTGATCACTGAGAACAGCAACTGGACTGATTGTGCTCCCAGTGAAATATTGACATGAGCCAGACAGAGATATAAGAGGTTCTTTAAAATATAGGAAAGCCATCTCTAGTTTTTCCCATGATCTATGTTTGTGGGAATCCCACAAGCCCAGGAACGTGCAATTTATTCCCAGAAAGTGGAAAGGAGCTCTTATCTCTGCTAATTTCTTCCTGGGTGGTAGAGAGAGCACATTATCTCCACTCTGTGACACATTCAGCCTCAAGTTTCCCAAGTAAGTGAGGTCACTGGAACACTGGAGTTTTATCAGTGTCAATTCTGTAGCTATAAATCCAGTGGAACAAAGAATCTGCCACCTGATTATTGAAATACAAAATAGATGTTAGCCAAATTTTAGAGTGTGTGTTTGTGTGTCTATCAATTTCTCAATCCCTAGGAGAAAAAAGGAATGAAAAAAAATTAATTGTCTTCAGAATGATCAAAAGAGATTTTAATCCAAAGGTTTGATGATAAAAAGCCAAATACAGACTGATCAGTTAGTATGACAATGCAGATTTAGCTTCCATCTACAGCAAGCATCAGATATACAGACAAACTGAGTTAAAAATTAATAAAAATGGAACATTTTATTTTAAAAGGGTCACAAATACCTTAAAAGTAGAGATCTTATTCAGTTTTATTGTTAACCTGGAAGCAGGCTTTTTAAGGGTTTGAAGCTTCCTTCCAACACCTGTATTTAGTCGGAGTTTGGCAGTGCACTAAAAAAATTATGCATTAAACTATGAAACCAAATTTTTCCTCAATAATTCTCCAAGTCTAGGTCATCACTAATGGTAACCTTTCAAAACCAGGTATGAGCTGCCTGCTTTTTCATTTAATTCCAGAGGCAGATCCAAAAGCAAGCTGGATGGCAAGGAACAGGGTGGGAATGAGACTGAGATCCAAGACTGTACAGTAAATGAGGGTGGAATTAAAAGTTCATCACGTCTGCGTGAAGTCAAAAAGAAGAATAATAATCCAAATGGATTTATGTGTTTGACAGCTCTAACATTGGGGTTTGTCTTTTTACAGCTAGCCAATGCTTGAAGTTAAGCTTTAACAATTTGCTGGACTGGATCAGATTCAGCTTTTCCATTCCAAAAGCAGTTATATGAGCACTGTGGAGGAAATAAGATTTAAAACTTGTTATTTTAGCTCAGGCTTTATTTTAGACTCTCTTCCACAATCTTGATTGGTTTGAAATTAAATCAACTTACAAAAACCTAGTTAGCAACGGAATTCTAAATAAATCCTCTTGCAGTGCAAGAGAAATTCAGTGTATGCCTAAAGACAGGGTGTTTCATGCCTAGAGATGGGTAAAACCCTCAGTTACCTACAGATCTCTCAGAAATGGCATTTTGAGAAAGCAAACTCAAAACAACTGGGAATGCAGTTCAGCTTCAAGCAAATTCTTCAAGTAAATGAAACCCAGAATTACCAGTTTAAAATCACCAGAATATTCCTGAGCAGCTCCAGCTACTCGGGGGATGAGGGTCCCCATTGCCTCAAAAAACCAGAGTAGAATTTAACTGAGGTTCTGATTCTTTGGGCTGATGAGGACTGAAAGTAATGGCTCATTTTTTATCTTTTTTTAAATTTGCAGAGGCCAAGCCTTGTGCAAGCTTATTCCAAGTGTAGGAATGGAACTGGGAGGCTTGGAAAGGAACTTGCTAATTCTTTGCAAGCCTTCTGACACAGGGAGGAGAAAAACTCATCCATTAACAGAATGTAGCTCTGGCTCCTGCTGTAAACAAGTTTAAGGAGGTACACCTACAAGCAGAGTAATTGTTCACTCCTTGTCACCTCTACACTGTCTTCATTAGCACTAGGATTAGCTAAATATAAGTTAAGGTTATATCTGCTACAGAATTTAAAGCATAATATTAAAAAAATGTACGATTAGACTGCAATATTCTGCAAATAAAGGCACAGGGGAAAACAGCCAGATAGTCAACCTAAAATATAACTGACCATCCCCAGCATCACCCAAAAAAAAAGTTAAGGTGGTTTTTTTCAGTGTTTTGCTCCAAACAGTCATGTTAATCATTGCACACTTCAAAAAATAAGAAAAAGGAATCCTGGGGGAAATCAAGAGGAACTAAAAGATAACAACAGTTGAAATAACACATTGCTTCCTATTTATGATTTTATATAAACAAAAGCAAAAAATTAAGCAACAAATAACACTTCTTTTCATTTATCACCAGCCCCATAATCCCCCTCCCTGAGGCTGCTGCAGCCTGTGCAGGTGCCTTACCTGAGTAGGACCCCAGGGACACAGCCCAGCGCACGGTGAGTGCCAGCAACACCGTGATTGTCATCAGGCTCCACTTCTCCATGGCTGTGCTTTGGGACACACCAGGGACCTGCAAACACACCAGGAACACTGCTACAGCCCCATCCAGGCTTCTGTCCCTCAGGCGTTCCTGCTATGCAATTCCTACCCTAATAACTCACTGTATTATTAACAAGCACAGGGGTTTAAAAAGTGAGTAAATGTCCCAGCACCAAGTTATGCCACTTGTTTCCTCAGTTAAGAGCACCACGGCCAGGTTATGCAAAGTGCACATCTGGTACAGACACCACTGCTGGTTTAAACAAAACAGAAGTTATTTAGAAGTTAGTCAGTGTCAGGAGACATTCCCCATCCTTCTGCCCCAAAAAAGCAGCAGAGCTGATGTCCCACCAAGCTTATTTCACCACACTAAGGATCCACTACAAGTAAGAAATATTTCCAAATCTGTCAAATTGAAGGCCACATGCATCAAACTCAGAAATCGAGAAACAGGAAAATTATTATGTTGCTCTATGCAAAAAAAAAAAAAAAAAAAAAAAAAATTAAAAACCAAACCACTAACTATAGAATATGCAAACTTTGATCCAAAGAATCAAAAATATTTCAGTCTGAACTAGGAAAAAAGTGAGGAAGAAACTACTCCAGTCTTAAAGGGTACAACTGTCACAGACTTTCCTCAAAGAAAACGCAATATTGAATTCAAGTCACTTTAATACGCTTGTAACTGACCAAAAATAAAAATCCCACCCAACAGAAGCACCAAGCTGCAGTTTTAGCAACATACAAGCAACATCTAAGGCATGTGTAGGTTATTCTACTCCAGTTCCACCCGTATTTGTTTACTATTCACACAAAGGTATGATCCAACACCACCGCCAAGGGGAAAAAAGAAGTTAATTAATATTATAAATCTGTGGCAGCAGATCTCCATCTATAGGTAGAAAGGTGAACACTGATATTTGCATGTTTTCACCTGTGCCTGAGTCACAGGGGAGCCACTTTTATCCAAATAAAAGATACATCTGTCCTTCTTTTCTATCTTGCCACAACATTAATTAATTATATCTTCTTAATTATTACATTACACCAGCCTCACCTACAGACTCCCCCACCTCGTTTACTTCTGCCATTCCCTACGTTTGGAATAACAGTTGTTTTCTGGGATATTGAGTCTCTTTCTCAGCTCTCACAAGCGCCTCTTAAAATATTCTTTCCTACTTGTTTTTCACCTTTAATAACTATCCCATACTACCTATAACAAAAAGCCATGCTTTCACGAGATTAGAAAGCACAGAACTCTTAATTCTTGGTATCGTGTGGGGAACAATGTTAGACAAGGAATAATTTTTAGGGGATGATAAAGCTGGTTTGGTCAATCCCAAACTTTTCACCTGCCTCTGGACGTGCAACACCTGACGGTCTCTCAAGATCCCACCTGTAAGCAGGAGGTGAAAATCACAGCTAAAAAAACTCCAAAAACCCCACTATCCTTCCACACTGCCTACGATGAAGATTCAAATAAGTAACATCAATACAAACCACCCACTCCTGGCCCAGGGAGACTGACAGAACTCAGCCATAGATGCACGGCCCTGAATATAACTGAGATGTCAGCACACATTTCAGCAGCTGAAAAACGCACACCCTGAACGAAGAATTTAATTTGTTGCAGCAATACCTGTCTATAACTCTACTGTTCCTCTAATCCTTGTCAGGAGATGCCTTTATTCCTCGTATCACCCCCCACTCTCAATACCTCGCTCACCCGGCTGCTCTGCCCCGGCCTCCTCAGAGCCCCCAGGACGGGCTGGCGCTGCGGGGCTCACACCGGGGCCGAGCTGCGAGCCCAGCCGGGCTGCCCCCGGCCACCAGCGGACCCTGCTGCCCCTCAGCCCGCTTGTCCCTCAGCCCCCTCAGTCTCCTCAGCCCGCTCTCCCTCAGCTCCCTCAGTCTCCTCAGCCCGCTCTCCCTCAGCTCCCTCACCCCTCAGAGTCCTCAGCCCCCACAGCCCGCTAGCAGCCCTCACCTCCCTCAGCCGCTCGGCCCGGCTGCCGCCCTCAGCCCGTCCCGCCCGCGGGCTCTCACCGGGCTCGGGCCGGCGCGCGCGCTTCCGCCTGCGCGGCGCCTTCCGGGCGGGCTCTGCGCGTCGCGCGGGGCGGGAAGCCGGGAGCGCCTGAGGGACGCTCCGCCATGGATGGGGCCGGGAGGGGAGAGCTGCGGTCTGCTCCGGGAGAGGGGAGCGCTCCGGAGGGACCTCAGAGCCCCGTGCAGGGCCTAAAGGGGCTCCGGGAGAGATGGAGAGGGACTGGGGGACAAGTGACAGGAGAAGGGGGAATGGTTCCCAGTGCCAGAGGGCAGGGAGAGATGGGATATCGGGAAGGAATTGTTCCCTGTGAGGCTGGGCAGGCCCTGGCACAGGGTGCCCAGAGCAGCTGGGGCTGCCCCTGGATCCCTGGCAGTGCCCAAGGCCAGGCTGGACATTGGGGCCTGGAGCAGCCTGGGACAGTGGGAGGTGTCCCTGGCCATGGCAGCGGTGGCACTGGGTGGACTTTAAGGTCCCTTCCCACCCAAACCATTCCGGGATTCATGTTCATCTACCATGCCAGGTAGCTGGGAAGCAGCTCCTCAGCTTTTACAACTTTGAGACAATATCTGGGAAGCTATTGGTGCATAAAGCTGATAGCACAGAATCCCAGGATAGGTCAGGCTGGAAGGGACCACAGCGGGGTCATCTGGTGCCAGCTCCCTGCTCGGGCAGGGCCATCCCAGAGCACAGGGCACACAGGTGTGTCCAGACAGCCTTGAGTATCTCCAGTGAGGAAGACTCCAGAACCTCTCCATGATGGCCTCACTTTTACAACCTTTCAGTCTCACCCCCTTTCATTCTCTTGAAGGTCTCGACAAAGTACGGAGCATAACAGCAATCAGAGAATCACAGGATGGTCTGGGTTGAAAGAAACCTCAAAGATCATCCCATTCCACCCCTGCCACGGGCAGGGACACCTTCCACTATCCCAGGTTGCTCCAAACCCCATCCAACCTGGCCTTTTCTCCTGACTGAGGTCAGGACATGAAACTGAATAGAAAACTGATCATTCTTAAAGCTAACACCAGATACTGAGGTTCTCATGGCCACACCTGCCAGGTGAGCTGGTAGCAGTGCTCTCCTTGGACTGGAATCCCAGGGCTGAAAGTTGTGATGGATTTAAACACAACTGCTGCAAAAAGCGAATGTCTGATCACTTACAACAGAAACATTAAAGTAACCAGACATTACTGGAAAACAAAGTGATTTATAAATTATTTTTCTCAGATGTGCAGATTATTTTTAAAATATATAAGCACTATAGTTCTGCGTAACACCAGAGATGGCTTTTCTTCCTTGATGTTTTTCCAGTGCAGGATGCTGATTCCCACTCTCCCAACCATTTTTGAGTGCAAATTCTTTGGACATCCTGGTCCCTCTTACACCAGCCATAATTTCATTCTCTTGTGGTGTTGCCTCATGTGGGATGGTGTGAAGAGACTGAAAGCTGTCTTAAACAGATAAAGGTAAAAAAATCACACCGAGCTGGCTTGCCAAGGTGTTTGGAGCCGTAATCCTGTGGGAAACAGCAGATTATGACCATGGAATTTTTCACAGTTTGCCTAATCTGTTATACTCAGTCATTCATATTTCTGCTAGGTAAAGTGAGTCCATTTCAGGGTTTTTGACAGGATGTCTGGAAATGACAAGTCTGTAAAATAAGGATAATCCTAGAAATTCATCCATTACAAAGAAACTTAGAAGACAGAGTTACACCTCCTGAACCCACGGCAGCTGGGGCTGGTTTGTGGCACTGCAAACACGCGATGCAAAGTGAATTCCCAGCCTAACCCCGGGGGAGAATCACCAGGGCAGATTCCTGTTTCAGCACCTCTCTCCCAGACCCTCTCTCCTCTCCTTCTACTCTCCCCTCCAGGATTTTCCATGCCCAGAATTCCCCAAGCAGCAAGGCCGGGGAGCACTGTGATGCTCAGCCACCCCCAAGGCCGTGCGCATTGCCTGTGGGCTCCTACCGAAACAAAAAAAAAAAAAAAAAAAAAAAAAGAAAAAAAAAAAAAAAAAAAAAAAAAGGAGTTTTTGGGTTTTACCTTGGAGATTGTTGCTAATTCGGTGCTGGAGCCGGGATGGGCGAGCAGGAGCCCACGGCCGCACATTCAAGTGCATTATTTCAATTAGCCGAGCGCTCTTTGTTGCAAGGTGAAATCATTCACTCCCCGGGAAAGCTTTTTTATTGAATGCTTTCTAAATACTCGCATCGGGCACGTCGCCTGGAATTGAGTCTCTGTCACTTGTATTTCTGCGGTGACTTTGACCAGATCAATGACTGGAAAAGGCATTCAGGACACATTGATACCGCGGGGTAGGAGACGAGCGGGCTTTGGTGCTCAGGAGTAAAGAGAGCCGATAATGAGCAGATAAACGGCTTTTCTTAACCCTTGGCGTTCTCGGGAGGCTTCAGAGCTCCGCTGCCTCCTCTCCTCCACCCCGGCTCTTTGGCTTGATGTCAGCCGAGCGGTGGCAAGGCAAATACGTCGCGGGTATTCCATAAATTTGGACTGAAATGCGGCCAGAATAATGAGAAAGTCTTTCCTGGGGCGGGCGGGGGGAAGAGCCTGCGGCCGTAAAAAGTTCCAGCTCATCCAGGATTTCGTTTCTGAGCGGAGCCGTGGTGCCGGAGCGAGCGGGGAAACAAACTCTGGAGACGTTTGCAATTGCAGATTCCCAGTCTGACCTTTTATCCCGCCACCGGGACATCTCCCGGGATTTAGCGGGCACAGAGCCGGGCGCTGCGAGCCTCTCTCTGATCCCTCAGGAGCCTCGGCTCTTTCGCATTCTCCTTTCCCGAGCAAAATCAAGATTAAACGTGTCTGAAACCACTACCTTAGCCCGCAGGGAGATGGATTTATTTTTATTTTTCCCCATGAAATACTGGCACTTAATAAAGTAATGAGAAATTATGGAGGGTCGGGGACTTGACTCCCTGTGATTCTCTGGGCGCTGGGGGACACGGAGCTTGCCTTGTCCGATCCAGGGATCCCAGCCCGGGGGATGCTCCAAGTGCTGGGTAAAGCAGAGCGAGACATTCCATTCTTTCTTGGAGAGGAGAGGTTGGGCGGTTTTCGTGTGTCCCGGCTTTTCCCACTTTGCTGAACCTCAAGAAAACCAGGATTTTATTGCACCTGGAGTTCAAGGACGCTCCCTCTCACATTTTGCCGTCTTAATAAAGTCGCGCGGTTCCTGCTTCCTCATCTTGCTTACCAAATCCTGGATTAATAAAGTTTACTTAGTTATTTAAATAGATTAAATGTCACATTTCAAATGGAAGGGGAAGGTTCTACCTTCCTGACCTATTTTTCATTTCTGATTTAGAAAAAGGCAAGATTAGCATGGATATTGCATTTTCAAGGACCTCGCCACTATTAAATAGACTGTTAAGTGCATTTTATGGCTGAAGAGTCTGTTCCCAGTTCAGTCTGGAAGACGTGCTAAGTTCATCTCTACCTGCTACATTGAACATTCACTGACTAAAATACTTCCTGTGGATGTAATACCTATGCTCTGTATCTTTTAAGTACATAGCGCGTAATGGTTTAGGACTGGTAACACAGTTAATTCAATGAAAGTCCCCGGAATTGAAGTGTTGCCTCTCAAGAAAGCTCTATCGCGGGTGTTTGCCTAGTTGCAGCGATTCCCGGCTCGGAGAAGAGGCGCGGCGGTGCCAAGGGAGGCTGCGGGGATGGATGACACGGATGCTCCCGGCTCCGGGCGGAGGCTGAAGCGCATCAGTCGCCGCCCGGGGGACGCCCGAGCCCAGACTGTCCGCAGCCGCGGGGATGGACAGCGTAACTTGCGCGCGGAGCTCGCTGTGATTCCTCAGTCGCTGCCTTTCAACGCCAATAAAATGCCCCTGGGAATGGCCAGGCTGTTTTTCCGCCTCCCCGGAGCAGGCGGGGACAGGCCCCGAGCGCGCCTCGGACACGAGGGAGCGACCAAGAACTGCCCGAGGTGCCCCGGGAGGCAAAATCCCATCGAATTCCCCCATCCCCCGGGAACCGCGGCCCTGACCCGCACCCGCATGGGTGAGGGAAAATCCCCACTTTCCCCTAAAGAAATCCTTGCTGTATCTTTCCCGTGTGGGAGACTCCCGAGGGCCCCGCGAAGGACGGGGGGTGGCTCATCCCAAACAGAAATGTTTGCGCTCCTTCCTTTGTGTCTGGCCCAGGACACGGACCCCGAGCCCGGCTCGGGCAGTGCTGGAGGTGCGGCCGGTGCGGGTTAAATCCCCCCGGTACCGCCGGCGCCGACCCGAGCCCGTAACCCCCGGGGAAGCCGGAGCCGTCCTCAAACGCTGCCCGTGTCCCAAAGGGGGCTGATGTCGCCGGCGGTTGATTTCCTCCGGCCACCTCTCGGTGCGACAGACCGAGGAGGAAAAGCCTCCGACGGACATCGCTCCCCCGGCCCCCCCGGAGCGCTCCCGGCGCTGTCCCCTCAGGTACACCCGGCCTCAGTTCTGCCCTCTCGCAGCTCCGGAGCGGGATCTCTGAGCGCTACCCCCCTCCGGGGACACTGCTGCGGCCCCGCGGGTCTCGGCTGGGGGCAGGCGGAGGGGAGACCCCGAACGCTGGGGCTGCTTACTGAGATAAATACCCACGCGCGGTAAAGACACGTTATTTATAAATAACCGCAAAAGGTCTTTTCCTGCCTTTTCCAACGCTCGCCGCAGCCTTTCAACACCCATTAGCCCGAAACTTTCAGCCCCGCGCTGTGCCCGCGAGAGACCAGTGATGCTATAAATAGGCGGCGCTGGGAGCGGGTAGCGCGGAGAGGGGGGAAAGGGGGGCGCAACTCCCGCGGCAGCGCAGCGAAAACGAGAGGGTTCCCTGGGAGCCCCGCATCAGCCGAGGAAACGGCCCTGATGAGCCCCATCTCGTCCCTTTTTCAACCACCGTGATGGTTTAGAGGATTAGGGTCAGATCCTATCGCCAGATCCTATTATAAATTCCTTCCCCGGGCGGAGGGAGCGGCGGGGCCGTAATTGGAATAAATAAGGAGCGGGGTCGGGGAGGGTGCAGGGGATGGTGGTTCTGGGTAAACTCTCCAGGCTGCGGGAGGGTCATTTTCCCGGTGTTTCGGATCTAGTTACTTCCAACACACCCCAGGGACCGACGTGACACGACTTACACTAATGGGCATCTGTCACCGGCCGTGTCAAGTTTTGCCATATGCGGCGGACAAGTTTGTGGAAGGGAAAACAAGAGAAAGAACAAGGGAAAGAGTTTCTGTTGTCTGGACGTGGCCCGTGGCGGAGGGAGCTACGCCGGGATTTGCTGCTCCCGGCTGTCCCCGGTCCGCCGGTCCCGGTCCGGCTCTGGGGGCTGCGCCCCCTCCGCTGGGTGCTGGGAAGGCCGCTCCTGTCCCGGCTGCAAACTCTCCCCTATTTGGAGACCGACTTCTGACATCCCCTGGAGCCCCGACCTCCGCCGGCAGCTTTGCGGGGCCCGCCGGAACACCCCGTTGTGCTGCCCGCTGCAAGAGCGCGCCCGGGTCCGGTGTCGTCCCGGGCGGTTGCGGGCACCGGGGGTGCTCCAGATCCCCCGAATTGCTCCCGGATTCCCGGGAGACTCCCGGCCTCAGGGGTGCTCCCGGCTTCGGAGGAGCTCCCGACCCCGCGGGCCGTGAGGGCGATCTCCGTCCCCGCGGATGCTCCGGGGGTGTTCCCGGATCCGGGTTCTGCGGGGATGCTCCTGGTCCCGGGGGTGCTCCCGGCCCCGGGGGGGCGCGCCCGTTCCCCGCGGGTGCAGCGGGAGCTGCCGCGCCCCCGCAGGCCCCGGTGCGCCACTGCAGCCCCGCCGCCACCGGGAGCCCCCACCTGCCCGCACGGGCCCCGCTGCCGCTCACGGTCCCGCGGCTGCGGGCAGCCGGCGGCTCCCGCGGGGAGGTGGCGGCCGGATGGGGGGCTCATCCCGGGGTCCTTCCCGAGACCCGCGCCTTCCCGGTGCTGCCCGGCCCCGGGAACCGCTGCCGCCCCTTCCCCGGGAAAGGCTTCTCCTGCCGGCCGCTGTCCTCGGCGATCGAGGGGGAAAGCGGGGGAGAGAAAGAGAGGCCGAAGGTTACGGAGGGAGAAGCGGTTCCCGGCGGGAGGCGGCGGGCAGGAAAGTTGCCGGTGCCGCCGCCGCCGGCGCGCAGATGCCGAGCCGAGGCATCGCTGCTATGTGGGGAAATATGAGCGAGTAATTTTATAAGTAACAAAGGCTGGGGAATGGAATGAGCCCCTGTTATCCGGTGTCCTCTGGAAGTCCTGGATCAGCAGCTTCTTGAGCCTCGCAGCGACTCCGGGCAGAGGCTCCTTTCTTTTTTCCCAGGGGATCGGCTAAATATAGAAAGCCCCTCGATCGCACGAATCACCCACCATTTGCTGTTTGTGTAAAACCGATTAGCCAGACACAACTGTGAAACAACTCCTTCCTCTGACACCACCACGCACCGCCACATTCCGCTCCGCGGGGTTCCGCGGGGCCGTGGGTGCCCGTGGAGGGCCCCGCGTGTCCCCGCTCCCTCCAGGTTCTCCCTGTCCCTGGCAGATGATTAGCGAGTCCTTATTTATAAAGTTCAAACGATCTCATCACCGGGGCTGCTCGGTTTATTTTAGTCTATGTATGCAGAGGTATAAATATTTACTTAGGAAGAAATAATATTTACTGCTTACCAGGAAAGCAAGGACACTTTTATTTATATATTTATTTTAAATCCACGGCTGCCAGAGGGTTGTTGGAGGGGAAATAAGCGCCTGGTTCAGCTCCTCCCGCAGCCGAGCCTGCCGCATCCCGCATCCCGCCTGCATTTTACGCCGCCGATTTTCCTAACAAAGACAACGAATTATTTGGGCGGAAAAGCAAAATTCACGAAGGTTTTCCAAGGTGACAAAAATTCAACTTCGTAAGAGGAAGATAATAAAGCACCAAACACTGTCAGTGCACAGGAGACACCGAGATGTCGCCAGGCTCAGCCCCCCGACGCGCCGCTTTAAATATTATAACGCTATATTTTAATTTTTTTTTTATTTTGACTGTCTCTTTATTTTAGCCCCGAAAATACATATATATATATTATTATTTTTAATTTTCGCAGCTGCCATTAAAGCTGAGTTATTGGGAATTAGCTGGGAAAGGCCGGTCCCTTCCCGCGGGAAGAACCGCTGCTTTAACCCCGATTATTTCCCTGATCTAAACGAAAGATCCGCTCTCGGACACCGCACGGCCACGGCCTGAACATATATATATATTTTTCCCTCTAAAATAAATAGTAAACATTGATTAAATCGACCCAACAGGTTTTATTTTAGATAATTTCCCTTATAATTAGCCCCGACCGCAGACCCAAAGCATACCTATTCCGGCCGGGAATGCCGCAGCGCCGGGATGTGAAGTCGAAGTCAGGCCGAGAAAAATTAATATATTTAGGGAAACATCACGGCGCGCTCGCGGGAGTCTCGGATCTGCCGGGGAAGGTCGGATTTGGAAGGAATCGGGATGATGCCAGCCCCGCCGCGGCGGCCGCTCCACGAACGAGCAGGGCCGGGAGCTGTCGCTGCGCGGCCGCGCACGGCGCACCCCGGACCGGCGGGAGGCACCGTGGGAAACCCACCCGCACCGCGACCGGCGGAACCCGAACCTCCGCGGCATCGGAGAACCGGCGCTCCCGCGCCGCGCCCCGCGCCCGTCTCCAGCCTCCGCGGCCGCGCAGCCCGTCCTGCGGGCGGGGGTCACAAAGACACCGCTCACACAGAGACGGGCAGAGCATTTTAAAAATTTATTTACAAAGTTGTGTACAACACGAAGGGATAACATTTAGAATACATATATTCATTCATATATAAACAGACTTCTATAATAGAATGACAGCGTTTTTCCTCCTTTTTTTTTTCTCTCCAAAACTCTCTCTTTTTTTCCCTGTCCGTTCGTTTAATATTTAAAATTTCCCCCGCTTATTTCTTTTTTATACAATTTTTTTTTTTCTCGTTTGTTCGTTTATTTCGGATAAAACCGCTCGGAGCGCCGGAACCTTCAAAAAAAGTGAAAGTTCGCAGCTCCTAATCGCGACCGTCATTTCGCCTCTTTAGAAAAATAAAAACCCCGAAAGCAACGTCAGTGATTTTTGATACAAATATGTACAAGCGGCGGTGGCGGCGGCCGGTGCCCGCTGCTGCTCCGAGTCCGGCGGCCGCGGAGCCCCGAGGGGGCGGCCGGAGCTCCCCGGGGCGCTGCCGGGGGCTACCGCCCGGGGCTACTGCGCCGGCCACTTGGCCTGCACGGCGGCGGCGGGGGCTGCGGGCTGCAGGAACTGCCCCGCGATGATGTTGGGTAGGCACGCTGAGGATGGGGGCGATGGCCGCGGTGGTCCTGGCCAGCGCCAGCGGCTGGTGGCCATGAGGGCCGACTGCACGGTGACCGGCGGCCGCAGGAAAGTCTGCGCGCTGGCGGCCGAGCTGGCGGCAGGGACGCCGATGATGTTCTCGATGCTGAAGGACGGGCGGCTGCTGGGCTCCGACTTGACGATGGAGCCTGCGGCGCCCAGGCTGTTGAGCTGCAGCTGGAGGCTGGGGCTGAGCTGGGAGTTGAAGGCTTTGCGGCTGAGCTCGCTGGACGGCAGCAGCGGCACGGCGGGCGGCAGCATGGGCCCCACCGGGGGATGTAGGGGTACTGCAGCGGCGGCCGCGGCCGCCGCGGGGTGCGTGTAGGCACCGGGGGTGCAGCCCGTAGGGGCGGCCGTAGGGTCCGGCCAGGCCGTAGGCGCCGAAGCCCTGCATCATCAGCGCCGTCTGGTCCCGCAGGTGCTCCTGCTGGTGCCGCTTGAACCGCTTCCTGCGGCGGAGGAAGCTGCCGTTGTCGAACATGTCCTCGGACTGCGGGTCCAGCGTCCAGTAGTTGCCCTTGCCCGGGTTGCCGGGCTCCCGGGGGATCTTGACGAAGCAGTCGTTGAGGGAGAGGTTGTGGCGGATGCTGTTCTGCCAGGCGGGGAACTTCTCCCGGTAATAGGGGAAGCGGTTGCTGATGAACTCGCAGATGCCGCTGAGCGTCAGCTTCTTCTGCGGGCTCTGCAGGATGGCCATGGTGATGAGGGCGATGTACGAGTAGGGCGGCTTTCACCAGGCTGCTCTTGGGCTTGCTCTGCCCCGCCGCCCCGCTGCCGCCGCCGCGCTCGCCCCCTCCTCGCCGCCCCCCTTGCCGCCCTCGGCCGCGCCGCCGGGGGCCGCCCCGGCCGGGCTCCCGCTGCCGCTGCTGCCGCTCTCCGCGGCCCGCCTCCCGCGGGCAGCGCCAGCTCCGCCGCCTCGTCCAGCGGCAGGCGCGGCAGGGCGGCGGGGGCTGCCGGCCTCGCCCTCGCTGTCCTTGCCCGGCCCGTCGTCGCCCTCGCCCACCCACGTCGATATCCACATCCTCGGCCGCCGGGACGGCGGGCCGGACATGTCGCTGGCGCTGCCGCCGCCGACAGGGTCATCCCCGCTCGGCGGACGGGGCGCGGCGGCGGCGGCGGCGGGGCCTCCCGCCCGCCACCGGCTCCCCCCGCGCCCCGCTCCCGCCGCTCCTCCGACCGGCCCGGGGGCTACACCCGAGCGGCCCGGCTGCGCCCCGCGGCGCCGTCCCCGCGGGGCATGGGGCGGCCGCGCCCGCTGCTCTCCCGTCCGCGGGGCTGCCCTGGCCGCCCGGTCACCTCCCGCCGCCGGGCATCGGGCTTCAGGCGGCGCCGCCGGATCCCGCCCGCCTCGATGCGCGCCCCGCGGGCGCCGCGCATGGGGCCGCTCCGCGGGCCGCCGCCGCTCCACCGCTCCGCTCCGCGGCCGCGCCGCGCACCGCTCCGCCGCCCTCCGCGCCGGCTTTTTTTTTTTTTTTTTTTCCTCCTCTTCCCTTTTCCTCCTCTGATCTGGCTTTTTTTTTGGCTGCTGTTTTTTGCCCCCTCGGCGGAGGGAGGGGACGGAGCTGCCGGCGGCCGGGCGGGCGGGGGCAGGAGGCCGGGGGTCGCGGGGCCTCGCTCGCCACTTTGGCAGCGCGGCGGTCCCGACTGCCTGATAGATTACTTTCCCGTTAAAGATATACTCGGAGGCGGCTCCACGTGACCGCCTGACGTCAGGCGCCCCGCTGTGAAGTCATGCAAAACTCGAGTTGTTTCATGGACTGTCAACAAAGACCGGCGGCGGCTCCGCTCCGCCCGCCCCGACGGGGCCCGACGGCACCGGCACCCTCCGGCCCCCGCGGAAAAGTTGCCGCACCGGGGCTCGCCGCCGCCCGCCGCTCTCGGTGCGCCGGGCCTGGAGCCGCCGCTCTCCGGGTGCTCGGCAGCGCAGGCTCAGCGGATGCGCCGCCGCGAGAGCGCTTAAAAGCACCAAGTTTGGGCTTTGAAACCACTTTTCCTTGGGTTTCTTCTTTTCTTTTTTTTTTTTTTTTTTTTTTAATTTTTTTTTCCAGCGGCAGTAGCACCAGCTGGGAACGGAAGATCAGAGAATAGCTATCGATTAATCTATTAGGTTAGTTGCAGACAGAAATAAAAAAGACTTAAAATAACAAAGGGAAACTATAAATAAAGAACCTTTTAGCCGGTTACTTTTTTTTTCCGCTTTTTTTTCCTTTTTTTTCTTTTTTTTTTTTTTTTTTTTTTTTTTCTTTTTCTCTTTTTTTTTTTTTTTCCTTTCTTTCCGGAGGTGTTAACGACTTAATCATTGCGGGCGTTAGCATATGAAAAAGTAGGAAATGAGGGAGTGTGTGTGAATGTGAGGACCGTATTGCCGCGGCCCCAGGTAAGCCCCGGCCCGGGGAAAGGCGCCCGGCGGGGCGGGAGGGGGCCCGGCCGCCCACCCCTGTCCCGGTGCGGAACCCCCCGCCTGGGCCCTCGGCCGCGGGTGGCTCCCGCGGTTTGGCTTTTTAATCCGTCCTGCCGAGCCCTTTGCTCTTGTACTTCCCGCACGTGTTGTCCGATTTCGGTAAATACAATTAAATGAGGAAAACGCCCCAGGAGCCAACGATTTCCTATGAGCGGCGCTGGTTTAAGGAAGGCAATTCCCATCCTTCCCCCCAAAATCCACCGGAGCTGGAAAGGGTCGCTGGCCCGGCCTGTCGCAGAGCCTCTGCCGGGCCGCTCCTGCCGGGACGGGCCCGGCCCCACGGAGGGACCCGCGGGGAGGATGGGGGGAACCTTCCCGCGGGGCGCGGAGCCGTTTTCCCTCTGCGCTCCGTTTTTCCGCGTCTCCCAGCGGATCTTCGCTGCCCGTGACCTCCGCACCCGCGCACCGCCCGCTCTCACACGCACACACAGAGTCACATACCCACAGGCACACCCACACACACGCACTCGTCTTGCGTGTCCCCCTGGCGCACCGCAAAGGCTCTCCCAGGCAAAAAGGAGGAAAAACCCCAACTCGGCAGCCCCCTGTTCCATTTGTTGCGCTTTTCTTAGGCACAATAAAAGTCAAATTAATTGATTCGTACTATTAATTACGGTGCTTAGCGTGAAAAGAAACGTTTCCCCTCGATTAGGGCTCTATTGTGCTAATCCCGTGTTCAGTCACGGCTGCCGGCTGAGCGGGGCGGCCCCGCTCCGCGCCTCTCCGCACCCCTCCGCGGGCGCTGCGGCGGCTCCCAGGCCTTCATCTGCTGAAGTTTAGGGCAGCATCTCGAAGCCCATCCCGTTAGAAAGTATTTAGGAGCTCACCCGGGAGGAGAAAAGCTTTTCTAAAAATCAGGAAAGTTTCCCCCAAATAGCCCAGGAGCCCCGGAGCCCATCGAAGTTCAAGGGCTGAAGGTGAGCGCGAGCAGGAGCTACGTACTGCAAAGCGATAAAACAATTAATGCAGCTCCTGTGGAGGTGGAAACCCACAATAATGACATGGCCAGAAATAGAAAGTGGGTGCCCATATAGACAGATAGATTTAGCAACAGGAGAAAAACAAACTGTATCGTCTGGATCGATACGGAGTCAAATAGAGACACGGCAGTGCAACGGGAAAAGGGAGGATGGAGTAAGTTATGATAGAGAGGGAGAAATTAATTACAACTCAATTTGATTCTAATATGGGAAAGCAAGATCCTGGCTGCGAAGCGAGTTAAAAATAAATCCGGAGGCTGAGCCTCGGCGGTGGGGGGGATTGTGGAGGAAAGACAGGGCTGGGGCAATTTCTGCTTCTGTAATCGTTTTAAAGGAAGGAGAAACCAAAGGTGTCCCCTTGCAGCTCCTTAAGCCTATTACTTTCACTAATGAGTTATATAAATCGTTGACCTGACCTGGATTAAACCAGCATTGTCGTGCGGTACAGACGTGCGGGGGTAAAGGGGCTCGCAGGAAAGGGGCTGCGGGTGAGAAATCCCTATAAAATAAACACGTCCAAGGGAGGGGACACGACAGGGACACACAGACATCCCCCGACCGGGGCTGGGGCCGAAGCGGGGCGAGTAGCGGGGCCTGGACCCCCCCTTCAGCCGGGCTTTTCACTAAAGATGTAGTTTATTAAATATATATCATTTCCCCCTCTATTTTTAGGCCTCCATTTGCACGTGTTTGGTTTCTTTTTTTTTCTTTTTCTTTCTTTCTTCTTCTTCTTCTTTTTTTTTTTTTTTTAATTGTAATAAATCGTCCGTAAACCCGGCAGACCTCAGTGTAAAACGAAATTGGTCATGTTTCCAAAACGGTTTCGGATTTATTTGTATTGGAAATGTATAAACATCCATTCTGTAAAAGGCAACACGTTTAATTAACGATGAGAGAGCAGTTAGGGGCAGAAAGCTAGTAAAATTGTGTGATAAATTTATGGCATTGTTAGCGTGCTTTTAATTATGGCTATTATGTTAATTATTTCACATTAGCATGGAGTTATCAGCAGCATGTCAGATTTAATCAAAACGAGCCTTTCTCTCGAAAATTGTGCTTTTCATTCGCCGCGAGGAGAACAGGGGGTCCCGAGCCGAAGCCGCTTCCCCCCTTCTTTATTTATTTAAAAATAAATAAATGAAGGCTTTAAAAAAGAGACTTCCCAATGAAAAGAGTGGCTGGACGTGATCCGGGCTGGTGCAGGCGGCAGATCCCTTTAGGCTACAGCGAGCAGCGCAGGGAGGCTGAGGAGAGAAGCGACGCTCTTGTTTTTTAGGAATTCACCATTTTCACCCCCTCCGGAGAAGGCATTTTATCATTTTGGATCATTCTGTCAAACAATATGATGTTGCTCATTTTTATCTGTCCCGTTTTACAAAGCCCCCGTTCACACTGCTGGCCAGGACAACGCGCTTCAGTACAAAAGAATAAAAGAGACAAGCCGGGAGGATATGGGATCGCTGCATGGATCAAAAAGGAGGAAAGAGGAGGAGGTGTGTGCGAGTGTGAGTGCGTGTGTGTGTGTGTGTGTGCGCGGTGGGGCTCGCAGCGGCCCGGGGCCGGCTCCGTGCCCGGCTCCGTGCCCGGCGCTGCCCCGCAGCTCCGCCGCCGCGGCTCCCGCACACGCTCCGCAGCCCCCGGGGCCGCCCCACCCGCCGGGGCGCTGCTGCCGGGGGAGGCGACCCGCCGCTTCCCCAAAGGCTTTCGGCGCTTCCGTGCAAAAATAAAAAGATTTAAAAATAGAGAAATACAAAGAAAAATTAAAACCCGCCGGTTTGCCAGCAGCCGGCAGCCAGGCGGGCGGCGGAGTTTTGGGGGGCTCCGTCCACGCCGAGGTGCGGAGCGGCCCCCGCCGCGCCGGCGGCCCCGCTCCCCGGCCCCGCGCCCGCGGAGAGCCGCGGCCATCGCTCCGCGCAGCCCCGCGCAGCCCGCCCGGCTCTGCCCGCGCCCCCTCCTCCGGCCGGCCCCGCTCCCCCTTCCCCACGGGAGCGGGGGGCTGCGACCACGGCAGCTGCTGGCTTATTTTTAGAGCATTTCCATTCCTCCGGTTAATTTTAGATTGATCCATTATTTAGCCCCAGTTCGCCTTTAGGGAAACCCAAGCTGGGGGCGGCCGGCGATCCGCGGCCGCGGGACTTTCCCCCGTATGAGGTGCGCGGCCGCGCAGGGAAGGCAACTTTGGGGATCCCCCCTCCCACCCTCGGAGCTGCCGGAGGGTCGGGGGGCCGCGCCCCCGCGGAATCTGCGCCTCCCCCGGCTGGCCCGCGGCCCCCCGCGCTGTTTGCGCGCTGCCTTTCCCGCTCAGCTTGGGTTTCACCAGGCGCAGATTTTCCATTTTCTGCAGCCTTTTCCCCTTTGGGAGACACCCCCAAATACACACACGCCCCCCCTCCCCGCCCCTCCGAGAGGGCCGAGGTAGCGCGGCTGCCCCGCGGGCCCGGCCCCGCTCCCCGCCCGGCCCCGGGGGACCGCGGGCGGGCGGGGGAGGCACCAACCCCCCGTCCGGCCCCTCGGAGGGATGCGGTTGTATGTGCGGGTACGTACGCGGGGATTTACGTGCCCGCACATGCTCCCCCCGGGCAGCCCCCGCCGTCGGGGCCGGGGAGCGGCTTAGCTCCGCACCGTGTCCATCCTCCCACCGCCCCTGCGGTTTCACCCGGAGCTTCTCCCTGCTCCGGATCTAAACACCAGCCGAACGCCGTGTTTGTGTAGAACCGCGAATCGCCTTGAATTTGGGGTTCGTTTTCCTGTAGGTGCGTCTTGGCGCTGGTCATTGCCTCTTCTCTGCCTCCCGTCCCCTGGGAGCTGGCAGGGTGCAGATGGAGGGGCACCCAGCCGTGCTGCCTCAGCTCGCCTCGCAGGGAGACATCCCCGAGCTGGACACAGGCAGGAAAACATCCCGGGGAGCTGGGAAAAACAGGCAGCAGCGCTCAGGTGTCCCCATGATGTATCCTCTTGGGACCCACAAAATAAAATTAAAAGGGTCAGAGGAGTGGAGCCTGGTACAGCATAGAGATCTCGGTGCTTTACAAAGCAGGGAGAGAGCAAAATTAATCAAATAAGTTAAGATACAGAATTATTGTTAGGCAAATTGGGCTATGTGAGCAGAGGAGCTCTGCCGCCTTTTGGGCAAGAGGGATGCAAAGTTAGCTGAGACCTGATTTGAAAAACAAAAAACAAAAAACACCCAAACATTTGGCAGTCGTTCAATCAAAATTCGTTTGTTCTTCAGATGTTCATTTTGCAAATCCCCACTCTAAACAAATGGATATTTGTCTCCAATTTTGGCTGCAAGCACCTGCACCCACTCTTCAGTCCTACTCAGCCCTGGCATCCAGCAGTGCTGATTCCTGGAAGGGCCCTGCTCATGTCCCCACCCATCTCCAAAAAATGGCTGAAACTCATCCCCTAAACACCCTGTCACATCCCTGCCCCTGGAGGAAGCTCCTGTACCGTGAGGTGTAATAAATACAAAGGAACAAAAATCAGTGGCAAAAAAAGTCCTTTAAATTTGATTTATTTGAATTCATGGAGGGAAGGGATGGGTGGGAAGAGGTGACCCTGTCCCAGCTCCCGGGGTGCTGCACAGGGCAGCCCCCAGCCCTGCTCCATGCACAGCAGCAATATCGGGTTGAGACACAGACACCCCCCAGCTCATCCCCTGGGAATGGCCACTCGGGGAAGGGATGTGCTTAGGCCATCCTTGCTTCTTCAAAACTGGGGGTTCCTCCATTTATGGATGGAGAGGGGGCTCTGGATAGCCTCAGAAGGGAAGATGAATTTCATGTGAAAATGCCCCTATTTGTCTGAATAAATCGACACGACAGAGTATTTTTTCCTTCACCTCTGCATGGCCCAAAGGGATGGTGCAAGTGGTGCCAGTTTGGCAGCAAATATGGGGACATGCCTCAAAAAGGGGGAATGCAACATGAAAAGAAAGGACACAACTCAAAATGAGGATCCACAGAGAGGCAGCAGCAGCAGCTCCTTTCAAACCGCTGTCCCTGTGTGTTTTTACACCGACTTCGCAGGTAGGCAGGAGGTGTGAGGAGGACACAGCAGGGCTGTTTTCTCAGTTATTCCCCTGGCCAGTGAGATTCAAATGAAGACGCTAAGAGGATTTCCAGGGCTGTGAGGAAATCCCTTTGCTGAAAGCTGGGAGCTCTCCATGGGCTGGCCCAGTCCTCTTCACAGCATGAAGCAAACACGCACTTAACTCACTGACACTCCCGTGAGATTTCCCACATCGTGAGATCCGTGAGCTGATCCGCGATTTCATCTTATTCCTCAGCACAGCCAGGACAGTGGTGGGAGCCAGCTCCCCCTCCACGTGCTCTCCTGCTTCCCAGGGCTTCATTTGTTTGTTTTCAGCAGGATAGTTTTGTGAGCCGCTCCTCTGGCTCGTGTACAACACCCTCGATTCCCTTTATTAAGCACGGCAAGACAAGCGGTGAGTTATGGCTGTTGTTAATAAAATTACTCTGCTAATATTTTTCCCCAACACATGGAATATTATTGATGGATCAGGGATGGGGCCCATCCCGAGGCACAGGGCCCATGCATCACCCCAGCTCCACGTGCACCATCCAAATGGGGCCTTGGTGGAGCGTAAGTGGTGCACAGGCCTTTTATGGGCCTTCTGCAGAACGGTGAATTTTACCCAAAATGCAGGTTAAAACCCATGTTAGGTATTAATGTAATCAGGTCCATAATCTCTCTATCAAAAACTCCCCAAGCACCTCTTCACCTGCTAAACCAGGTAGCTCCTTATCTGGAGAGTGCTGTAACATATTCTAGGGGACTCCTTGTGTATTTTTGGTAAAGAAAATATTCATTGCTGAGCCCCTGCGAGTCCTGGCTTAGGGCAGAGCATGGGGAGTCACCAAAGGGCCATCCTCACCTGCCGCATGACTGTCCCAGCCCAATGTTTTCCTCCTCCACCTTCAAACACAGAATTAAATGATCACAATTTTTCTATGAAAACTTGGTGACCTCCACAAACTCATTGGAAACAGAAGTGCCAGCTTCAGGAAGTAAAAATCCTTCTTTTTTTCACCCCAAATCTATTTTTTGAGTCAAAAATTACATATTTTTAATTTTTTGGGGCAGCACATTTCCAGGAGAGCTGCAGCTTCCTTCCCCCACAAAGCTTCATCAACTTCATTCATCAGGGCATTTCTGCAAATTCCATTTAGATCCTTCACCTTAATAGAGGGATTTTATTAAACATTTTATTAAAGTCTTTTAATGCCTTCCAGGGCATGTTGTAAAACCCTACTGATTTCAGAAGCTTCTTTGAGGGATCACAGGCAGTGCAGAGCCTGGATGAACTTTTCCAGCATTTCCATGTTGAGAGCCCACGTTCGCAACTTAGCTCCTGTGTTGGACAGGACAGATAAAACCAGGGAGGGTTTTAACTTTGACCAAAATCATTAAAGGGTGGTATTTCCAATTGAAAGGGGAGGATGTGAAGAAGAAGTATTTCTTCCTTAAAACACACAGTTATTTTTTTGTTGGATTTCTTGCTTATGCTCAGGTAAGAAAAATTTCCAAGAGGAATTCCAGTTAAGGAGGTGATGAAACATGTTGAGCTGGTCAGGCAGTATTTGCAGTCTGTAAAAAAAGCTTATTTAGGGGCTCTTGTTACAATATTCCATGATAGAAGAGTTCAACAGGCATTTTTAAATGGATTCTGAGCAACTGGGCAGAGAGAAAATATGTCTATGGGACCATGAAACATTTATCTGTCCAGAAGGAGACAGGGGGAAAAAAAAAAACCAGGAATGATCTATCATAAGGGAGGAAATCTGCACCTCAGCATTTGCCAAAATGTCTTAATTGCTTTGTAAACTCATCTAAATAAATAAAACGTGGAGGTCTGTCTCTGCTCTCTGCTAAGGAGCAGCGAGTATTGCCTGGGGATAAAAGTCTTAATCCTGCCCAGGGCTGGGCTTGTTCCCAGTTTGGGACTGCCTGCTCCTGGTGCAGGAGTTCAGGATGTTGTCACAGGGCTTGGAGCAGGTCCTGGAGGTGGGGAGTGGTCCCTGCCCCAGCCTTTGGCCATGGGCAGGAGCCACTTGGGCATCTTTTAGCTCTGCTGGAAACTCACACCCGTTGTGGCTCCTCTTTACTTTTTATTTTTACAGCTCCTTGCATTTTTCCTGGTGCAAAAGGCTCCGTGACACTCACAGATCATTCACTTTGAGGGCTTGCACACCACAGGTGTGAGAGGGCTCCTTCTGGCTCCTTGGGTTTATTTAAAACTTTCCAATTTGTGGCTTTCCTCCCCAAAATCCAGATGAGATCATTGCTTGGGGTGCATTCTCATGGTTCTTGTGACAAAGGTGATTGTCCCCCTCTACTCCTCTGTGCTGAGACCCCACCTGCAGAGCTGCCTCCAGCTCGGGGTCCCAGCATCAGGATGTGGAGCCAGAGGATAAAGTCCAGAGGAGTCCATGGAGGTGCTCCAGGGCTGGAGCCCCTCTGCTTGAGAGCCAGGCTGGGAGAGCTGGGAATGTTCATCTGGAGAAGGGAAGGCTCCAGGGAGACTTTAGAGCCCCTTCCAGTGCCTAAAGGTGCATAGCATTTAAACCATGCAAATTAATGAGACTTAAATATGTGCTTCAGGTTAACAATATTCTAACACTGAACTAGAGCTTCATTTTCCAGATAGGCCTTGTTCAAATTTGTAAGGTAAATTTTCATCTTCATATATATGAAATATCTTCCTTCCTGCCTTCCTCCTG
This sequence comes from Corvus cornix cornix, assembly GCF_000738735.6. Classification (NCBI taxonomy): domain Eukaryota; kingdom Metazoa; phylum Chordata; class Aves; order Passeriformes; family Corvidae; genus Corvus; species Corvus cornix. The sequence goes on from NC_046338.1 coordinate 2,130,645, forward strand.
ATAGATTTTACCGTTTTATTTTCATTTCTTAGTGAACCTCGACCTGGAGCAATGGTCATTCCTGTATTGAAGCTGCTCCTAAAGGCAGCTCCTGAGTGGCTTCAGGGGCTCGCTGGAAACGGGGCTGGTGGGTGTTTAACAAACGCTGCTCACGGAGCGAGGATGACCAGAGCAGACTCATGGCTGAGACTTTGTCACACTATCCTGCTGCTTTGGCTTTTATTAACTAATTAATTTGTCTTCTAATAACTAATGGTCCAGTCCTGGACTCCTTATGCATGCAAAAAAGGGCATTTTCTCACAAAGCTGTGCCGGATCCTGAACAACTTCACTCATGGCATTGCTTCCATTGCAGTAACTATTTGCAGGAGTTTTCCCCTGAGTCGGTAAGGATTTTTCAGGCTGTCATTCTGGGAAGGACATATGTCCAGCGTAGCTACAGCTAACATGTCCCGCATGATTTACATGTTTCTTATGTGTGTGAAATGTAATATACTTCTATGTTTTGGAGTCGTGTATTTAGATATGATCTCACGTAAGTCTGGCAGATAAATAAGTTCATCTCATATAGCACTGACATACTTATTTTCACTAAGGACTGCTTTTACTCAAGGACTTCTTTCCGTGCTTGGTAGGGTCAAGCAGCCTTGTTATTGGCTCAGCTGGATCATTATTAGGTCCAAATTTTCCCTTCAGTCATCTGAAATAAAACCACGTAAGCAACGTAACCACTGTGTTTAAGTTAAATACTAATGTTAGCTGTAGATCCAGTGGTGGAAAGATTGCTGCCTGTCTGTATGGGATTTAATAATTGCTGGGAACAGGAATGATGTTTTATTTTCTATCTGCCCACAACACTTCAGCGACCGATCTCCGGGGTTTTATTCCTTCAAAGAGTGGCGTGGAACAGGCTGAGCTGCAACTCTTGCCCAGGTGAATGGCACCTCCTTTCAAAAACAACTTTGTGCAACTCGCTGCAGAATCACCTGGACAGAAATATCCTTAAATTCACATTTCTTCCACATTGCTCATCTGATTTCCTGAAGCTGAGGAAGAAGAGGGAGGAAGAGGAGTGTCCCAATTCTGAGGAAGGTACGAATGTGAAAACGGAGAACTTAAAAAAAATTCAAGAGGAGAAATTAATTAAATAAATGCTAATATAGAAGTAAAAAACCCCACTGCCTGAGAGGAGAGCAGTGTTTTAATGGCATAATTTGTGAATAATCTTGCCGAAAGGTCTTTGTGCTCGCTGCCCTTTGGTACCTGACTGTGCTTCTATGCTGCAATGTTTGTTCCTGGATTCTTCTGCTAAAGTTTATAGATCCATCTTTAAAAAAAGGGGGAGCGTTTCCATAATTATCCCCTCACCAATCTACTGCAGTAAATCACCCCTCAGCCCCATGCCTTGGTGTTTAACATGAATCAGATGAGAGAGCTTCATATTTAGTTTAATAAACTGTAATTTCTGACAAAGGTAACTGTCACCTTCTGTTTCATTCTGCGCGTTTATTTTTCAAGCACCAGAGCTGACCTCCGAACTCAATCTGCACTTGCCTATTGATGCATAAATATCTGTAATATCACAGTAAATTAAATTCAGTTTTAAAGGGTTTCTATTTAACAATCTGTCAGAACTTTCACAGCATTTGATTTCTAGTTTCCTCTGTCCACTGACAGGTTTATCTCGGTATGGCTTGATTAATGAAACCTTTTATTTGCAGTAAGCACACCTATTATTACATAATCTCTTAATGCTTGCTTAGGCAACATTGTACTCTGACAGCAGGGCTCCAAAAACTTCCAGCCCCTTCACTCCCTGGCAGAGCAGGCAGCAGGATTTGGGGCTGGAGAAGGGATGGCACTGTCCTGCCCTCCACCCTTGGGAGTGTTCGCAAAATGAAGCAGTTTCCCAGTTTAGCAGGTTTGGAAATGTTATTTTCAAGGAAATTGGTGTTAAACGTGCCTTATTAGAAAGTATTTTCACCTATGATTGACAAATGTACATTTAATTTGTGTTTAGTGTTTCCTAGGGAGGAAAGGGATATTCTCAAGATGAGTTCTTATGGATGATTTGTTGAATTTAAGGAAATACACTACAGCATAGCCTGGAGAAGTTTGTATAGGTTTGGATATCAGAGTTGTTGACTCCAATTCCTGGTTTTCCTATGGCCCTGGGAAAATCACTTCATCTCTCTGTGCTGTAATCCCATCTCTCTGATGGTTATGTGTAATGGAATAAATAGAATTACACCATGTGAGGGGCAGACTAAAACTGCTCCAGATGAGAGACAGTTGAGCCAAAACATTCCAGATTTCTTTCCTTACTGCACAGGAGGAAGTAGAATTCCTGATACCCCACACTTTCAGCACACAGAGCTGCTGCTGTGACTGTGGAGAGCTCTGCAGCAAGGGCTTGGATGAAAGATGAGGCGCCTTGGTACCCTTAGGTGAGCAGAAGTGAGGAAGGAACCAGTAAGTCACACTCCTGGACTAGGAAAAGATGTGGTTTTCACCCTCAAGGGAGCTGTATGTTTAGAAAAGTTAAGGAGAACTGCAAATATCCCTTGGTCCCTTAGGATTTTCTCCTTCCCAACTTGTACACGTGAGGGTGAACTTGCAGCCCCACAGGGCGCAAAGGGGGTTCTGACACCAAATTCATCAGGGCCATGGTTCACTTGATCTTATTTACAGCTGGGTTTTGGGCTTTTTCCAAACTGCTCCTCACTGGGAATTCTTTGTTATAACCTGATTGTCAGACTCTGTCAGGTTCTGAAAATAAAGACCCCACTTCCCAACCTGATCACCTAAAATGAGATTGAATAATGTAGGTGGGCTCTGACATTTGGGTTGTCTCCAGCTTCCCAGGGACACCCTTTGCTTTTAGTTCTCCAGGATCTCCAAGAGACTCTCTTGTGGAAATCCACATCCCTCTGGAACCAAGGAAAAAGTTCTCACCAGCTCCAGTAAAGATTTGATTGCTTGCATGCCAATATAAGTATCACATGTAGAAAATGTCACTCCAAACAGTCACAAATCCCTCTTGTGCAGAAATATCAGGAATTTCCATGTCAGCACTATTAAAAAGGAGAATAATTCCAAAGGTGATTTGTGCACCTGTTTCTTCAGCATGAAAACATTTCAAGAGGTTTATTGCATTAAGATGTTAATCAGCATCAGGAAACACATTCTCAGTTCTGCAATAAGACCCAGAGAGGCAGTGTCATTCCTCAGTAAACAACTCACAAATGAGGATTATATTTGTCTGTACAAAAGCACATGCAACACTCTGCACATCTAAACCAGACCTCAGAATATTTTCACGGTATAAAAAGTTGGAGACACTCATTAGAAGCAAATGGTATATTTTCAATGAATAAATGCAATATGGTTTCATGGCCCTGCACTTGGTGTGTCTTTCTGCAGCTCCAGGAGCGACGCTCCCAATACACAACTGCCTGTCATAAAAGTGTTTATTTGCTCAGAGGTACAGCTTCTGCTCCTGCAATCCTGCTGGTGGAATTATTATAATTCTCCAACACGTTTCAGGCTTTTTTGGGTTGTTTCACACTCTGCTTTTTAACCTTCAACAACAAATATTGTTGTATCATGAAGACAGCAAATCCAAACAATTACATATGTAGTCCAAAGGCATACACAAGAAAATCAATATTTGACATCTTTGCAACTCCCTCCTTGGAGCAGCGCTCAATAGCTCTTATTCATTATACACTTATCTCTCTTTCAGATTCGCCTTTGTCACCAGAAACCCATTTTTTTTTCTCCTTTGACTTCCACATAACTTCTTTGCCCTGTACTTTTACAGATGCCTTCTGGCTATAAATACTAATGAAATCTCTTTGCTTAATTCAATTTTGCTGGTACACTTACAGTTATGACCTAACTTTCCCACGAGAGAGACTGATTGAACATTCCAATACCTTATGGATGGGAGCAAACACTCCACAGAACTGGACTGACAATTTCCATAATTATAGAATTCACAGCCTAATGACCTTAAAAAACAATAAAAAGATCTCTTGTTAATTCCATTTCTGTTACTGACATTCAAGATATTTCATTTTTCACAGGACAACAAATTTACTTTTTATTTTCAAAAGAGCAGTCTATCCTTTTACCCTAGATTAAATTTTCTGAATATTGGAGGATTTCATTGAATATTTAGCATTTCTTTGTCTTTTAAAAGTTAGAATATTTATGATCCTTAGAATGCTCCTGACTGATTTATAGCAATCAATTATAAGAGTGCGTTTTGAAATAGCCCTTTTAAAAATGAAGAATAGAATAATTAAAAAGATCAGAAGTCCTCCCTTGCATATAATTATTTCATTATTTCATTACAGTGCAGAAATTGTTTTTGCTGACTGCGAACAATTTTAATTGAGCAAAAGCTGTATTAATATACGATAGCAAGCAGTTCTTCCTAAGAAATAAGAGCACTAATTGCCTAAATTTTTATTCAGCACAGAGAGCCTTAAAAGCCACATTGTAATATAAACCTAATCACTGGGTACAGTGGATCCTTTTGCCGTGGTGGAGCCATTCCCAAAGCATAACCTTGCTGTGCAGTTAATTTATTCCTTCAACAGGTTTATTGCTGCATGAAACATTTGTTTGGGTGCTGATTTGTGGCAGGCTGAGAGCAGAGAGCTTTGTGCCAGCCCGCCTGTGCCTGCCCAAGCAGGGCTGCCTGTGCCACCCACGGCCACCTTGTCCCCACGTTTTGGTGGGGACACCACCACGGTGGTGCCTACATTGCTTTGGCTCCTCACTTCCCATCGCCTGGCTGCTTTCTCCAGCTGCTCCAGGGTTTCCATCTGTGCATGGGGAGGAAGAAAAACACCACCAGGGAGAAATTAAAAGTGTGAGCCTGCTTTTGATGTCTTGAATTTCCATGGGAGAGAGGTTTCCTCTTGCTGTAAGGATTTGGGGAGCTTGAGCTGTTGCTGAAAGCTCTTAACTATACATACCCCACCCTGGGTAAGTATCCATGCTTCTCCAAGGAGAAGGTGGTGGTGTTTGTTGCAGGCTGGGATTTGGGTGGGCTTGCCTTGGCCCAGAGACCTCTTCTCATGCTGCTGTTGGTCTCTGTGTTAGAAATATTTCACTGTCACCGGTGCCACCTCTCTTCAGGGGTCTGGACTTGCTGCCAGCTGCTGAAAACCACCCCTGTGCTGGCTGGCTGAAACTCCTTTGGCCACATGTGATGGCAAATTATTGTCAGCTTTGGAAACACAGGTTCCTTGGCCACGATGGTCCTTCCGGGTGCTTCCCACAAGGGACTTGAAGAAGGGTGGGATTGGGCTCTGACAGGGACTGATGTGGGCACTGACAGGGACTCTCTAGGGGCACGGCTATAGGGGCAAGGGCACTCACCAGCTGTTCGTTGCTCCCAAGCCCTTCCCAGCCTCTGGCATGTAATATTCCACTGTGCCAGGCACAGGCAATCCATTCTTGTGTTCAGCTCCCAAGTAGAGCTCAACATCCCACCTGATACAGACCAAAAAACACTGGTGAGGTTGGCTCAGAGTCCTTAACTTCATCGGAGACAGTTTTTTGGAAGGAAGCAAAGTCTTTTTAATAAATAATAACACCTTAGCCGGCGTGGTGCTGGCAGATGGCTCGTGATAGCTTCTGCCTGAGGTCTCTGAGCTCAACGAGAGGAGTCTGGAAGTCCATGTCAGAGACACCGCGGTGCCTGGGAGTGCAGACATGGAGTTATCTGGAAATAATCGCTGCAGGGGACATCTGGAGTTTGTCTGATGTACAAGTTTCTCCTATCACAGCGTAGTTGCTTCCGGGGTGCCGAGGGAAGCCGCAAATGGGGCTGCTGGTGGTTTGTGAATAAGGCTCTTTGTCAGTGCTCGGCTCTGATCCCCCTCCTCTCAAAGCCTGGCTGAAGCCCATCCAAAGAAGAAAAGTGGAAATGAAAGATAAAATTCTGGTCCAATGCAGCAGCCTTAATATAGTGTCTGAATGGGAGAGAAAAGATTTAAAATTACCTCAAAGTGAGGCTGGAAGTTTCCTCCTGAGCTCGCTGCTTTCCAGTCCCACTGTGAAGCCTTGAATGCAGTTTTGGTGCCAAATTAACACTGTAGTGTTCAAGTAAGAGCAGTGGAAGTACCAGTACCAATAACAGCCAGCAGCACTCAAACACAGCCGCATTAAGGATCGCCTGGCAGCAGGTGTGATGTATCCCTCTGCTATTCCATAGTGTCAGCCCTCAGGTACATAGTTATAATTCCTGCGAGAGGCAGGCTCTGGAGATGACAGACTGAATAGTTACAATCTATCATGAAACATTTTCAAGGATGAGTTAATGATTTTGTGCAATTTCCAGACCAGTTAGCTGAAGCCTGCAAGCTGGAGTTCCCCTGGGCTGCAGCTCACCAGGAACAAGTAACTGCTTTCTCCTCGTGCCTCAGTTTCCACTTCTACAAAACGAGTAAAGATCCTGCCTTTTCTGTGAAATCATTTAAATCTATTTCAGAAAAGTGCTGTATAGGAAATACTCCAGAGCAGGGAAGGTGGGCTTTAACCAACTTTTCTTGCAGCAAAATCAGGGCTAAAATTAGTCCTGAGTTAACACTTTTGTTTTTTCTGAACAGTTATATCCCATGTTTTCCTGAAGTAAGTGCACAGGCTAAGACAGGGAATGTGTCTGTCTTTGCCAGTGACTTTAGTGTCTGGTATCTGTGCAGGTGGAGGTGGGAAATATTGGAAACTCCTTTTGTATGTGCTTGTCTCCAGCTGGAGCCTGCTGTTGTGTCCGTGGGTTTTGTGCATGTGAAAAAGTCTTGCATCTTCCCAGCTGAGCTCTGCCCTGCTGTGGTGAAAGCCATTACAAACATCAACTCCACAAATCCCTGCACTGGCTTAATTTCCTTCCCTTTCTCCACCGAGTTGGTTTCAAAGAATTCCAGGATCACAGAATGGTTTGAGTTGGAAAGCACCTTAAATCCCATCTTGTTCCACCCTCTGCCATGGGCAGGGACACCTTCCACTATCCCAGGTTGCTCTAAGCCCTGTCCAACCTGGACTTGGAGACTTCCAGGGACAGGGCATTCTCCTTTGCAGAGGTCTGAAGCTTAATTTCCCAGCCTGTAAGAACCTGATAACAGCCTGGCCATCCAGATGTTGGTTGGAAAGCTAAAACATTATGAAAGATCCTCAGTGACTCCAGAGTCCATCCCTCCTCACTGGAGCTCTGGCCCCTTGTACCCCCCTCCCTGGGCACCAGACTGGCAAGGCTGGTCCTCACAGTGCTCTGGGACTCTGACAAAGAGAGAAGGCTCCAGCTGTGTCCAGACACATTTTTGCAGCACTGTCCCTTGGCTCACAGCTCTGCCCTTTGAAAACTTGGGCACTTTTACTCTAGTGAGCCCTCTCGGTGCTTCCTCAGTGCCCAGGGTAATCCGTAAGAGGTCGGTTCCCTCGCAGTCCCAAGACAGCTGTGCTGGCAGTGTGGGATACAAAGGATTTGTGCTGCCATCTGTGTCCTTTGTGCCTGCTCACGGCATTTCCCTCCCTCCCCCGTGCCCGGCAAGAAGGAGAAGGTTATTTGTCTTAAGAACATTTTCTCCTTCTCTCTCTTTTGTTTTGCACCAGTGTCAACGAGCAATTTGCACCATAATTCATTCTTGTTTGGGCCCTAATTGTCCCTCCCTGTCCGGAGCTGGCTGCTTGCCTGGCCATTCCCAGGCTCTCCCCGGGTGTTTCCCAGAGCTCCATCGAGGCAGGGTCAGCCCTCGTCTGCCAAGTGGAAGCTGCTGCTCCGAGGGCATCCCATGGTATTCTATGAGAGTGAGAGTAGGGAGAGCTCCGAATAAACACTCTGGGGCAGTTTAAGGTGCAGCTGCTACTGCCCAATTCCCAGCCCTCCTGTGAAGTCCTGTTGAGAAGAAGGCAGCTCTGACAAAGACATGGGGTTGGAAGTGGAGACCATCCTTTGTGCTGCTCCAGCCAGGCAGCCATCAAGACCCAAAAAAAGCTCAGTTATGGCTAAACTCACATAGTTATACACAGACTGTGCAATCATTAATAAAACACCCAACAAAAACCCTCCCCTCTTTCACCAGGGTGACATGAGACTTAATTAATTAGCACTTTAAGGTGCTTAGATAGTCCATTGGTGGGAAATCATAACTTACTCATTTTCCCCTCCAAGTGGTCAGAAAAGAGTCGGCATTTCGTTCTCATAGATGCAACAGAGGCATCACTATTGCATCTAAAATTTTGCAAGGGATAAAAGACCTAGCAGAGGGCTCTCACTTCCTGGAAGTGATTCTGATGGCAGGAATTATTTAAAGGGAGAGAAAAGCATGCCTCTATTGAGCAAAACTCAGAGCAGGTTAGGAAGGCTTGATGACAACCCAGAAGCTTCAACAAGGAAGAGAGAACTTTTGTCACAGGCTTTTCAACCTGTAGCAACCAGGGAACACAACAGGGAAGGGCAAGAAGATGCTTGGCAAATTCAGAGTGAAGAACAGAGCACATTTTTTAAATGTAGGGAGTCATTCAATTCACCTTCCTCTCTCTGATGCCCAAGAAATTTTAGAAATTTAAATTAGGAAATTTAAACCTCAGGAATTCCCAGGGGGATTTGGTGGTTCATCCTGAGCTCCCTGCGCAGTTGGGCTGTGCTGCAAAGCCATTTCTGCACCCACTGCCTTGGCAGCACCACACACACAGAGACACACAACGCACCTCTGATGGCAAAAGCCAGAATGTATCACTTAGAAAGGCTCCAAAAAACCCACTTTTCTTTTATAATAATATTTCCACAGGCCAAGGAATTGATGGCTGGACTAGGGGAAAACATGCCTCTTTGTTTCCAAGTAATAGGCTGCAGTTTTGCAAGACTAAATCCTTTTAAAAGCCCAGAATCACATCCATTCAGCCCGTAAAAGAAAAAGAAGTCTAATTTGATAACATTATACATAAAGTGTTTTCTTGACTTAGATATATTTTAGGCATGCCAGTTATATAACACAGAACAAGCGGGGGGAAAGGACTTGATCACATTCAGATGATACTAAATTATCTTATGACACAGGCTGTATCTTTTTTACAACAGAAAATGGAAACAACTGTGTCCTTGACCTTCAAAAAGGAATTGACTTCCCTAGCTTAACTATTCAAACAAACAACTGTGTACTCTCTTCAATTCCTGTGATAATTTTGATTTACTGTAAATGACTGAATTTAATGAACTAAATTATGCTATTTAAATGCATTTTGTGAATGGTATTGTAGTTTGTTACTAAGCATTATGTCTATGCTAAAGTGTGCTGTAAATGATATGATATGGAACATATGTGCTGTATTCATAATTTAACTGTTGCTATGGAGTGCCTTCTTCAATAGGCTCCTTTGAAAAACGAGTTCTTTATTTACCTGGTGAAATGAAGGTGATTTCTCAGCAAACCTCTAGGTCTCACTGACCTTGACAGAATTACAGTGCTAATATTTTCACATGGATGAACTGTTCTTCAATAATTTTTCCAAAATAGATGGCACAAATAGGTTTTCCGTTAATGCCGTGACATACTGCATGTTTTCTAATCTCACTTTTCTTTTTGTTTGAACAAATGTTTATTACAGCTCTTGCAAAATGACTCCTGTCCTCATTAGTGATAACAGGTTTCTGAATTCAGAGCTGGATCTCAGGGTCTTGGACGTGATTCCCAAAAATGCCTTGAGCCTGATGCTGCAGAGGCAGCCAGTGCCCAGCTCCATTTCCAGCCATGCCATGCAACCTGTGTTATGCTCCTGTTGATGAAACCCTTTGTATACTTGGATTTCTCTGTTCTTAAGGCCACAAATTTGACTCTGTTTTGCTGGTATTGGGGGATTTCTTTGCACTTAAAGCCAGGTTCATCAGAGCTAAATCCTGAAACTCTGCAAATTCCCTTTAGCCAGACACCTTTCTTTCTTTAATGCCTCTGGGCCAGTCAGGCACACATAGATACTGGTCAGAAATTAAGAGTGTTATACGTAAAATGATATATAAAAATAGTTCTACTGTTTTCAGAAAATGATGGGAAATTGAGTAAAGCCTCTAGAATTTCAATGGCTACTTCTAAGTTTGGAGTCTCATTTCAGATTTTTCCTATTTACTACTTCTTTCCAAAGGGAAAATGTCAGTAATTTCTGAGAGCAAATAACAATGCAAGAAAATTCTGGGAACAACAGGGAAGGATTTTTACAATATCTTAGAACATATCAGTCTTCATTCAGTGTGCATTTAATGGGTCAAATAAGGACACTCTTGATGAAACATTGAGCCATATATAATACCACCTTTTAACTAATTTGAACATCCACAATAAATCATGGCTGCATTTCATAACTGTTCATCAACCATCAGCTCCCAAGGAGAAGAGCTGAGTTTTCTGAACATGGACTGTCTTGGAAACCCTGGCTGGTTTTAACTATGTGATATGTGTTATCATTGCAAACAAATGCAGCAAATATTGTAAGGGTTTTTTTTTAATAGCCGTATTTCCACCAGTGCATAGGTCTGGTGGCATTTTTATATGTGCAAAGGCTCCTCCTGGAGGTCAGTTGTGTTGTCAGATGCCCTGCTCCACACTCAGGTGGGTTTTTGCAGACCAGCCTTAGTTCCTGCCTGTGCCAGAAAATATACTTATAAAACAAACTGCTAAAAATATAAGCACATGTGGCATGGTGAAAAATTTCTTGCTGTAAAGCTCATTCCAAAATGTTTCCTAACCTAACAGGAGTGTGTCTGTTGGTTTGGATGCGTCTATAGAGGGAGAAAAACTTGAGGGTGACTTTTTATTTTCACTTTCTCTTGAAAAAATAACGATCTGCTGAAGGAAAGTGCACAAACAGCGAGGGGATAATGCTTCCCATGACCTTACTAAAGCAGGTACTCTTGGCATCTCCTGCTGCTGGGAGCCTGAGCACATAGCCAACACCTATGGATGGTGTTGCAGGATGATGGACAACGTTTGGGCTTCAGCTCCCTCATCATCACCGTCCTGAGAGGCTTCAGCGAGGGCAGTGCCAGGAGCAGGATGGGACCCCTGCCCACCTTCCCAGGTGGCACAGCTCCATGAGAGGAATTCCTTCTCTAGCACTTTTTATTTTGGGTTAATCAAGTGCGATCCCAAATGCTGTGCAGAGAGTGGGTAACGCCTCCTGAGCCAGGAATTGGCATGGCAGGAGCAGCCTGCCCCGGGTACCTGCTCTGCATTGTGCACCATAATTGTGTGAGAGAAGGAGCTATTTTTCAGCAAGTGGCTATCGGATACTTCCCGTGCTGCATATCAACAACCAGATCTTGACCCAGAAATGTCAGTCCCCGCTCAGAGCAGACAAGGAAGCATAATTAGAGATGCTCTGGCAACGTATTTTAGCACTGACGGTGACAATGTTTAAATTTTTAATCAGGCATGTAACATAAAAAGCACATAACATGAAATGTGAAAAGAAAATTGGCAAATACCAACGTGCTGTTTGACACTTTATTTCACTGAAGGAAGTGAACATCAATAAACATTATTTATCATAAATGACAGAGAGGAAGGTGTGTTTCTAATAAAAACCTTCCCATTGCAAGGGGTGAATCTCATAAAAGCACCCTGATAGTACTGTAAAAGCCATGCTGGGCCAGACCACAGAAGGAAACACAGAAATATTTATTGGGAAGCTGTGATGTGCACCCAGATGTGTTCCCTCACGACAGCTGGCTTTGGGGGGCAAAGAGATGCCCCCAGGGTGCAAGGACCCTCTTCCTTCACCTGCCACATCCAGATGTGGCACAGCTCCGAGCCCCACAGTAGGTGACACAAATGTACAAATGTATGATACAGCAAACGCCCTCCCAGGTTTGAGAGTTGACCCTTCAAGAACTGCATCCCATGGCAAGTTTTTCCCCAAGATGGAAAACACTGAGTCAGATATTTCTATCTGGAAATTAGAGACAAACTGAAGAGATGTGGTGGGCTGGGTCCAATGTACTGACCCAAGGTGTAAATGGGGAGCTTTTTTGTGACCCCCTCACCCCCAAACTCCTTCTGTTTTAGCAAAACCTTTTAATTTCAGTGTCTTTGTAAACACTGCTGGTATTTTCTCCTGCCTAAACCCCATCCCTCCCACCATGCCTACTGGATGTGGGCTCTGCTGAGTGAGACCTTGTGGTGATCTGAGCCTGGAGAAGCACTGAGCTTTACAGGGTAGATGAATGCACCCAAAAATTACTTGAGGGAAGTGCCAATCCAAGTATGCCAAAGTTAGAAAAAGCCTGATTTAGGGCTATTCTGGTCACTTTAATTTGTCTCTGTCGTATGCCTGAATAGAGAGTCAGTCTCCAACTGCAAGATTCCAGCTGCTGCCACAAAAAAGTACAAACTTAGAGAAAACAACCCCTCTGTGCAGAGCACACTGAGGCAAACTGTGTGTGGCTGCCCCTGAAGCCCATGTGAACATATGTGCACATTCTGATACTTTCTGAGTGTCCAAGCTCCTCTTTGCCTTCTCTAGCTGCAGTTGTCCCTTTTTCCCCGCTTGAAAATCCCCTTCTCTCCCAATCCTAGTCTCTGATATCTGCCTCCTGGATGCAGGTTCCTGCCTTTGCCTCGTTACTGCCTGTCTGGCTCTTGTGTCCTCTGCAGCAGGGTTACATTTCCATGGTCTGTGCTGCTAGGATGTTGTGAGGAAGAGCTGGGAGCCTGGGAAGACCTGCTCAAGTGCCAAAGCTGTGGGCTGCTCTTCTTTGGCTTGCTCCGATGGGATCATGGTTGCCTGGTTGATGGGAGCTGTGAGGAGAAGTGTTCTATGCACAGAAGACAGAGGCTTTGGAGGATGTTGTGGACAAACCCTGAAACCTCTAATTTTTTTATAAACTTCACCAAATCCAGACAGAGTCAATAATTCATTCCCAAAGGCAACGGAAGTCTCCCAGCCAAATTTTAAGTACAAACCATCCTGAAGTGAGATCTTCTCAATGAGATTGTTGTGAGATTCTTTTTAATGTGGGCAAAAGAAAATATTTTGACTTGTTCTTGTTCGAAGAAAGATGTGAATCCTCTCTTTTGTTTTTTTTTATTCCTTCTTTTTTTCTCTTCTGAAATGTAGCAAGAGAATCCATTGGCAGTCATCATGGGACATTTCATCTCAAATGGGTAAAGGCTGGCAAAGGTACGGGCAACTGAAGGCAGATTTATACAATGGGGAGTGTCAGAAAAGCTGAACTGTAGGCACTGCTCTGCCCCACTTCTCATGGAATCATAATAATGCTTTTCATGGGAGCCTGCCTCTGGGTTAACTCCTGGGTGACCACAAGCCTACGTGTTGCTAATAATAGCATCATTGGCTAAAATATCTCCATGTTTACTGAGTTGCATATTCCAATTTTTTGTCTCTGTTTTGTCCTGCTTGTTCTCTTTTGTTTTCCATTCCCGTCATGCTGTTACACTAATATTTTCCATCTTGGTTCCAAGGGCTGCCACCATTAGCTGCTGCACCACGTGAACATTTGTGTCTCTCCATCAGATTTGTGAGGAGGCTGCTATGGCATGGCCAGCTCTCATGGCAGTGTTTCCTGAGAGCAGATGGTGACAGCTCAGCGCTGTCACCCGAGGCAGCTGGGGTGAGCTCCCTCTCTTGGAAGCATGGACTGTGACCATGGCATGGCTGGAACTGATCACAAAGTCTGGGGAATTTGGGCAAAGAAAGAGGAAATTCTGTATTTTATCCAAAGATAAGTAGTTTTGAATTATTTCAAATTGAGGCAACTGATAAAATGCTGCTGTCAGCCCTCACCACCCAGCAGGAAAAGCCATTTCTATTATCTAAAGGCATCGTTGCACCACCCCAAATTAAGTTCCATCACACCGTGCTTGGTAGTTATGACAAAGGGTAAATTTGAGCCGTGGAAGGAAACAAGAGAGTTTGCTACTGCACTGTTAGTCCTGCTTTAGACTTCATGGACTTGGTCAAGCATAAGACAGTTTTTGCTGGACCGAAATCATAGCTAAACCCCAGAAATTAATGTTTATCCCACCTCTATATCAATTCTTGGGGCACTGGACTTCAGATCCTTACCTTTGGACCTCACAGATCCTTACATTTGACTTCATGGGGATTTAGATACTGAAGGATTTGGGTCTTAACCTCTGCTCTAGTTTCCCAGCTGAAAGACAGTAGTAATATTTCTCTGCCATACAGCAGACTCACAGTGAGTAATTATTTCATATTTGTAGAGTACTTTGGGAAGAATGTGCTCCATATTGCTGATATTATTAACTTCTGGAGCCCAAGATGGAACAGTCAAGTGCCTCTGTGCTGTTCAGACCTGATAATCTTGAAATCCAAGGAATATCTAGAAGTTTTGACAGGAGAAACTCTCAGAAACAAAAAGAAATCCTTTTACACAGCAAGGATTTGGGGAAATAATGTAGAAGCATCAGTACACAGGCCAGCCTCTTGTTGCAAAGTGAGTGTGTTTCCAGCCTACATCAAAGCTGTTTACCTCTCCTGTCAGATGATTTTGTGAGAGTGTTGCAGAGGGCTGGAGAATATCGGGGTGACAGAGTCAACTTACAGAAAGGACTTACTGAGGCAGCAGACGTGCAAGCAGAGGTCAGGGTTAGCAGGGACAGGGCACAGGGTCTGGTGAGTGGATGAGAGGTCCAGAACAACAAACAAATGTCCCGTAGGACAGAAATCCAGCCATGTCCTTGGCTGCATCAAAGGAAGTGTGATCAGCAGGTCAAGGGAGGTGGTTCTTCCCCTCTCTCTGCTCTGGTGAGACCCCACCTGGAGCACTGAGTCCAGCTCTTGGGGCCCCACCATAGGAGCGATTGGGACCTGCTGGAGAGAGTCCAGAGAAGACCACAAAGGTGCTCCAAGGGCTGGAGCCCCTCTGCTCTGGAGCCAGGCTGGGAGAGCTGGGGGTGCTCACCTGGATAAGAGAAGGCTCCAGGGAGACCTTAGAGCCTCTTTGAGAGTGTAAAGGGGCTCCAGGAGAGCTGGAGAGGGACTGGGGACAAGGCCTGGAGGGACAGGACACAGGGAATGGCTTCCCACTGCCAGAGGGCAGGGATGGATGGGATATTGGGAAGGAATTGTTCCCTGGGAGGGTGGGCAGGCCCTGGCACAGGGTGCCCAGAGCAGCTGGGGCTGCCCCTGGATCCCTGGCAGTGCCCAAGGCCAGGTTGGATGGGGCTTGGAGCAACGTGGGATAGTGGAAGGTGTGCCCTGGATTATGGGGGCTTCGTTCTGCTCCTCATTCCTGTCTTCCAACACAGGGGGGCTGGGTGTCTGGAGAACTACTGGTCTTGCCATGAACAGCTGAGGCAAAGAAGCCATTGAGTACCTCAGCCTTTTCCTCAGCCTTTGTAACTATGTCTTTTTCCCATTCCTGCTGGGTAACTGTTAGGTATTGAGGTACTTAATATAAAATTTTGAATTTTATTGTTTGCATTGGAAATTGTGACCTGGCTCACTTGGAGGCATTCAATATGAAGGTTGGGTTTTTTTTTTTTCTTGTTTTTATATAATTTTCCATAATTTCCTCTTGCCTTGTGCTATTTTAAGATGCTTAACTTAGTAGCTCCAGAAGAACCATTCATAAATAGAGTTGATCTGTGTTTTGAAAGTTTAACATACACTATCCAATGCACATTTACATACACCACTGAAATCCGGCATTTGGGAAATTAAAACAACAAAACTTGATTGCATATCATGATTTCATATTTTGCAGATGTTAATATTTAATCATATGCAGAGCCATTTAGCTTAAGTGCATTAATGTAACTCATTTAAAAGAGGCCAGTAATTGTCCTATTAACTCCCAGCCTGGATGTTATCCATGCTGCCCTGCTGGTAAGGCCAGAGGGAGAGTCTCCTATTGGCACCCACAGAGATTGCTCTGATCTGTTGAAAATCCTGTTAAAATCTAATTACTTAGGAGAATAGGCCAGGGAATATCTAATGAGCTTCAGGAAACCCACTGAAAGAAATTCTCTTTTAATACAGACTGAAACATCTTCTGTGTTTCAATTACAGTGGTACCACATGAACATAATTACACTTGTATAGAACGGGCCTCGTCTTTGTTATTTTAATTATGTATCACTAGATTTTTCTTAGTCATGGAGAAAAATAATTTGATTCCCCATAAAGGTTAAATGTTGATGAAAAGCTGAGTGTTAAAATAAATGTAATCTTTGTTTATGATAATTTCTTCTTTGTTTTGTGAGGAAATGTTAGTCAAAGTGGGTCACTGAGGGAAGATGACCGACCAAACACACACTGGGGAAGCCCTGGGAAGGTGGAGATGTTGTACTGATGAGAAAGATTTCAGAGAAGGTCACTCACTTTGCCAGCATGAAATCTGGCCTTACTTTTGTTATGGTAATTGATGCTGTTGACATTAAGCTCACAATAAAATCTCATAGCAGCAGCAGCAGCGCAACAGACTCCCTGTACCAACAGGGGGGACTATTTGCAATTTTTTCCGCTTGCAGCCTCTTAATTTTTTTAATTTGAAAATTCTGGTGGTAACGTGACCAAAATTATCACTGATGGCTTTTTGCAGTGACACAAACAGTTCTGTTTCTGCCCAAGAGAGTGGAACAGGCTCCCCAGGGAATGGGCACAACCCCAAGGCTTGCAGAGCTCAAGGAGTGTTTGGACAACACTCTCAGGCACCGGGTGAGATTGTTGGGGTGTCTGTGCAGGGTCAGGAGTTGGGGTCAATGATCCTTGTGGATCCCTTCCAACTCAGGATATTCTGTGGTTCTAGGGTTCTAATCCATGGACCTGCACGGCCTTGCTCCATTGGGAAATGAAGAGCACGGGACTGCTCATGGGTTTGGCCCCTTTATTGTGGCTGCCAACAACGTCAGAACCAGAGCAGCTGATCCGGGCAGCCTGGAGCATTGCTGCTGCCGCTGCTGAACCCGGGCTCTCTGTGGAGAATCCACTGAATTTAATGGGGTTAAACCCTGAGGAGATGGTGTGGGCACAGAGGAGGTGGGACACCGTGACTGCCTGCCTGCCGGAACTCTGGTCCCAGAGTAGGGATGGCAAAGAAACCAGTGAAGGAGTAGCTGCTGGATAAACCCTTCACCATCTGCAGCCCCAGGTCCCTCACACGCTGTGAGGCTGTGGGGAGGCGGGAAAGTGCGGAGGTGGGAAAACGGAGAGGCGGGAAAACGGAGAGGCGGGAAACCGCTTCCTTCACACGCACTCTTAGGCTGCCCTGAGTCTTTGCTGAGCAATCCCGTGGGAGAATGTGATTCTCACGCAGCCTGGCTGCCCTGAAGAAGCTGAGGAGAGCTGAGGAGAGGCAGGTGCCCTGTTGGGTGCATGAGGGCTCGTGAAGAGACAACCGGCCATGGCTGTTCCAGGTGGGTTTGCCCACCCTGTGTCGGGCAGGGCTGGATCAAAGAATCACAGGATCTGCTGGGTGGGAAGGGACCCTCAAGGATCATCTAGTCCATCTTCTGGCCCTGCACAGACAACCCAACAATCCCACCCTGTGCCTGAGAGCACTGTCCAAATGCTCCTGCAGCTCTGGCAGCCTTGGATCTGTGCCCATTCCCTGGGGAGCCTGTTCAGTTCCCGACCACCCTCTGGGAGAAGAACCGTCTCCTAATATCCAACTTAAACCTCCCTGACACCACTTCAGGTTATTCCCTCATGTCCCGTCCCTGGTCACACCGTCTCCCCCTCACGAGAAGCTGTAAGTGCAATGAGTCTCCCCTCAGTCTCCTGCTCTCCAGCTGAAGAGACCAAACGCCCTCAGCTTCTCCTCACTATTCTTCCCCTCACGGCCCTTCGCCATCTTTGTTGCCCTCTTTTGGATGCTCTCAAATGGTTTAATGTCTTTCTCATGGAGCCTGGCTGGATGTGGAGGTTGGTGCCATGACTGGCAGAGGTGCCCTCAGGGAGATGACTGCCCTGAGCTGGGAGATGTTCTGACATTCCAACATGGGGAGCTGACTGTGGGGTCCCGCAGAGTGAGGGGTGTGAGGGGGGATTCACCTCCTCAGAAGTGGCACAAAGCTACAAACAGAAGTAATAAGGACTAACAACTGCTGTCCACCACTTCAAACTCTCACGCAGGGTTTTAACCTGTGGGAAACTATTGCAGTCAGTTTGGTGAAGAGTCATGGCTGTGGAATAACTTTAAAAACCATGGAAGAGGCTGCTATGAACAGGAGTAGCCTCTGGGGCTATTCTGACTTCACAGAAACCTGGACTAAAGTTTGCAAAATGAGAGATCCATGTAACAAAACCTTAATTCTCTTTTCCTTTTTTCAGGTTGTGCACAACCTCAGAATTGTGCTGCTGTTTTTGCTCCAGAGCTCAGCCCAATGTCTTCCTCTCTGTTTGAATGGCAGACCAAGGAAAGCTGGCACAGGTAGTGGGCACAATTCCTATCAGATTCCTATCTGATATGGAGCTCTATGTTTTAATTTCCTTGTTTTTTAAATAACTGAATGCATTTTACAAATGTGACTCTCTTGCTTATGGAAATAATTTAATACTGCTACACAGATAAAGGAATAGAAAATGTTACCAAACTCCATTCTGGATGATTCCAATAGTATTTCTAATGAAGACAAAGTAGTCCTATTTTCTTAAGATATTGGGGGTTGAACATGAAGGGTCAGAGAATAAGTTGCAGAGCCACAAATTCATACATTTGAACTCTTTAAAAAGCTTTTCTTTGAAATTTAAGTGATAAATCCTTGTTTAACACATTGTAAACGTATTTACCGTGTTCCTTCCAGCTATCAAATGCAGTTGAGTGGGATTGCATCCATTATATTTGGTGTTAATGGAAGTGAGGTATTTGGTGCTTCATTTGACTGCATCCAGGAGAAAAAATGTGCCTCCTCAAGCTGAACTCCCACTCATCTGCCTGGAATTTGAAGGCCAAGTGCCTTATAAGTCCCGTGTAAAATCTATCTGTAATATTTCTCACTGCATCCATTTAAGTACTTTTCATACTATTAAGATGCACATTTGGCAGGGAGAAGGAAATGAACTCAGGGAAAAATATTAAGATTTGGCTGAACTGTAAACTCTGTATTGGGAATTGGTCCAAACTTTGATTTTGCCCTTTTTAAACCACAAAACTGGACCTAGATTTTCAAACTCTGAGGCTCAGCTTGGTGTGGAACTGCAGAGTTCTCAAAAATCCTACCCAGCCCCTCAGGTTGGAAAACCCTTGGAGGTGATCCTGGCACAGCTTGAATTAGAATGAGAGTGAAAGAACCAGAGGAACCTCCCAAGCACTGCAGTCACATTCACTGAGTGATTGTAGTTTAAACTTCTGCAGTCTCTTTCCTGAGTCTCATCCTTAAAAGATGTCACATAAAAAAGGGTTATTCTACCTAGAGAATGAGCAAAGGAGTTTGGAGACTGCAGAGACTTGAGGGAAGATGGAACTCATTGACAGGAGGGGAAAATAAAAGGTCAAAAGTGGAAAGGAGGGAGGAAAATGGCTACTGTGAAAGACAGAAAAAATCACTGGAAATGTTCCCACCCCCACCCAGCATCCTGGCTCCGGTTCTGTGTCGAGTCATTTCTTTGGAAAAAGAGCCAGTCCGAGTACATTGCTGCTCAAGCCCGAGTGAATGCGTTATAAAAATGGAGAGTAGCATGTAAATCATTCATGGGGACGGGGAAATAAATAACCCTTTATGCCCATATAAATACTTATCAGGTGTTCATAAGGGGAATTTACATGGAGTTTTATTCAGTACTGTCAGCCATTCCTCTGTCTTCCATCATTCCTGCCGTGAAGACAATTCAAAATATGGTGGTGGAGAGAGCAACCTCTCCACCAGCGGATCCGCAGCACATCATGTAGAAAGCTCTGAACTTGCCCTCAGTGCTGCTGTTATTTTTATTATGGCTCTTAGCCGAGTGAGATCATTCTTCCTGGTTTGCCTCCCAAGAAATAATGGGAAGCAGTATGTTTAGCCAGTGGATTGATTCAGTGATCTATTAGTCTAATCCTGACTCTGCCAATCATCTACTGGGTGACTGCAGGCGAATCACATCACTTCTTTTGTGCCTCTGTTTCCTCTCTGACCTTCTGCCTGTCTTGTTTATTTGGACTGTAAGTTATTGAGGGCAAGGGCTGCCTCTTGCTGTTTGTGTGTACGGACCATGTCTGGTGCTCTGGGACCTCTGCGAGGCTCCATCTCCAAGTGGTGCTGCATGTAAATAACAACATTCAGCTCCTCTTCTGGAGGTCACAGAAAGAGGAGGAGTTGGCAGTTGTATAAACTGGTGGCACACTAAAAGGACATGAGGAAGAGCTTCTGCCATGAGCTGTTTTGCTGGGTGCTAAACAGGTGCAGAGCAGAAAGGTGCTCCCTGCCCCACAGATCGTGATGTGAGATCACTTTGGCCATCACGAGCTGCCCTGAGCCTTCACTGCTGGGATTCTTGACTTAGGGACACTTCCCAAACATCAGCTGTACACAGTCACGAGGCAGATCCATGCTGTGTGGCAAATGGAAAGTGACTTACTTGGTCCAAAATTAGCCCGTATTAGCCCAAATTACATGGTGTTTCGTTGCATCTGCTGTGAACAAGGAACTCCTGCAGGCCAGGTGGAAAACTGTGGCAGCCCAGCCTTGGGTTGTTTAACTGAGCCCTCAACTAATGGCTGTAATTCCCAGAAGAATCAGGTTGAAAATTCTTTTGGGTTTTGGGAACTCTGTGCAATGGCAAGATTCATACCTGTCACCAGGGCTGTACCAGAGATGTTTGTCATCAGTGGCAATATTGCCTTTCCCCAAGGGTCCTTTGAACCATCATTTTGGTTTTGAAGCCCCTCTTCTACGTTCAGGAGTGACACCACCATAAGGTAAGTTTTGGTTGTACTTGGCATTCCCTTAGTAGAATATTCCTCATGGATACTGTTCAAAACTTGATAATTTTTTTAATATATGGCTTTATTTTTGATAGGCCTGATGCTTTTTCTCAGCTATTTCAAATGCCAGATTCTGCAACTCTCTGAAAGGGTCTCTATTCTGCTCTGTTCTGGTGGATATCAGCAATGGAGATGGGTTGTGAGTCCCATAGTAGAGCCTGGGATTGTCTTTGCTACTCATTCATGCCTTTCTAGTCCCTGGAAAAGGCAGTCTAAAATATGAAAAGATGGGCATGATCCTGCATTTTTCTCCATAGCTTTTAATAGGAAATTCAGCATGTTGCTGTGTTTATGTAATTCAACATCATCTTTCACTATTAATTCTAAAGTGTAACCTAATTCTTAAAGTCATTTTTGGTTTTTGGATCATCCAATTCAGTTACCATTTACTTGTGATTCTGAAAATAAAATTTGACCCATCAGATGCAAAAAACCCCCCGAAATTTTGTCCCTTGGTTAAAAATGAAACAAGAAAATTGAAATGATAGATGTTGTTTGATATTTTCCTGATAGGACTATTTATTCAAATTGGAGCTAGAGATGTTCAGAGGTAAAGGAATCTTCTGAAATCATAGGGTGTAAGTATATTATAGACCAATAATTTGGGTAATGCTATAAACCTGCTGAATGGGAATTTATGGAAGCAGATACTACTAGTTTTAATGGGAGTAACAACCATAAATCCCTGTGCAAGAAGATTAAACTAAACTCTGCAGTTTTAATTATTGGTGACATCACTTTTTATTTGTCATGTGTCCTACTTGGTAAGGCAGCCTCAGTACAACTGCTGGCCCACTCCTCAGACTGACTGGTGAGCAAAGGTTTGTGAGAGCAGCCAATGCCTCTCTTTTTTGGAGAACCACCTCTAAATTGTGTGTGTTCATTTTATTATCCATCCTCCACGAGCCTTGTTCAGAGCCTATATTTGTAATACTTTAAAAATACTGCAATATTAGACTGTGGCTGTAGTGAGCTTTGTAATACTTTAAAAATACTGCAATATTAGACTGTGGCTGTAGTGAGCTTTGTAATACTTTAAAAATACTGCAATATTAGACTGTGGCTGTAGTGAGCTGCCCTGTCAATTGCTGAAGCACCTGGAGTCCTCCATGAGGTACCACCAGCTCACAAAGGCATTGTCCACACTGCCCTGAGAAAAAAGGACCAACCCAGCCTGTAAACCAGGCTAGTTCTATATTTCTGGAAAATAATGTAGGGAAACATCCTCAGCTGACATAAATCAGAAACATCCCATTGAAAAACTTCAGTCAGCTTATTAATTCACTTGAATTTTATGGTGCTACACTTATTTCTGCCAGATGACAGTCTGCCCCATCACTTTTCCCATTGCCAAAGACTGACAATATTTAAAAGCTAACATATTTTTATTACATCGATGTATATATATATATGTGTGTGTGTGTGTGTGTGTGTTACATGCTCTGTAAAGGAAACATACAGTCAAACACTCGGAAAGAACTGGTTTGAAAGTTAAAGCCAATCTAAGCTTGAAATCCAAATTCTGATTAAATGTTAAAAGGTTAGATAAATAACTTTTAATTTAATTGTTTGTGTATATGCATATGTGTGTCTTTTATTTCTTGATGTATTTTTTTATAATACCTTTGCCTAATATCTGAAATAATTATTGCCTTTCTCTGAAATCTGTGTATTTTCAATTTTTGCAGGAAAGTAAATCAGACAGAAACATAAACATAAAATAAAGTGGTTACATGTAAAAAATTAGGTACCTTGAATCAAAAATAGTAAGACCATTGCTCTGAAATTAGAAGAGATTCATCAAAGTAAAAGTAACTGTGACTAAGGACTATGAAAATATAAAGGGATTGACATATGTGGTAAAAGGGCAATTAAATCCTTAGCTTTTTCACTGTGATGATTTTATAGCATCTTCTTACTGTTGCCAGTTTGGAAGCTGCCAACAAATATTTTCTTAATTGCAAAAGGAGACAATATGTGTCCCACTGTTTCATTCATAACATTTGATTAAGTTAAAGAGGCTGCGCTCCTATTTGGGAGAACAAAGAGTTGGAGATGGAAATAGCAAAGACACATTGTGTGTTTGAAAAAAGATCCCAGGAACAAATGATTAACCAGAAATTTTACAGGAAAAAAAAAGTCTACTTGTCTTGACAGAATAGCCTGATCCTGTAATAAACCCTCCCAAAGTCAACAGTTCATAAAGTCTTTTGTTCTAGTAAAAGGGTCTTTAATTTTTAACACAAACTCACACTTTGGTATGCATGAGCTTAAGTAAAATTAGAAGACATGTATATAATAGGATTTAATGGATTATCATCTGCATTTTCCAAAGATGTCAGCTTCTCTCGGCTCTGATGGAGTAGCACTTAATGTAAATTTAATTTGAAGTGATGTATGGAGGGCTTGAGGTGGTACTCTGTGATTCCCTAACTGCCTGGAGAGGCTCTGTGGGTAGCATCTGGATTTGGCTGCTCCACATGCCCAGCAGCATCTACTAACTAGGATTAATGAGGTGGCCTGTTCACCAGTGATCCAAAGGAGGTATGCTACATTTACTCCCAACAATATGAATAGGAGGGCCAGTTTCCTTTGGGGGCACACTGTTTGATGAAACTTAATGATGGTCTCGATATTAGGTGTAATAAATATACTGTATAGAAAGCACTTTTGCTTTGTCAGATTTAAATGTTATTTAATCATAAAATGGTGTTTGGCTTAGCAGGGCTGAGTTAAAGCTCATAATGGCCTCGGATGACATCTTTAAAGCTAATATTTTGCCTAAGTTGGGAAATAAAGTACCAACTTAAAAGATCTAGTATTTACCTTTGAGACAATTATTTTTTTTTCAGTTTGGGGAAGAGAGGGAGGAAATCTCTGCTTGCTTGCAAAGTTGTGAGACGGTCTTAAAAAATATCTTTGCACTTACCTCCATGTCTTTGTGTAGAAATCAACAGCTATTAACTTTTAGGCAAAACTTCTCTGTGTGGTCTCAGCCTCATTTACGCGTCAGAATTGTATTTTGCCTTTGTGTCTAACTGAGCATTGAATGAATTCTCAGCTAATTTCAAATTCCCTTTGTCATCATGGTTTTCAGCCAAAAGTCTATAATAAATGGTCAGAAGATGAGCTGAGACTGAATGAATAGTGAGTGGTATTCATCAGCCAAACATAGAGTCCAGATCCAATTATATGTATTCATTAAGTGATAATGATATCATGGTCTTTAACTAGGAAGAAAAGAGTGTAATTGAATAATAACAGTTGTACAATCCCAGCGGAACACACTCTCCATCCCAGCACAGCGACCCTCGGGGATGATGCAGAATTGATGGAATTCTATTACTCTTTGATAGATTTATTATGAAGGGCTGAGTGGACTTGCTACTCCACTTTGTCACTCACACTAATCAGTATCGTAAGGCCCCGAGCGTGCAGGCTTTTGTATCCCTTTGACAAAGACAAGGTTAGGGGAGGATGACAGACACCCAGACCTTTACAAACCCATACCGCAAGATGAAATGGGCCAGCTGAGCTCTGAGCTGGGACAGAATTTTAATTTGTTTATCAATGGCTCACATGTGCAACACCATAAGGATATTTGTCAGAGGAGTAACACTGAAGCTAAACTCTTTTGTTTGGCAAGTGGAGCTTGGAAAAATATTTATTGAACTGTAAAAAACAGGGTAAATGAAAGGAAGGTGAAAAGTCTAAATGGAGTGGAAAATAACTTGCATTACTGTGCATAAAGTATGAGGAGGATGGGTATCTTTGTCTATTTTTGTTTGTTTCTGTTGAAGGAAATTTGCTCACAAACTACAGTCTGATCTCTTGTTGATTTAGATTCTGGGGGGGACTTAGACAAAACACAAGTGGGCAAAATGAATTTCAAGTGTTGCTTTTTATTGCTGTTTATTTATAAGAAGCTTCCAGTTCAGGCAGATGGATTGCTCTCCTCCTTTTTCACTATTAAAAAACCAGCAAAGCAAATAAAATACCCTGGCCTTAAAAGCTAGAACTTGTAAATACAGTC
Source organism: Corvus cornix cornix (assembly GCF_000738735.6). NCBI lineage: Eukaryota > Metazoa > Chordata > Aves > Passeriformes > Corvidae > Corvus > Corvus cornix. The sequence continues at coordinate 2,155,631 of NC_046338.1, forward strand.
TTGGATTTATAAAAACAATCTTGTATGTGTTCAAGCGTGGCTGTTTCTCCTATCCATCGTTCCCATTCAAATGCAGGCAATAGACTCTGTCAGCATGGTCAGTAGCTATCAGAGCCCACTGGATTCAGGGAAACAGACAATTTGTTGTGCTTCTGATCCCAACAGGAGCTGCAACCAACATTGGCATAAACAAGGCAGTGCATAGGAGCCTGCTGCCAGGGTTTGTTTTTTGTCAGTGTTGTTGAATGATAGATATTTCCATCCTTTTCTTCTCTCTGAATTGCTTTCCCTTTGCCTTTTTGTAGCGTGGCATTCTGCATTCTAAGAGGCATTTGACAATTCAGTGTCTGGGTTCAGTGTCCCTGTCCACAAAAACAAATAAGTTGAGCCATGCTGTGTCCTGTGTGGAATTACCATGCCAGTGCCTCTGTCCCTGGTTGGGATTTGTGTTGGAGGCAGCACAGTCAGCTGTGACCACAGCAATTGCCTGAGCTGGCATTCACTGTGGGCAACAAGGAGCAGGGATACCAGTGACCAGAGCAGAAAACATTTAGGACAACCTTAGTTTCCCACATTTTGTGCCGTGGATTCTCTCTGTAGGGCTCTTGTCCCACAGAAGCTCCTTTTTTTCCCTCTCCAGCCAGAGGCACAATTTTGGAGATGTGGCTGTGGAGCTTGGTGGCCCTGCTGGGTACATCTGAACAGCCAACTCAGGGTGCATCTGGGACCTGGGAGGACCTGCCCACACTGGTTGTTATCTTGCCAACAAAATCGGTGAAGGGAAGATGACCCAGGTTTGACCATATGTAGCAATCACAGCACAGAGCTGCTGGCTGGCTGGCTGGTGCTTGGGTCCAGTGCCCAGGCACAAGTCTGATACACTATCAGCACGGCTACTGAGTGTTTTATGTTTTGTCTCTCTTCCCTCTGTATAAGTAATTCTGAGGCCAGGCAGTGGATCCTTGCTCTCTTCCAGGACCTGCCACATCCATAAACTCTGTGCTTACCGGGGTTCACTGAATTTATTTGGTTAAGGTGCCGGGGAGTGAGTGAATATTTCAGAACTGAAAATGACTGTGCTACAAATCAGACCCCCATGGCAACAGCCCTTCCCTTGCACAGTACAGCCCTGTGTCTCCTTTTGGGTTGGATGACGACAGCTTTCCCATACAGGCACTTTTTAAAAATTCTTCATCCTGCACAGTCACGGGCACGATGAACAGATGGCAGCGTTTTGCATCTGTTTTGCAAGAAGAAGCCCTGAAAATTCTGTAAATGGAGCACAAGAAGAGTAATCCTTTTCAGTGCCAGGTTTTGTGATGACAGCATGGAATCCCACAAGCCTCTCCCAGGGGCTGGCACAACTGCCCGGGAACAGCCACCTCCTGCCCTGCTCTGCTTTGCTCCCCTTCCTCGGCACGTGGCGATCAACAGGCGCACTCAGGCTGATGGGGTGTGACCAGCACGGCTCCCACAGGGACGGTCCCTGCAGAGCAGATGTTACCGGCAGCCTTCTGCTGCCTGCCCAGGTAACCCCTCCGTGCCTGCCCAAAGACCCGACCGCCCTGCACAGGCTCAGTGCCTCCCAGCCAGATGGGCACAGGCGCAGGCAGGCTATGGACCACGTGTGGGCAGGAGGTGGGCAGTCTGAGCAGCCAGGAGTGGCACAGCCTTCACTCCGAACACCTTCAGCGCAGGGGGACAAGAGCAGATCCAGCTGAGAGGGGAGTTAACTCTCTTTGCTGCCAGGAGGAGGCAATGGATTGGGTCTCCTGGCACTTACACCCCCTGAGGTCAGTGGAGCTGCCCTGATACTGCTACCGCTGAAGGCAGAATCAGCCCCCTCAGATTTTCAGAGGTTTCAGTTCAGGCAGAATTCACATCTGGATACAGATGTGCTCAACAAACCGGCCAACAGGGGTCATTCAGTGGGATGTTCTTTCATGGCAGATATCAAAATAACAATTTTTTTGGACCAGATGTTTTGTTCTGGATGACATCAAGCTCCGTGTGGAGCAAGGACTCATGTTCCTAGGAGAGTCCAGCTGTAGGGAACAATCTGTTCCTTTGGGATCTCCACGGTGCTGTAGCGGAGGAGCTCCAGCCCTGCCGGCATGGCTGGTCCAGGCTCCTTGTGCTGCAGCTGAGTGAGGTGGATGTCTGCAGTTCTGCCAGCAAAATGGTGTGGAACCTGTGCCTGTGCTTGTCCTGGGATTTACTTCCCACAAGACAGTACAGTGTACACTAGCTGACTTATCTGTGAACCATGGAAACATTTTGAAAAGGTAAAGCAGACAGTACACTGAAGAATCATTTGTCACAAGTAATTGCAGGCAGTCAGAAAGAGCAGGGAGAGTATATGAATCATGACGTAAAAACAGTGAAGGGCAGGCATTTAGTCTGGTCTGTGGCTATAAGTGCAGTGACACAGGTTAGTCCTGGCATGATATACAAATGTTATGTGCAGAGAGACAAGTACAATGAATAAAGAATCCCCGTTTTCTCATTATCTCATGCAGCAGAGAGGTTTTTTACTTCACACATAACTCATAACTTTTAGTAGGCAGGAGATGGCTACATTGAATTAGTGGGAACATTTTGTTTCCTGAATTTAAATATTCTCCCTGTGACAATTTATTTCTAGTGTAAAATCCTGGTAGGATGCAGAGAGACAGGGAAACTAGCCTGAGCAGCCATTTCAGCTGGCCAGAGCTGGGGATGGGCACCACAGACCCACCACCACCAGAGTCTGGCAACTTGATTGTGGCAATCCTGACAGACCATCAGGGAAAAATATTGATCAGGTTTGGCAATTTCCTGGGCTGTAAACAGGGGAAGAGCTCTAAATAAGGAGCATTAGGGGAAAAATAGTGTAAAGAATTAGAAACAAACAAGACAACACTTTTTTTTAAACACTTTTGCTTCACAAATGGGTGTTTCCATTCTGAAATATTAAAAATAACAAAATCCATGCAACTTAGATAAGGAGAGAGGTGTATATGGATCTAGAGGGAAACCTATCATTGGAAATGGAACAGCTGAGTGAGTAATCATGTACAGCGCTATTGCTTATGAATTTGTTATAAAGGTAGACAACAGTGGGAACTTCTTAGGTCTGCTTCAGGAATTTATTATTTATGGGCAAACACATGCATGATACATAATAACTTTTAGTCGTTCTGTAATTCTCTCCACTCAGACATCTCAAAATGATCTGTAAATGTAGGTAGAATTATTAGCTCCATTTAGAGGCTGGCCAGCAGCTGTCCATGAGGAATGGCTGGGTTGAGGTGCAAATGTAGGATCTCAGAGTTCTAGTGCAGAACTGGACAAAACATCTGTGAGTGGGGGATAAATTGATTTCTCTCACTCCAGTTTTGCATCAAGGTAACTGAAGGGCTTGGCACTTCTGGTTCACAGTCCAATCTGGATTTAGTCAAAGCAGTTGAAAAGGTTATCACCATTGTTTCTCCCCCATAAAAAGGTGACAGACAATTTTCAGCCTAAAATATTTGCAATATCATGTGAATAACAAAAATATTTTAGAGTATCCAGAGCCTATCAAAAATAAATGGTATTGGGTAGTGGAATAAGAAATTAATGGCTGAGCTTGATCATGGAGCAGTCCATCAGCTTTCCCCTTTCTGCTGACAGCCAGTTGTCCTGGTGATTCCTATAAATGAGCAGCCCGAGCTGAAAGTTCTCATTTTCAAATGATAGTGGGAGGGGAAAAAGTTCCCAGAAAGTTGAAATATCCTGGTTTGACATTTTCAGAGCAAAAAGTGGAAATTTCAAATGTTGAAATTACTTTTCATTTCAAATATTCAAATTCTGTATTATATTTGAATGTTGTTAAGAGATAAAAAGGTCAAATTCTAAAAGGCCATGGTAGAATTATTGTTTCAATTTTGCACTGAAACTATTTCCCATGTTGTACAAATTTTCCTTCATTGAAAATTTCAGGTTTCATTTCTGATCGTAACAAAGACAAATGTTCAAACTTCAAAATCGTCTGCTCAGCTCTTCTCTCTCTTCCCTTGGAGTGGTTCTCAGTCTGAGTTGTGAGAAGCCCAGTGGAATCAGCCAGGAATTTTTAGGAACCAAAAAATATTCTTAAACCAAGCCATGAACTATGTTTTTGGAATTCACAATCAGAATCGATGAATTAAAACTTTTTGTTGATGGATAAAATAACAAATAAATCCTAAGCTTCATCAAGTCAGACAGGAAAGAAAAAAAACCAAACCAGTCCCCACTTTTCCTCAAGTTTTTTCTGTATAGAACAAAAAAAAATTAGGAGTCAAGGATCTTTATAGATGTATTTGTGTATGTTTGTTTTCTAAAGGTCAGTTTCTGCTCTACTCTAGTTTCCAGGCTTCCATTTCCAGTCTTGAGATTACAGACATCAGTTCCTACCTGGGGCTGGGTTGTACCTCCTTTCCATTTTGTCTGGAATTGGCTGTCATCTCACCTGTCCTCTCTCATGAAATGTGGATTTTCCTGGCTCTGATCTTTGCTGTAATTGGATTATTGTCTGGTTATTTCTGTCCTGGCTTTTTGTGGTGGGGCAAATCTGCAAAAGACCCCAACTCTGAACTTCAGTGGAACTGAAATCTCGCCTTCATCTGGGGCTGCAGTCAAAAATTTGTAATCCATTAGGCTTTTTTTCCTTCTCCTCCATGCCATATTTCACCTTTGAAGTGAAGGATCAAGCTCCAAATCTTACTGTTTTACAAGGGAAAAGAGATTTGGAATGTCAGGTCTTTTTCAGCCTTAACAATAACATCACTGCCAGCAACTCTATAACAAGGACTGTTATACTCCCACTCCTACTTAGTGGCAGAAATTGGTCTGTTTTATGTTGCTGCTCAGACATTTCCATTCATCTCTGCCTTGCTTTTAATGGCCCAATCTGTACCGCTCTCGTTAGTCAGTGTTTACGTTCATGGTCCATTTGGGTGGAACGATTTCTCACCTGAGAGCTGCACAGCCACTCTTCTGCTTGGGGTTTGTGCACTGAGTGGATTTTATGCTGAATTTGGCTATGGGTGGCCTCGTGTTTTAAGATTTGGTGTGTCTAAGAGTTGAGTGCTGTTGTGGCAGCACCAGCCTGGCTGGCACAGGACAAAGGGGTCCTGTTGCTCAGCACTGTGTTACTGGACCCTGCTCGTGGAAGGGTCCCTATCACCTGAGTGTACTCTGAGTGCACTTTTCCCTCCAGGATTGCTTCAGAGAGACTTCTATGGGTAATCTAGACACATAAATAGATGAACGTTTTTCTGGGTGTCAGATTGTCCTGTTTTTGCAGGACTCTAGGAAAAGATTGGGAAGGTAGGTGGAAGAAAAAGAAGAGATGGAAAAAGACTTTCTGAGCTTATTATAATGTATCAAATGGGGCATAATCTCAATTGGTTTGAGCATGGTGCTACTAATGCCAAGGTTGTGGGATCAGTCCCTGTATGGGCCATTCACTTCAGCCTTGGACTCAAGATCCTTGTGGGCTCCTTCCAGCTCAGAATATTCTGTGAATATTCTTTTCCTGAAGCTGCTAAACACTGCTTCCTTTTCATCTGTGGAGTTTTCCAGCCTCAGATGAAGCTGAAGAAACGAGTTAATATCTTTATTGCCAACAAATAACCCATCAGAGGTGACTTTTGAAGAAAATCAGGACACAGTGACTTACCCACCAAAGGGCGTTTGAATCAGGCACCTGCAACCTGCAGGTGTAACTGTAAAAATTGAGCAACTAAGATCATTTTATTTCAGTTAAAATCTTAATGAACAGCTGTTAATTCAAAATTATTTGGGTTTAGATTTTATTTGGCGTTTTTTATTTTTTTGGGGGGGGTAATTTGGCTGGGGTTTTTTTAACTGAAGTTGGTTTAAATTGTGCATCTCAGCTGCTGATTTCATTTAAATTTAATAAGAGTTATTATAGAATAATTAGATACCAAAGGACTATTAAGAATGCTTTTAAATTTTGCAGCAGTACCACACACTGATAAACACACTCTTAATAATCAATTGACATTTAATCACACAGCATTTTTGTGAAACTTTCATTAAATCTGATTCAGATATAATTTAAACTGAATCAAAGAGATACTAAAATATCTATTACTGTAGGACAGCAATTTGTCTTGCCAACATATTCTGGGGAACAGACGGGATTTGCTACATCTGTGATCAGCACTTCACATGTTTAATTTTCTGCTCGCCATGTCCTTTAATGGCTTTATAATGCAAATAAATTACAATAATGGTATTATTTTTTTCCATGAAGGGTTTGGATACCAAATATCAGCTTGTAAACTGTCTGTAGCTCCAGACCTAAAGTCCATGAACAAAGTCCCACTACAGTTAAGAATTTGAAGGATGGGCCCAGTTTTTAGGGAGCAATTGATGTATTTGTGAGGGGCAGCTTGAAGGTACAGAGCAGAATTTCTCAGCCAGCCAAAGGATCACAAAAGACAACCAAGGATATCTGAAAACTGAGAATGTTATTATAGTCTGAAGAAAAACCTCCTCTTAGCCTTCTATCCTCCCATCCTCCATGCTTAAGTATTCCCTGTGAGTTTAAATCCATGCACAGGTACATTGCACCAACCTCCTGTTGTTACAGGTGTAGTATCTTCCTGTGAGGTTTCTATACAGCATAAACCTCCCCAAGCCAGAATAGGTGTGAATGACTAATTGTATGTGCTTGTCCCTCTAATGTAGCTTAACCTTGCAGCCAGCAATTTGTGTTAGAATCTCTTGGCACTGGGTCAAGGCATTGGGATGTTTTTAAGAATCCCTGGATCTGAATTCCTGTGAATCTGTGTAAGTCATCTCAGGATCAGAAGGGCTGCTCCAAACAGAGCAGGTCTGGGTTGTGGTCGCTGCTTCCTCGGCAGGTTCAGCTCTCAGCCTTCAGCTCCGAGAGCACAACTGCTGCTGCAATGAGTCATTAACCAGCTCAGCCAGAAGAGCCTGCTTCAGAGAACCTGCTACTAAAACTGTTAGGCTAATCAAATCATTGGCCAGGTCTGCACTAACCAGTGGCTACCTGGACAGTTGTGTTGGCTGCTCCAAGGGGGCCCCAATCTCCAGTGGGTGTTGTGGGAACAGAGAAGTGCAGCAGCATGGTCCTGTGCCAAGTCACCCTTCCAACAGCATCCTTACTCCTTCCTTCTGCACGGCACAGAGCAAATATCCTGCTCTCAGGATGTCACAGGGCCTGGCTGGTTGGTGTTCATCCTGCTCATACACTGCTGCCTGAAGGCTGTATTTATCCCAACCCAAATGTGTTGGGATTCCATGTGCCAGGCTGTTCTTGAAGTGAAGGGATAACTCATGTCCTGTAAGGCACTCTGTTAGAAATTATGAGAAGGCAATATTAGAGGCAACAAAGTATTTGTTGTTCTAAAATTGGGAGGGTTGCTGAACTGCAGCAGGGGAAATTTGGAAGGTTTTAGCCCGTTTTGAAAATGAATTTATACATGACAAATAGTGACATTTATAAACTGCTGAAGAGGGCCCTAAAATAAAAAGAATGGAGGTCAAAAATATGAAGACCAGCCTGGAAAGAGATCAGGACGAAAGATATTAATAGCAACCCCCTCCCTGAACTGCAGAGAAGTAATAAAAGACTGCCAAGAACATTCCCATTCGTGGATTGTTTTTTGCTATGACCCTTCTCAGAACGTTTTGTTTGGTTCTGCAGCCTCACAAAACTCTGTTGTCACACAGCAAAAAAGGCAAAGGTTTCCAGAGCAAAACCTCACAGCTCAAGGTGAAGTTCTGCCTTGAGAGGGGTTCCTCTGGCCCACCAAGACTCCTCAGCTTCGTATGGAAAACCAGTACAGGCTCAAGAAGAGCATCAAAGGATGCACATGAAGTTGAAACTCCATAAAAAGAAATTGGGCTGTTAGGTTGAGTGTTTTTATATCTAAGCCTTTGTCTTGAGAACCCCCAACATCCAGTGAACATTCGGTATTGGCAGAATCACTTTTCAGGAGGAAATTACTGAAATTTCATTGAAATCTAGACATTGTTAATAGTTACTTAGTATAAAATATATTTTTTTAACTTAATAAAAAAGCATTTCAGATAGAGCTGACAACCTGCAGCTCTGATTGTGATTCGAGAAAGGATGTTGCTGGCTCAGGGTATTTGGTACCTTCCTTTCTGTAGCTCTCATGCCCTGATGTCCTGCAGTTATGCAAATAAACACTGTACAGGTGGCATGTGAGAGCTTGAAGTGTGAAAACAAGGTCTTGAAAACCTGGGGGACTACCTTTTGCTTCTGTTTTAGATAGCCCTGGCGTCTTGGCTGCAACTGGATTATTATTTTCACTCTTCCTGCATTCTCTTTGAGGTCTCTGTGAAACACATTTTTCACTTTCCCTTTGGAATAGCTGACACTATTGTGGTATCACAGTATGCTGCTGAATAGCTGATTCCAGCTCTCTGTATGGGGCTGTATTTCTCAGGAATCCCAAATATATCTTCTATTAGAGAATGCTGTCTAATGTCAAATCATCATTAGGAATACAGATCTGGAGAGTCCATTAACAGTATCATAAAACATCAATAATATGCCCAAGATCCTTTAAAGTATAAAACAAATCCTTTCATGAAGGGAAATCATTCTCTGGCACATGAACTGGCTGTGGACAGAGAACCATATCCCACAGTATTTTGTTGTTCTCAAGTGGATCCTATTTCCTCTGAGATTTGAGTGTGGTCTAAATGGCAACTCTCTGTCGTTTCCAAGGCCTATAACAATTTCTTCTCCCACTTTATTTTAACAACTCCAGTAAATCATGGTCTGTTGTGACTGGGGAGTGTTACAGCTGTGGGGTTTGTAAGCACAGCAAAACTTTCTTCACTGCTGCTTAGCACAGATGGAAGCAGAAGCAATCCAGAGCATGTCAAGAATCCCTCTCTCTCTTGCATGGATAAGCTTAATAAGGCAAACTTGTTGTTGAGGGAAGGCACTCAACTGATTCCAGAAACAATTAGGAATTACAGCAAACAAATAAGCCTTGATGATTTTGAGTTACTTGGGTGATCCACCTGATTCATCTGCTAAAAAAACATTTCCCTTAGTTATAGACTTGCTATTATCTCACTGAGTTGGAGCAAAAGCTTGCAGAAAATCACTTCTCTTTATTCATTTTAAGTGTTACAATGGATGCTCATAACTGCAGCAGGACTGTTAGGAGATGTGGGTCAGAGTTATGAAAATCGATAGGGAATTTGGATGCCCAGATGCAGAAGTCCAAAGAAGACCCTGATTTTTTTCACGAAGTGCCAAGTTCTCTTTTTCTGAAAGTAAATTTTAGTGGTGCATGGGGGATGCTGTGATTTGGCTGTTAGCCAAACTGGCTACTACTTTTTATTCTTCTCTAAAATAAGTTTTCCAAGCTCTTTATGGGTTACTGCTGCATGAGATGTGATCAGTGCATGAAGCAGAAAGAGAAATTTGGAGTAATTTTTGCTCTGTGATCACAGAAGTCACCCAGGCTGTATGTTTTGTTATTAGATCATATCTGCAGTTTTTAAAGAGATAATATGGTGGATTTATGTAGCTAATTTTTATTGTAACTTAATTTTTGTTAAATATCTATTGTATTAATATATATACAAGCCAAAGGAAGGGCAAGTGGAAATCCTGTTGTCTGGCCAACAGAGTTCTGCTGCCAACTCTGTGAGTATTGCTTGAGAAACCAGAGACCTAAAATGATGTTATACAGCCATAATTCAGCTTTAATCTACTTTAAAGAAACAAGCCACTTGATTTTATATTACAGGAAAATAACCCCCAACCCTACATTCAAAGGAGAGAGCAGTGAGAGAGTCCTGCAGAAAAAAAAAAAAAAGGAGATAATGATTTCAATTATGTTATCTCTAAGTGCTGTGCTGTTATATAAAATGGAGCTAAATTAGAGTTGTTTGATGCAAACTTAATTCTGGTATTCCTGAGTGGGAATGTTGGAGTTGATGATTTTAAAGCTGATTTTATCTGTGTGATTTCCTGGGCTGTTAAACAGACAAACTGGGTCTGACTGGAAAAATCTTGTAGGAAACACTGTATAACTACAACTTGTTTGTCTGAAGAGCTGGTACCTCTAGGTTCACCACAGTGACTTGGAATTTGAGTTCATGGACATGAGTCACACTTTGCCACCGGATTTTGCAGACTCTTCTTGTGAGTAGAGGAATTGTGAAATTCAAGAAGTCTGGATTCCCTCGTGTTTAAAACTATGGTCAGTCTTCTCCCCAGTTTTCTCATTCCAGTCCTGACCACTTCTCTACTTTCGGTTTTCTTCTTGGATCAATCTCTCCCAAGTACTTCTTGCTTCTAATCCACTTCTCCCTCCTTCCCAGCTCTGCTTTGTCCCAGCTCTTTGTCCTCACATGGAAATCTCCTCTAATTTAAGCTCAGTTTCTCTCTTAACCTCATCATCTCAGCTAATAAAGTTCCTCATCATTTATCAGTCGTCCCCTAATTTCCCACCTGTTAGTTTCTTCCAGTCCTACATTCGCTGGGCCAATCCTTTCACCAGCTCTGTGTCCTGGTCTATACTGCTCGATGGTGCCCCTCTCTGCCAGCCACGGCTTTTGTCTCCTGGGTGTATCCCTGCTTTTGCTGCCTGGGTGCTGGGAAGCAAATAACTGATGGTAGTGGAAGGAGAGAGTGAAACTCCATGGAACTGACTTCATGAAACTGAATTTCAGCTCGTATCTACAGGGTGTCTTTTTATTTCTGTGTTTTAATGTTGGCCTGGCATCAAACATTTAATGTTTCTGAACCCTAAACACGCTTTAGGAGAGGATAAAAACGCGACCGTGTAAACGGCGAGTGGGGCGATGCCTCCCCCGGCCCGGAGCTGTGTTCTGGGCGCTAACCAGGAGGTGGGGATATTCCATGGGAGGATGGAGCACGGAAACTGCGCAGGGACCCTGCTCCGCGCTGCTGCTGCTGCGGGGCTTCATCGAGGAACTGGGGAGGGGGGAAGGCAGAGGCCAGAGTAGGCAGCAAGGCGAGAAGATCCCCAGTCTGTTCACACGTCTTTTTTTTTTTTTTTTTCAGTTTCTAGCTTAAAACTTGTGAGTGCCAGGCAATAGATAATTAAGTAATTTTGTAGTTTTGCAAAAGCGTCTATAAAAAAGGACACTGAGGTCTATAGGAGTTGGCAATGCCACCAGGACCAGGATTTTGCAAGGCTTGAGGGCTTCTCTCACCATTGCAATGCCTGCAATGGTGCTGAGCCTTTCTGGAGAGCCACATCCATAGCTGTGGGTTAAATCAGTGCATTCGATTCCCTTTTTCCAGCTGCATGGATCCAGAAGTGCACCTTCATGATGTGCCCTCTTTCAGCCTCAAAGGGAACCTACTGGGAAGCCAGAGAGGGATTCTCACCAGGAACTGTAGTGACAGGGTACAAATTGAAGAAGAGGAAAATTCGGTTAGATATTAGAAGGAAATTTTTTACTGTGAGAGTGGTGAGACACTGGAACAGGTTGCTCAGGGACGTTGTGTTTTCCCCACCCCTGGCCAGGCTGGATAAGGCCTTGAGCAACCTGGTCTAGTGAGAGGTGTCCCTGCTCATAGCAGGGGGGGTTGGGACTAGATGATATTTAAGGTCTATCCCAATCCCTTAATATTCTATGATTCCATGGGTTTGTGGATCAAACATCACTGAGCACCCTCATGGGCTAACCCTTAACCAGCTGAGCGCTGGAAAACTGGAAAAGCTCAGAAGGGCTGAGGCTGGGCGTGCTGGAGAGGCAGCCTGCCCTGGTGTTACATCCTGCCCTGGAGCAACGATAAAATATGCAGGAGGTGGCTGGTGTGTCCAGGGATGTGCTCCACAGAGACAGAGTGATTGGAACCATTCAGACAGCAACCAGAATGCCTTGTACCCCCTTGCTCCTTGGACTTCTTTACCAATCAGATACATTAGAGCCAAATATAACCCAATTCCAAAGCAGCTAACCCCCAGTAACAATTCAGAGAACACATGGGATGAAAAAATAATGTGGCTAAAAAGTCATAAAAATGAAGGCTATTTGATTAGATCCAAACCAGTGGTATCAACTGATTTTGCTCATTTAACCTGTCTCCTGATCGCAGTACAGCCATCATTTAGCTGCAGGGTGGATGTGTTCATACTGAACTATTAATCTGTTTCAAAATGCCATAACATTTCCATGAAGAACTTCCTAATTTTTTTTTCAGAAATTAAATGTCTGTTTAAAGTTCATTCCCTCCTGCTGCAACTAATTGAAATGAGATTTGGTTTATCTTTATGACATGAAAATGAGATTGAGTTTCATAATAATAACAATAATGATAACTCTATAGATTTTAGGACTAGCAGTTAATAATTATAGTAATATGTGGAGATTAGAAAAGAGTAATGCAGCATAAACAGTCCATTGTTATTTGTTGAGATATGGGATTTGGTATCAGTTCATACCATTTTTCTAATTTTGTATCTGTTTTCAGTTCTCATTGAATTTTAGACAAGTGCATTAATTAATTTCACCCCAGTATCTGGTAGTTTAAGTAACCTTCTGTGAACTAGTGCTCAATCTTAAGCCTTTCTAAACATGGATTTTAAAAAGGGAAAATTCTTGAAAAGCAAAAAGCTGAGGAATATAAACATTAATCAGTCTTCTGTCACCTTCCCTGTCCTTGGGCTGGGATCAGGAATTGGCCTTGTGGGTGGCTGGAGCAATCTGAAGGTGAACCTGAAGTCCATAATTCCCAGCTGATGCACTGGAGTTGGGAAGGGACAGAAAGGATCCGTGCCTTTGCCCCATGGATTGCATGCCAGGGCAGGAATGCTGGGGACACTTTCCGGTTCTCCTTGAGGAAGGGTTTCTAATCCAAAATCTGTCAAACCTGTACAAGTACTGGTAGAATGAGCTCCCTTTAGAATTGCAGTGATTGTGTTGTGCCAAAATCCACTGCTGGAGAAGAGCAGATTGTTCTGGAAATGTCTTTCTATATCTATATGTGTATATGCTGATTATGTCTATAGGTGTATATATCTATATACATATCTACATATAAAATACGTACATGTATTTTATTGATCACCCAAAATCATGTTTGTTAGCCTTCGAACAATCCTAGAAGTTGTTTAACTTTTATAATTTTGGTTATTTCATTGCCAACGCTGCTTATTAAAAGGGTAATGATTTGAGGAAGAAAAGCAGCAATATAGCCCTGCAAAATTAAAGGGTGTATTCCAGAGGAGAGCTACATGTTCATTTTCTTCATGACAGTTTTCCTGGGGTTTTTTTTTCACCTACTTTGGTTGTTTTTATTCACTGAAATTTCAAGTCATATGTGGACAACCTGCTTATGTGGAAAAAGATAACCACGAGAATCATATTGCCTTTATCCATGATGAGATTTACCTTATAATATAAACAACTCATTGATTGCAAAGGGCTTTTTGGAAAGTAAGGCAGTGTTCAATGTCAGTCCAGAAAAATCTGGTCCATAGTACTTCGAATTTTATCACCTTCTTTCTTATGATAGGAGTCCAAAAAAACCAAGGAGCCAGCAAGCACAACCCCTGGGTTTGTGTTTTAAATGATTTATATTGTCTGTAGAAGAGATGGGAGAAAATCCAGTAGATTTGAGACTCCTGGCACTTCAGGAAGTTCAGGTTTCTCAACCAAAACACGAGATAAAAAAAATCACCTTAAAGCTCTCCATCCACAGTAGTTACAGAGCAGAACAGTGATGGCAAAAGCTCTCAGCACACTTAAATTTAGGAGCTTTTTACCTTGGGGCCGTACACCCACCCCCCTGTGTGCCTCAGAGGAGGAAGGCTGAAGGTTTGATCGGGATGGGAGTGAGCTGGCCAGGAAAGCTGCCCATATGGTGTGGGCACGATGGCTTGGGGAGGAAGGGAATTGTTGTCATTGGAAGTAAGGTCTCCAAGGGGGACTCAGCTTAGCCCTTTTAGGTGGGAATGGAAGGAATTAGTTGACACAAACGACAATTGGCTGTGATGGCTCTTTCAGATGGTTATGTTTTATTGTGTAAATGCATGTTTATCAGCTTTTTTAAAATGCAGATTAAACACCTAGCACTGCATTTGGACTTGGGGAAGAAAACACCTCATTGACTCAACAAACCACTGCCCCTTCTTTTGAGCTGATGAGTTCCCTCGTGCCAAAACGTTTTTGGGCAGTGTTTAATGTGTGTATTGCATAACCAAGTAGTTAGCGATGCTGTTGGCAGAGCTGAGGCATCAGGGGAGATACAGGACAAACAGCACCTGGGTAGTGTCCGTGAGGATATAGACCCCAAAATCGCCCTTATTGCTGTGCACCGGTTTCAGGATGGGAATGAGTGCG